>NC_135232.1:545210980-545510980 GCF_051348905.1 Ranitomeya variabilis | reverse complement strand
CTACCTCAGCATACTGCCACGTGAGTTGGACTACCACACGTGTTGTTTTGAATGTGGGCAACGTAGCAGCTGTGGTCAAACCTCATGCCCTGGATAAAGGTATCCACAAGCCAGCGGATGATGTCAGGCAAAATGTAGGACCTGCTCAAGCATCTGGTAAGCGCGCAACAGCTTTAACAACAGGAGACGAGTAAGTTGCTTATCCAGCAATTGCAACATGCAACAGCATCAGGAACAGTTCAGACTACAGCAGCAGATCGAGCTGCTTCCCGAGGCAGTTCGTGGGAGACTGGAAGCCCAGCGCACAAGTCCAGGTGACAACAGGCACGTACTGAAGGAAGGCGGTAAGACAAGCAATGCAGAAAATTACCCCGGTTGATGATATAAAGGCATTTCTGACTATTTTTGAGTGGGTAGCGGAGTGAGAGACTGCCACCAGACCAGTGGGCGGAGGTGTTGGCTCCCTATCTTACTGGCAAACCCCAGAAGTCTTATTATGACTTGGCTTCACAAGATGCCCGGGAATTTGCCGAACTAAAAACTGAGATACTGGCACACTCAGGGGTGACTATGTTTGTCCGAGCGCAAAGGGTTCATCACTGGGCGTATTGCGGTGATAAACCTCCATGCTCACAAATGTTCAAATTGCTGCATTTGGTGCAGAAATGGTTGCAGCCAGAGTTCTCCACCACAGCCCAGATGGTGGAGGGGGTTGTAATGGACAGGTTTATCCATTCTCTTCCAAGGCTGGTGCTGACATGGATTGCCCAGGGGGATCCCCAGAATGCAGATGACCTGGTTGGCCTAGTAGAAAGGTACCAGGTGGATGACAGGCCCTAAGGAAGCCGGGGGGTGGTGCATGTCCATACTGGGCTACCCAGCGGGAGCCCAAGTCCCAAAAGAGAGGTAGCAGAGCCACCACTGGGGGAAGTCTGAGGTCCCAAGGAGCCGTTGAACGGTTGCAAATGACTGCTGGTAAAGACCTGATCTGTTGGCAGTGTCAGGGTCCTGGACATATCGCTGCCTGTTGTCCTTTTCTTGTGAGCAGAAGGATTGCAGCCTAGGCAGGCGCTGCTCGCATTTTGCTTATCCTGCTTGTAGTTTGGACCATCAGCGTGAAGATGGGCCTCCATCATGTCCTGTGTACATAAATGGGGTGCTGCTGGTGTCAGGACTATTGGACTCGGGGAGTTTTGTGACCATGACAAGGGCCACACTTCCCCACAGGTGATCCCATGGAAACACGTGGGTGTCCACTGAATCCATGGCGATGCCAACGACTACCCCATGGCTAGAGTGTATATAAAAACAAACTCTGGAACTGGCTCCTGTGAAGTCGGGGTTGTGAGAGACTTGCTACACCCCGTGATAATCGGGTGGGACTTCAGTCTGTTTTGTGACTTGTGGGGAAAGGCTGGGATGCTAAGTAACTCAGATGGAGGCCAACTCAACCAGGATAAATCCCCATCACAGCCATAGGTGGAGGAGTTCCCTTTGTGTGTCCTGGCGGGTGACGAGGATGACACGGTGGTCAATGAGGCTGAGGTTCCTGATCTGGGGGTTTCTGGGGAAAATTTTTGTTCAGGTCAGATGCTGGAACTTACTTTAAAAAATGCATTTGAAAATGTTTCTATGATAGATGGGGTTGCTCAAGAGCTGGGGGTTGATGCCAGGTTCCCACACTTCGCCGATAATGGCGAGTTACTGAATCAGGTGACCATACTGAGGGGAGGGGAGATAGTGGAGCAGCTTTTGGTTCCAGGTCCCTGCCGGAGGAGGGTTTTAGACATGGCCCATTCACATGTTTTGGGGGGACATCTGGGGGTATAGAAAACACAGGAAAGAATGCAGAGGTTATATTGGCCGGCGTGTTACTGGGAGATCCTAAATTATTGTAGGTCCTGTCCCACCTACCAGTGCCGTTACTGGTGATAGAGGTCCCATTTGAAAGGATTGCCATGGATCTAGTGGGTCCTATAGTTAAATCTGCAGGAGTGCACCAATACATCTTTGTGGTCGTGGACTATGCGACCTGGTACCCTGAAGCCGTACCACTAAGAAACTACTTGGCAAAGAGTATTGCTCAGGACCTTGTTCATATTGTTGCACAGACGGGTCTGCTGATGGAGATTTGGACAGACCAGAGAACCACTTTCATGAGCAAGGCAATGAGGGAGTTGTGTAAGGTACTTCAGATAGCCCAGCTGCGAACCTCAGTCTACCATTCACAGACAGATGACCTAGTAGAGAGCTTCAATAAGATCTTGAAGGCGATGCTCAAGAAGGTCATTGAGAAGGACAGTCAAGACTGGGACTATCTGCTACCATTCCTGCTCTTCTTAGTCAGAGAAGTTCCACAAGCTTCTACTGGCTTCTCACCGTTCGAGCTCCTGTATGGTCGACATCCATGAGGGCGCCTGGACGTCACCTGGGAAGCTGAGTTCACGCCACACCGGAGAATCATAGAGCATGTCACCCAGTCACAGGAGAGGATGGCCAAAGTGATGCAAATCATGAAGGAGCATCTACTGCAAGCACAGGAGGCACAGGCAAGGGTGCATAACTGTTCGGAGAGAATGAGGCAGTTCCAGCTTAGGGATCGTGTGCTAGTGCTTATCCCCAAGATGGAGAGCAAGATCCTAGCTAAGTGGCAAGGCCCATACAAGGTGGTGGAGAAACTGAGCGAGGTGACTTACAAGGTACACCAGCCAAACCGAAGGAAGCCACACCAAATATACCATGTGAACTTGCTCAAGCCATGGCGAGATCAGGAATCGCTGGAAACCCCTTGTCTGGGAGCCAGCCTCAAAGTCACAGTGGACGATGTTACCATTGCAGAGACTCTCACGCCGGCCCAGAGACAACCATGTCGGGAACTGTTGCAACAGAACCATGATCTGTTCTCAGAGTGGTCAGGGCGTGCGTAGGTGGTCGAGCATGACGTGTTGACAGAGCCATATGTAAGGGTAAACCTCAGGGTCAACCTTATAGAATTCCAGAAGCACGTCGGGAGGTAATAGCCAATGAGGTGAAGAGGATGTTAGACTTTATCCATCATGACGAGTTGAAAAGTAGATAGTCGAGTCCCATCGTCCTCGGGCCAAAGCCCAACGGTGAGTGGCGGTTTTGCAATGATTACCGCAACGTGAATGAGGTCTCCAAATGTGATGCATATCCTCTGCCCCGGGTGGATGAACTCATTGAGAGACTGGGAACTGTGAGGTACATTCTAACTCCCGCCCTGACGAAGGGCTGCTGGCAGATGCCCATGTCCAAGAGTGCCAAGGAGAAGGCCTTCTCGATGCCTGACGGGTATTTCCAATACACCAGAATGCATTTCGGTCTACAATGGGCTACAGCAATGTTCCAGAGGGCTATGGATTGGGTGATGGTTCCGTATAAGTAAGCAGCCGCCTGCCTATCTGGATGACATTGTGGTCTTCAGCCCAGACTGGGGTAGTCATCTACCAAAGGTACAGGCAGTTCTGGATGCGTTAAAGAATGCGGGGTTCACCATAAACCCCAAAAAGTGCTATATGAAATGAAGAGGCCAAATACCTAGGCTATGTTGTCGGAAGGGGAGTGTCAGGACTCTGAACATTATTTTTATTACCTTTTTGTGCATTACTGCCCTTTTCCAAGATGGCATCTTTGGTCTCATGTGCACTGTGTCTTCCTGCTATAAAACTCCACCCCAGCCTTCAGTCTGTGCTAGAGTATTCTGCCTTGCATCCAGCTCCTGACCTCTGGTGACTCCCTGGCTATATACCTGCTCCTGTGTGATGATCCTGCTACTCTGCTCTGAGTTCCTGCTGCATACACCAGTTCCAGTAATCCTCCTTCTTCTGCTGCTCGTGTTTACTTCCATCTAGCCAAAGCTAACAGACAATTCTCTATACTCCTCCTCCTAGACCTGTCCTCTGCCTTCGACACAGTTGACCACTGCCTCCTACTACAGATCCTCTCTTCCTTTGGGGTCAAAGACATTGCCCTATCTTGGATCTCCTCATACCTTGCCAACCGCACATTTAGCGTTTCCTTCTCCCATACTACCTCTTCATCTCGCCCCCTCTCTGTTGGTGTCCCTCAAGGCTCTGTCCTAGGACCCTTACTCTTCTCAATATATACACTCGGCCTGGGACAACTCATAAGGTCCTATGGCTTCCAGTACCATCTATATGCCAATGACACTCAGATCTACCTCTCTGGCCCAGATGTCACCTCTCTGATCTCCAGAATCCCAGAGTGTCTATCAGCCATATCCTCCTTCTTCTCCTCTCGCTTCCTCAAGCTCAATGTGGACAAATCTGAACTAATTATCTTTCCTCCATCTCGCATATCTTCCCTACCTGATCTATCTATCAAAATAAATGAAATCACACTTTCCCCTGTCCCCAAAATACGCTGCCTCGGAGTAACCCTTGACTCTGCCCTGTCCTTCAAACCGCACATCCAAGCTCTCGCCACCTCCTGTCTCCTCCAGCTCAAAAATATTTCCAGAATCCGTCCTTTCCTCAACCCACACTCTACCAAAATGCTCATGCATGTCCTAATCATCTCCCGCCTCGACTACTGCAACATACTCCTCTGTGGCCTACCTTCTAACACTCTCGCACCCCTCCAGTCCATCCTTAACTCTGCTGCCAGACTAATTAATCTCTCTTCTCGCTACACTCCTGCTTCCCCTCTTTGCAAATCCCTTCACTGGCTCCCAATTTCTCAGCGTATCCAGTTTAAATTACTAACACTGACCTACAAAGCCATCCATAATCTTTCTCCTCCGTATATTTCCACACTAATCTCTCAATATCTTCCCTCACGTAATCTCCGGTCCTCCCAAGACCTCCTCCTCTCCACGCTTATTCGCTCCTCACCCAATCGCATCCAAAACTTCTCCTGAATATCACCCATCCTCTGGAATTCATTGCCCCAACACATCCGGTTATCCACTACTTTTGGATCCTTCAAAAGAAGCCTGAAAACCCATCTCTTCAAAGAAGCTTACAGCCTGTAAAGACCACACGGCCACCTCAACACCATTGGAGCTACTGCAACCCTCGACCTACTGTCTCTTTCCCCATAATCCTTTAGAATGTAAGCCCGCAAGGGCAGGGTCCTCTTCCCTCTGTACCAGTTTGTCGTTGTTAGTTTTGTTTACTGTAAGTGATATTTGTATTTTGATGTAACCCCTTCTCATGTACAGCACCATGGAATTAATGGTGCTATATAAATAAATAAATAATAATAATAATAATAATAATCTGCTGGACATGTAAGCTGTTTCTGCTTTGCAAGAACCTGAGACTATTACCCAGACCTCTCTGGTTGAGCTAAGATATTATTTGAACTGCCTTATAAGCATATCTATCTGTGTTTTGGACTAAGCAAGGACTTATTCGTGTCAAGTATCCTCAAGAATAATTGTGCTTCATAGACTTTCTGCATGATTGCATTTTCCTCTGAAGTTTCCTATAGACTGCTGAGCTGCATTTGATATTTGCACCAAGTGTTGTGGACTTGAGTTTCTCTCTGCACCTGTTTGAATCACCATGTGATAATATAGACTTTACCACTTATAAAACGGTGTCCTGTAGTTGTCTTGTTCCACGCAAAGAGTCTCCTGAGTTATCCCCTATAATTATTACAGGAAACTCTAGCCTAAAAACAGACTACTGGAACAATGACTGCAGAAAGCAGACTAGAGCAGGTGTTTTCCATAATTAGATCACTGCAAAAAGATGTGGAAGGTCTGCAAAAAAAGTTTGGAAGCTTTGAACTCAATCAACAAGTGTTTGGACAGACTTTGCAGGACTTAGGCACCCGCATGGCAGCCCAGGAAAACAAACTTGCTGGCATAGAGTCCCAGTGTGGACGGGCTTTTCAGGACATAAGCACGCAAATAGCTGCACAAGCGACTTTTCCCTCTGGGCAACCGCCACCAGCTAGCCCACCTAAGTTGCCCCCATTCAGATTTAATGGTGATCGCGACAAATTTTGTGGCTTTGTGAATCAATGTATGCTATATTTTGATGTGCATGCTGTCCGTTTTCCTAATGATAGAGCCAAAGTATTGTGTGTAATAATGCTGCTGACCGCACAAGCGCTCGCCTGGGCGAATCCGATGATTGAGTCTCGTGACCCACGGTTGAATAACTTGGATGATTTCTTGGCCGCTATGGCATTAATGTTTGATCCTAATCGCCATGCAACCGCTGAATCTGCTTTATTGTCTTTACGTCAGGCAAAATGTTCTGTTATTGAGTATGCTACTGAATTCAGGAGATTAGCGGTAGATACCAATTGGGACAGTTATGCACCATTGCCTATTTTTAAAAGGGGTCTGTCTAGTATTGTAAAAGATGAACTAGCTCGCTCTGAGTCAGCACAAGAGCTAGAGACATTTATACAGCATTGTGTGCTCATAGACATTCGCCTTACTGAGCGTAGGCAGGAGAAGTTTGCTGCATATAACCGTATTTCTAACTTTTCCCTTCCTTCCAAAGAGCCTGCAGGTAAAACATCTCGGTAGGTGGAGGAGATGCCCATGCAAATTGATTCCTTTCAGAGGCGCGAGATCAATGAGCGCCGGGAGCATCGCCTTCGTGAAAGTCTATGTTTCTACTGCGGCCAGTCTGACCACTTCTTGATCAATTGTCCTAAGTGTCCCAGACGGCCTAACAAGGTGCTAGCAGCAGTAGGGGAGTATGACAACTGTGATGATGAATCTGACATCTCTGAATGTAGCCTGCCTTTAAACGCTGTATTACATTCACTTTCTAGGACTTCACCCCTCAAGGAGCTGAAGGAAAAGAACTCTCACTGTTCTCTCCCTATTAAGATCCTGTGTTCAGGACAGTGGATTTCCAGTGCAGCTATGATTGACTCTGGTGCAGGTGGCAATTTCATGGATATCGCATTTGCCAAGGAACATGGTATTGAAATTCAGCAAAGAGCCTCTCCAATTACCATGGAAACAGTGGATGGGTCACCTTTAATCTCTGGGCCTGTGGATCAGGAGACCATACCCCTTGAAATTTTGTTGGCGCCTAATCATCAGGAGCAACTTTCTTTCTTGCTAATTTCTTCTCCTCATTTTCCTGTGATTTTAGGCATTCCTTGGTTGCGTTCTCAGAACCCAATTATCAACTGGGAGACCAAGGAGATTATCTTTCCAACAAGGAGCAACTCAGCGTTAACAGAAGCTGTCCCTGAGTCCACGGCTACGGAACCACATGTACAGGTATTTTCTTTACCTCCAGCATATAAAGAGTTCTGAGATATGTGACAAGAAGAATGCAGATCAGCTTCCTCCACACAGGCATTATGACTGTCCCATTGAGCTGCTTCCTGGGGCAGCTATTCCTTTTGGTAACGTATACTGTTGTGAATTAGACTTTTTGGCTCCCTCTTGTGGTCACTAGTGGGATTGTCTTTTTTCTGTTTGGCACTCACCTGGGTCGTTAGTCCAGGGGTGTCGCTATATTAACTTCCTGGATCCTTAGTCCAGTGCCTGGCATCGTTGTAATCAGATCCTTCTGTTGCTCCTGTCTGCTGGTCCTGGCTCTTGCAAAATTAAGCTAAGTCTTGCTTCTTTGTTTTTTGAGTTACTTGCTTTGCTACTATTTTTGTCCAGCTTGTACTAAATGTGATTTCTGACCTTGCTGGAAGCTCTAGGGGGCTGGTGTTCTCCCCCCGGCCGTTAGACGGTTCGGGGGTTCTTGAATATCCAGCGTGGATATTTTAATAGGGTTTTTGCTGACCGTATAAGTCATCTTACTATATTCTGCTATTAGTCAGTGGGCCTCTCTTTGCTAAATACCTAGCTCATTCTTATGTTTGTCTTTTCCTCTTACCTCACCGTTATTATTTGTTGGGGGCTTGTATCCAACTTTTGGGGTCTTTTCTCTGGAGGCAAGAAAGGTCTTTCTAGGGTTAGGGTTAGTTAGTTCTCCGGCTGGCGCGAGACGTCTAGAACCAACGTAGGCACGTTCCCCGGCTACTTCTATTTGTGGTGCTAGGATTAGATATATGGTCAGCCCAGTTACCACTGCCCTATGAGCTGGTTTTTTGTGTTTGCAGACTTGGTATTGATTCCTGAGACCCTCTGCCATTGGGGTCATAACAGTATACCCTTTGGCGGCACCTGAGCTTCAAGCCTTAAAGGAGTAAATTGATGAAAATGTGGCCAAAGGCTTCATACGTCCTTCTTCCTCACCGGCAGGGGCACCTATCTTTTTTGTAAAGAAGGATGGGACCCTGAGACCCTGTGTTGACTATCGGGAACTCAATAAGGTAACCATACGAAACCGTTACCCTTTGCCTCTGATTCCCGAATTACTGCTAAGGTGTTCTCTAAACTGGATCTCCGTGGGGCTTATAATTTGGTGCGTATTCATCCAGGGGATGAGTGGAAGACAGCATTCAGATGCCGGTATGGACACTTTGAATCTCTTGTGATGCCCTTCGGGCTTTGTAACACCCCTGCAATGTTTCAACACCTTGCTAATGACATTTTCAGAGATTTGTTGGACCAGTTTGTGGTGATCTATTTGGACAATATACTAATCTTTTCTGACTCTCTACAGGAACATGAAGAAAATGTCAAAACGGTTAAGATGTCTGAAAGAGAACCATCTGTATATTAAGCCAGAGAAATGCGAGTTCCATCGTTCTGAGATACAGTTCTTAGGTTATATCATCTCTCCCCAGGGGCTGAACATGGAATCTGGTAAGATTCAGGCTATCCTTGACTGGCCGGTACCCAAGAACGTTAAGGAGGTCCAACGTTTTATTGGTTTTGCAATTTTCTACAGACGCTTCATTCGAAATTTTTCTGATTTTGTCCGTCCCATTACTTCCTTGACAAAGAAGGAAAAGCCCTTAAGTGGTCATCACAGGCTCAAGAAGCTTTTGTTCGGCTTAAGATCTGTTTCACATCAGCACCGCTGTTGATACACCCAGATCCAACTTTCTTTCATTGTGGAGGTGGACACTTCTGATAATGCTTTGGGGGCTATTCTCTCCCAAAGAACTGGAGAGAAGGGTCTGCTACATCCTTGTGCTTTCATTTCCCGTAGACTAACCTCAGCAGAGAAGAATTACGACGTGGGAGACAAGGAATTGCTGGCTATTGCGGCTTTCAAAGAATGGAGGCATCATCTGCAAGGAGCTGCACAACAGATCATAGTGCTAACTGACCATCGCAATTTAGAGTTCCTTAGATCCGCTAGATGTCTTTCTCCTCATCAGGCTCGTTGGAACTTATTTTTAAATCAATTTAACTTTGTTATGTCGTACAGTCTAGGTTCTTGTTATGGGAAGGCTGATGCTTTATCCCGAATCCATGCTGCGGATTCCGTACCTGGAGCCCCGTCCAAGACCATTCTATCTGATGCCAATTTCATCGTAGTTATCCACGATCAGGACTTGTGGAAGGAGTGCAGGGAGGCCTATGACGGTTATGTATTACTGGCCAACCCACCTGTGGATATTAATCTTGTCTTTAAGGGTGGCATGTGGTTCACAGATTGACGTATCTACGTCCCTGAGGTCGTCCGTCTGCAGATCCTCAAGTTGATACATGACTCCAAGTTGGCTGGTCACAGGGGGTACAGAAGACACAAGAGTTCCTGAGCAGATTCTTCTGGTGGCCAACTTGCCTGAAGGATACCAAGGACTATGTTCTCTCTTGCGAGGTATGTGCCTGTTACAAGACTCCTCATGTGGCACCTACGGGTCTTCTACAACCATTACCTGTTCCGTCCCGCCCTTGGGGGTCTATATCAATGGACTTTATTGTGGAGCTGCCTACATTGGGGGGCATGAATACAATCATGGTGGTAGTTGATAGCCTGACTAAAGCTGCTCATTTTGTTCTGTGCACCGGCCTCCCCTCAGCTAAAGATACAGTGAACTTGGTTATACAGAATGTCTTTCGGTTGCATGGGGTTCCGGATGAGATCATCTCTGACCGTGGAGTGCAGTTCACTTCAAGATTCTGGAAGGGGTTTTGCTCTGCACTCAATATTAATGTCTGTCTCTCTTCCGCTTACCATCCCCAGACAAATGGTCAGACTGAGCGTACCAACCAGACGCTGGAACAATATCTAAGATGCTATGTCGGCCATCTCCAGGATGATTGGTTGGAGTTGCTGCCGTTAGCCGAATTTTCATATAACAATTCTCAGAGTGCCTCCACTAAATTTACACCTTTCTTTGCCAATCTGGGTTATCATCCGTGTATCTTACCTAGGTCTCCAATTAATTCTCCAGTTTCGGCAGTGGAGGAAAGGCTGACTGCGATGAGGCAAAATCTGGAGGTTCTGAAGGAATCCCTGGCCACAGCTCAAGAACATTATAAGAGATCGGCTGATGGATTCCGTAAACCTGCACCCATGTTCAAGGTAGGAGATTCCGTGTGGTTAGCAACTAAGAATCTGAAGTTAAACGTTCCTTCACAAAAACTTGGACAGAAATTCATTGGCCCTTTCAAGATCAACGGTATTGTGAGCTCTGTGGCCTGCCGGCTGAAGCTGCCTAGGACTATGAAGATACACCCAGTTTTTCATGTATCTTTACTAAAGCCTGTATCTCCTAATACCTTCCAGGGACGTGTTGTGCCACCTCCGCAGCCTGTGGTGATTGCTGGGCAAGAACAATTTGTGGTGGAGGAAATTGTTGATTCCAGGAATCGGCTCCAATATCTGATAAGATGGCAGGGATATCCCCCTGAGGAAGACTCTTGGGAACCTGTGGAAACCATCAATGCCCAACAGAAGATTTCTCATTTTCATCAGAGATTCCCTGAGAAACCAGGTCCAGGATTGTCCTGAGGCCGCTTCTAAGGAGGGTGTAATGACAGGACTCGTAATAAAAAAATGTTCACTTTTTGTGCATTACTGCCCTTTTCCAAGATGGCATCTTTGGTCTCATGTGCACTGTGTCTTCCTGCTATAAAACTCCACCCCAGCCTTCAGTCTGTGCTAGAGTATTCTGCCTTGCATCCAGCTCCTGACCTCTGACTCCCGGGCTATATACCTGCTCCTGTGAACCTGTGTGGTGATCCTGCTACTCTGCTCTGAGTTCCTGCTGCATACACCAGTTCCAGTAATCCTCCATCTGCTGCTCATGTTTACTTCCATCTGCTGGACATGTAAGCTGTTTCTGCTTTGCAAGAACCTGAGACTATTACCCAGACCTATAATAATTAACCCTTAAAAAAATCCATCAGACCAAAGAATATTCCATAAAAATAATATTTTTATTTAGATACAATCACAACAATATCACCAAAAAATTATATATGTATACAGAAATCTTTATTAAAAACAAGATAAATTAAAATAAATAACTACATTTATTAAAAACACATAATGTACATATAAGTATATTTATCTCCTCAAATGAGGTTTTTTGGGGATTTAATAATTTACCAATTTTACAAACCCTGTATGTGCAGGACAGGGCAAACCCAAACTGATTGGTATATAAAAATATATTTTTTGTGTAAATATATAATTTAATTCGCAGCAAATACATTTTAATTATATAATATGTGATAAAAATAAACTATATTTATATAAATAAAAATAAATATAAAAAATGTGATAAAATATATATGTGTATATATACCCTGTGTATAACAATCAAATATTCAATTATAATAAAGTGCCTTAGTGCAATCAAATGAAAAGATATTTAAATTGTATACAAAACACAATGAATTGAATCAACAAGTGAATAAAAAATCCATCACCATAATATAATTGTATTTAAATCACAAATGCTGCAAATGCTGCTAATTGTGCCATAAACTATAGTGCAAAATAATATACCAGAAAAATCAAAAACAATTGGTGTGGGGACTATTGAAAACCAGTTTTGCACATATAATCCCCTTTTAAAACTTAGCTTTTAATATTAGCAGAATAAAACCCTGACCCAAAACAAACCTTGGTTAAATAACCAAAAAATATATATAAAATACCACCAATAGGTAACCTGTTGAGGTGCTACAATACAACCTACTGCTCACCCCTGCCTTGCTGTGGAGGTTGGCACCCTAAAACGATTTTTTGGCGCCCCCACTCAACGTAGCATTTATGCTATTCATCTTTATGGCATGCGGCAGCATCGGTCACCACATTATCTCCTCCTGATGAACCGTATAAACGGGGAAACGCGTCGGGGTGATGTCAGCACACGCTAAGTGATCTCTTGTCATTCCTTATCACAATTCTCTGGTCTGTTATGTCAGTCCCTATTGGATCTGTATATGTAATCAATGTATGTCCATGACAAACAGGGGACTGATACGGTTATCTTTTGATAAGTATATTGTTGTGACACGGTTCGCTATTGAGCGATGTGCTGCAGTATCATTATTATTATCCTAAGTGGGGATGTTTGTTAAGATTTGTTGGGGTTTTATTGTTTTCTTTTTTTCACCACTGCTCTCCACTATATTGTTTTCCCACCTACATTGATAGGGACTATATAGGGAATTTAGGGACAGCCTACATTGAGTGGGGGCGCCAAAAAATCGTTTCTTAGGGTGCCAACCTCCACAGCAAGGCAGGGGTGAGCAGTAGGCTGTATTGTAGCACCTCAACAGGTTACCTATTGGTGGTATTTTATATATATTTTTTGGTTATTTAACCAAGGTTTGTTTTGGGTCAGGGTTTTATTCTGCTAATATTAAAAGCTAAGTTTTAAAAGGGGATTATATGTGCAAAACTGGTTTTCAATAGTCCCCACACCAATTGTTTTTGATTTTTCTGGTATATTATTTTGCACTATAGTTTATGGCACAATTAGCAGCATTTGCAGCATTTGTGATTTAAATACAATTATATTATGGTGATGGATTTTTTATTCACTTGTTGATTCAATTCATTGTGTTTTGTATACAATTTAAATATCTTTTCATTTGATTGCACTAAGGCACTTTATTATAATTGAATATTTGATTGTTATACACAGGGTATATATACACATATATATTTTATCACATTTTTTATATTTATTTTTATTTATATAAATATAGTTTATTTTTATCACATATTATATAATTAAAATTTATTTGCTGCGAATTAAATTATATATTTACACAAAAAATATATTTTTATATACCAATCAGTTTGGGTTTGCCCTGTCCTGCACATACAGGGTTTGTAAAATTGGTAAATTATTAAATCCCCAGAAAACCTCATTTGAGGAGATAAAATGTACATATAAGTATATTTATGTGTTTTTAATAAATGTAGTTATTTATTTTAATTTATCTTGTTTTTAATAAAGATTTCTGTATACATATATAATTTTTTGGTGATATTGTTGTGATTGTATCTAAATAAAAATATTATTTTTATGGAATATTCTTTGGTCTGATGGATTTTATTAAGGGTTAATTATTATAGTTTTTTAATTCGACCATACAAGGTGTTATCTCTGGTATCTTTTTCTATATAGGTTTTTATTACCCAGACCTCCCTGGTTGAGCTAAGATATTATTTTATCTGCCTTATAAGCATATCTATCTGTGTTTTGGACTAAGCAAGGACTTATTCGTGTCAAGTATCCTCAAGAATAATTGTGCTTCATAGACTTTCTGCATGATTGCATTTTCCTCTGAAGTTTCCTATAGACTGCCGAGTTGCATTTGATATTTGCACCAAGTGTTGTGGACTTGAGTTTCTCTCTGCACCTGTTTGAATCACCGTGTGATAATATAGACTTTATCACTTATAAAACGGTGTCCTGTAGTTGTCTTGTTCCACGCAAAGAGTTTCCTGAGTTATCCCCTATAATTATTACAGGAAACTCTAGCCTAAAAAAAGACTACTGGAACAATGACTACAGAAAGCAGACTAGAGCAGGTGTTTTCCATAATTAGATCACTGCAAAAAGATGTGGAAGGTCTGCAAAAGAAGTTTGGAAGCTTTGAATTCAATCAACAAGTGTTTGGACAGACTTTGCTGGACTTAGGGCTGTATACAGAGAATTGTGTTCACATGTGAGGGCAGCCTGAGACACTGATGTGTTCCACTAACTCCATTCACCCCCCCCTCAGGGAGCAGAAAGCAAACTACCAGTTAGATGATTTCTCTAAGTTTCTCCTGTTTATTTTTATACTGTTTTGTATAAGTTGTATGTCTTTTTATTATCATATTTTTATACCTTTTTCTTACTGAAAGCACTGAACCTTTTTGTATTAAAGTATAAAACTTTAACAAGTTGAACTTTGAATGTTCTAAAAGAATCCATAACCTAAGGTGTTTGAGCCTTATGAGTGATAGACATTATTAGTACTAATATTTCTGGGACTCATCGCCCGTGTACTCGATGAGTTGTGGCAGCGTGTATGAGCGGGTGTGTGGCCTGAGTCGGGGTGTGATTTATGCTCCCATTACAGCATAGGACAGAGGTTGAATGCTGGACTGAGACAGTGGGGAAATAGCTTAACCCTTGCAGGCACACTCAAAGTCACGTGCTGAGAGTGGGCACGTGACAAATTAGTTACACCACGGAGTAGGGATCCGTGACACAGTGCTTGGCCATAAAATGGGCCATAGATACCCTGAGGTACTACCTGCTAGGCCGTAGGTTTAAGCTGGTATCTGACCATGCTTTTCTGAGGTGGTTGAGGGGGAAAAAAAGGATAAAAATGCTCGGGTGAATAAATGGTTTTTAGGCCTCCGAGATTTCACTTTTCACGTTCCGTGCAGATGGGGAGAGCGGGCGGAGGTCTTGTGCAGCCTCCACAAGGAGGGCGGTATCACTCATTGCTCCTTATACCAGAGATGCTCCATGCGATGTGCAGATGAGGAGAGCGGGCGGAGGTCTCGTGTAGTTTCCATGAGGAAGGTGGTATGACTCATTGTGCCTTTTACCGGAGACTCTCCGTACAGTGTTCAGATGGGGAGAGTGTGCGGAGGTCTCATGTGTTGTTTCCACGAGGAGGGCAGTATCACTCCTTATACCGGAGATGCTCTGTACGGTGTGCAGATGAGGAGAGCGGGCGGAGGTGTCGTGTAGCTTCCACGAGGAGGGTGATATCACTCCTTATACCGGAGACTCTGTTGTGGTGTGAAGATGTCTCGCATCTGGCTGATGCTCACGTTTCATGCTGGAGATCAGGGTCTCACTTCAGGGAATTCAGACCTGTGCCTAATGATAGCGCCATTTGCAAATATTCTGTTTCCTGACGTATAACAGTGACACATGCAAAAGAGCGCTGTCGCATGACTTTCCTGACCGCATGGACCGTAGAAGAGGTTGTCCATTCCCCAGAATTGCACTTCAGCACAACGGAGTCGAGACTGTGCAGATTGTGCTACTTTCTAGCACAACTAAAATTGCACCAAAGTAGTATCACAACCATCTTGACCTAGGACTCACAGCCACGGGAAAAAGGAAGACTTAAAAGGGTGGACAGTGCTGTAAAAATGGACAAGCAGAGGCGACATCACATACAGCTAAGACTATAAAGATAGGGTGATCGTCACTGGCAGGAGGCGCCTGCTCTGCTTCCTCATGTTGCTCTTATTTCCGCTCTACAAAACATCAGAACAAAATGTTCAATTTCTCTTTTTCTCATTCATTTAATCATCCAAAACAGCTCGCTAATAACTAGGAGATCGACCTGCCGCCAGCCTTAACGCAGCACCACACATTTACAGGGGCTGCAGTGTAGGTAGAGCATGCAACTTGTGATCAATGCAGTCCTAATGATGCAGATCAGGGCCATACAAAATTGTCACCTTGTTTAGTTCTCGGGACCTGTAATGTGGGTTTTCCTCTGAAATCACCACCACTACCTGTCAGATTAGCTGCTGTTTTTTCCAACGTCCTGTTTTTCTAAAGTATTTAGAGAGATTTAATCTTTGTGATGGACACATCATGCAAAGAGAGCCATCACTGGAGGAGAACATCATGGTCTGAAGAACAGAACCAACAAGGCAAAGAGGAAGACCAGCAACCCGATGGCATGTTACTATCAAGATAGCAGTGGAGAAGACCCTTTTGGACATATCTAGGCTTGCATAAGATCGGTCTTCCTACAGAGCGTTCATTCCACATTGCCATTACTCGATATTGATCCGAATGTTGTTAAATAATGAACACCTGTCTATTATGGCTTGATTGAGGTCACTAAAGAAAAGGTACATCACATTGAGCCGATTTGCAATCACATGCAAGGACATTGTAGCTGTGAATATTTACCCTGGCTTTATAGGCACATTGCAGATTATAGGCACGTGCAGTGAAGGGCCAGTCTCACCCCACCTCCTTGACTTTTGCTCTTAACAGAATCTATAGATGTCAAAACCATTCTCTCATTGAACCCTGGAAGTACAAGCTTTACCTATTGCGGGACAAATTGGTTGTCCCTACAGCTAGACCTTCATTGGCTCTTCAAGTCAATGGACCCTGGATCTACAAACTACATCTCTATTGGGCAGATTGAAGATCTACCTTTAGCAACAACAATTCTCCCATCCGTTCATCCTGCCCTGGAGCTACAAGCTTTAACTATGGTGGGACAGATTGGTTGTCCCTACAGATAAACTTTTTCTGTCTTCAACTCATTGGACCCTTGATCTACAAGCTACATCTGTGGGACAGATGGAAAGTTTATCTATAGGAACAACCATTATCTCTTCCAGTCTTTGGACCCTAAAGTTATGAACTACACTTCTAGTGTGACAGATTCAGTGTAGTGACATCCATTCTCTCATTGGGACCCAGAGATGTGAGATACATTTCTGCTAAGACAGCTTGAAGGTCAACTTTTATGGACAGCCACTCTCTTTTCGAGGACTGGAGGTGCAAGTTTCACCTCTGATGCGGCAAACCAAAGGTCTGCCTGTAGGGACAACTATTCTCTTGTCAGATCTTCAGGCCCTGGAGCTACACACTAGGTTTCTGGTGGGACATCTTGAAGGTCTACCTATTGGGACCACCATTCTCTTACCACACGCTCACATCACTATGATTTCTCCTCTTGCATGTGCCATCGTTTAATACAGAAACTTTCACCCTCCAAAATAATGAGTATAGAAATATTTATAACAGTAAAATAAAAATGTCCATTTCACATTTGTAGTCCACGCGTCGTCTCCGGGCAGCAAGCTACGTATTTCTTCCAGTCCAATGACTCTGTCATAAAGCATCAGTGGGCAGGCCTCTGGCGTAATTTTGTATCATGATTTTAGTCCATTTTCTACATTTATAAAGCTCAAGATTTACCATATAACTTAAAGAAAGATCTTTGTTAAGGCTCAGTTATATTTCAGCCATTGACAACCTTCAAGTGCTAAAACAGCTCAATACCTGAATTGTCTTCTCAATGTCAAGTCTACTAAAGTGAGCAATGATGGATTTTAGTGTGTTTTGTATGACAATGGCAAGTTTTGGACAGAAGCTTCTGCATATATTTTCTAGGTAACTATCCTTTAATCTTATAATGTAGGACAAAGCTTCGTATCACTTTTCATAGACATTAGCTACCCAAACCAAGGATTTAGTCAACTGTTTGGAAAAGCTGAAATGTGAGTGACCATTCTCTAGACTTTTACCCACCTTTTTTTTAGTTTTTTGTTCTTAGTCATAAATTTGAGTGCACACACTTGGAGATTACTGCTAACAACAGCGTAAACTTTTTGTGAGAACTCGAATATGTATAAAATGGTAAGTGTTCAGCTTAAATCTGTACAGCGCTGATTGATAAGACTGTGTGATGTTCTCTACCATTATTCTCCGTAGCCCCAACTCTGCTGTGTCTGTGAATCATTGGGAGCCAAGACTTGTTGGTCGCTCACATGACTACAATTGGTTGATAGTTTCATTGAACTTATTGCAGTACACTTAGTTTGGTCCACAGTGTGGAAGTTGCTCCATAACACCACGTTAATGTTAAGGTCCGTCGACTCAGGAAATATCTGTCCACTGTGTCTGAGAGGCACAAGCATGGCATGAAGTTGTAGAGTATACTTGAGTCCTTGCCACCACTGACAATATACAAGGAGTCAACCATGGGTGCTGCTGCTTCTTTCTCCTAGAAGCCAGTACGTCCGCACTTTTCCTTTGCCCTGAAGGAACAATTTCATGGGATTTCAGGAAAGTTACAAAGTCTAAGCTTTTGAAATTAGATAGATAGATATCTGAAATGTATGTTACCTTCATCTCTACATCTCCTCGCAAGTCCAGTTGGAAGCAGTTAAACTCCTCTAACACGTTCCGTGTGGCTGCAGAGACGTGAATCTTCAGTGCTACAAGGAATCACATTGATTAGCGGCAAGAGAACCGAAGGACTGACAGGTAAATACAATGATGAAAACCTTGACTGAAAACCAAGAGCCACCTGCATGATCATTACTGGCAATGTAGCAGAAAATACAATATATTCAGTGACCTTAAAGACATAGCTGAGAACGGATTTGTAAGGGCAAGGTTGGGCACCTAAATGTGTCAATTACCTAAAATCATACCTAAAATTCTATTTTGCTCTGGCTAGTTTGTTCCAATGGACTGTGAAAGAAAATCTCACCTTCCCCATTCGACTCCATTCTTGAAGCTGTGTTGACGGTGTCCCCAAAAAGACAGTATCGTGGCATCTTCAAGCCAACGACTCCAGCACAAACAGGACCTATACAAAGTATTGGATACAATATTGTGAGACTTGTGGAACTCCTAAGGTGAACCCTCAGGACCGCGACAACGAACATCCCAAGGGTGAGCTGGCCTAGTGGGCCACCCCTATACAGGGAGCGTCAGGGGCAGGCCCAGGGGAGACTATTGCTGTGGAAGCAGACAAGCACGAGGAAGTGCGTATGCGCTGCTGAGGTTGGAATGCGAGGTGCGCACCTGGCGAGGCCCAGGAGCTGGCGGCGAAACAGGAAGTGAAGAGATCAGGTGACGCGCGCTCACTCCAGGAGCGCGCCAGGATGGGTAAGTATGCCGGAGACCAGGAGAAGGTGCGGCAGGTGCGGCGCCAGGAAGAGCAGATGTGACAGTACCTCCTCCTTACGCCCCTCCTCCCAAGACTAGAAAGAAACCTAGCCAAAATATGAGGAGCCTGGATGTTCTCACGAGGCTCCCAAGACCTCTCCTTGGGACCAAAGCCTTTCCAATCAACCAAAAAGAAGGTTTTACCTTTAGACCTCTTCACAGCAAGAATGTCCTTAACTTCAAAGACATCCTGTGCGGAAACAGGCTGAGGCGAGTGACCAATAGAGGCATAGAATTAGTTGAGTATGACAGGCTACAGAAGGCAAACGTGGAAAGAATTGGGAATGCGAAGCGAGGTGGGTAACTTTACAGTAACTTGTAGGCAACATCATTGATACGAGCTAAGACCTCAAATGGACCGATGTACCATGGACCGGTTTTATACGAGGGAATCTTAAGACAGTTGCATCTGGAAGATAACCACACTTTATCACCAGGATGGTATGATGGAGGGTCCAGGCGCCTCTTATCAGCATGTCTTTTTATTCTGTCTTGCGCTCTTTCAAGTGCGATTTTGGTCCTTCCAGACCCTAGAGAACTTCTTGGACAGAAGATCGGCAGCCGGCACACCCGAGACAGGGAGTACCGGCAGAGGGACACCCGGATGTTTCCCGTAGATGATAAAGAAGGGCGGTTTGGAACAGGAGTTGCTGGTGTGGTTGTTGTATGCAAACTCGGCCCATGGAACAAAGCTGGACCAATCGTTCTGGTCGACGTTTTGAGAAATGACGGAGAAAAGTCACTAGGATCTCATTCGTGTGCTCTGCCTGACCATTAGTTTGAGGATGGTAGGCAGAGGAGAAGTCTAGTGTTACATTCATCAGCTTGCATAGCGCTCGCCAGAACCATGAGAAACTATATGTTGAGGAAAGCCGTAAATCAGAAAACCATAGGGGATGAAAACTCTTGCTAATTCAGGAGCAGAGGGTAATCCTGGAAGAGAGATGAAATGAGCCATCTTAGAAAATCGATCCACGACTACAAAGATATTGGTATGACCAGAAAACCGAAGCAGATCAGTAATAAAGTCCATTGCTATGTGTTGCCAAGGGGCTGAAGGAACCGGTAGCAGGTGCAAGAGACCGGAGGGTAGGTGGCTAGGGACCTTGTTTTTGGCACATTAGGGACAGGAGGTGACAAAACTTTGAACGTCTTGAAGAAGAGATGGCCACCAGTAGTAGTGAGACACGAGAGAAAGGGTTTTCTTGAAGCCGACATGGCCTGCCAACTTGGAAGCATAACCCCAATGTAAGACTTGCTTTCTATTGCTTTCTTGAACAAAAGTCTTACCCGGAAGCAAAGAAGTCACGCTAACAAGTGCTACTGGAATGACCTTGCTAGGATCCACGATGTGCGAAAGTTCCTCCTTAACATCGGCTGCCAGAAAGGACCTGGATAAGGTGTCTGCTTTGAAGTTCTTATCGTCGGGACGGAAATGCAGTTCAAAGTCGAATTGGGCAAAGAACAGCGACCACCTGGCTTGCCGAGGATTAAGTCTTTGTGCAGAACGGATGTATGCCAGATTCTTGTGGTCAGTGTAGACCTTGAAAGGATGTACAGCCCCTTCCAATAAATACCGCCACTCTTCCAATGCAAACTTGATTACCAGCAGCTCCTTGTCACCAATGGTGTAGTTCCTCTGTGAGGCGAAGAACGTCTTAGAAAACGAGTCGCAGGTGGCCAGCCGCCCGGAGGAAGACCTCTGAGAAAGTACCGCACTGGCTCTGGTGGCAGAAGCAACCACGTCAAGAATGAAGGGCTTGTTAGTCTCTGGACGATGGTTTCTGGAGGCTGAAGCAAAGGCATGTTTCAAGGACTGGAAAGCGTTCTTGGCTTCAGGAGACCAGGCATGAGGGTTGGCCCCCTTGCGAGTCAGGGCGGAAATAGAAGCGATCAGGTTGGAAAAGTGTGGGATAAACTGCCGGTAGTAATTAGCATAACCAAGGAATCGTTGGATCGCCTTAACCCCCTGGGGACGTGGCCAGTTGAGCACGGCGGACACTTTTCCAGGATCCATGCGCAGACCAGAGTCACAGATGATATAACCTAAGAATGGTAGAGAAGACTGTTCGAAGACGCACTTCTCGAGCTTGGCATAAAGATGATTCTCTCGAAGACGTAACAGGACTTGGTGGACGTCTCTTCTGTGGGTAGCGAGATCCTGGAAAAATACAAGAATATCATCTAAGTACACCACCACACAGGAATAGAGTAGATCTCGGAAGACATCATTCAAAAACTCCGGGAACGTTGCACAAACCAAAGGGCATGACCAAATACTCATAGTGGCTGTCCCGGGTGTTGAAGGCGGTCTTCCACTCATCTCTGCGACGGATACGAATAAGATTGTAGGCCCCACGAAAATCCAATTTAGTGAAGATTCGTGCTCCCTGGAGATGGGCGAACAGCTCCGGAATGAGAGGAAGTGGGTACTTGTTTTTAATCTTGAGATTGTTGAGACCCCGGTAGTCAATGCAGGGACGGAGGGACCCATCCTTCTTCTTGACGAAGAAGAAATCTGCACCTGGGGGAGAGGAGGACTTGCGAATAAAGCCTTTGGCTAAATTCTCCCGGACATATTCAGACATAGCTTGAGTCGTTGTAGGGGACAACGTGTAAATTCGGCCTCTGGGCGGAGTGAAGCCTGGAATGATAAATTGGGCAATCACATGGACAATGCGGAGGCAGGATCTCCGCCTCTCTCTTACTGAAGACGTCCACAAAAGCCCAATAGGTGGATGGTAAATCTGGAGACACCGAAGTTGACCAAGAAGAATTATTCGGCTGGACGGGAAGCAGGCATTTATTCTGACAGGACTGTCCCCAACGCAATATGTCACTAGCCCGCCAGTCAATAGGCTCGTGATTCTCAACCAAGGAAGTCCAAGAAGAATTGTGAGACAACGAGGGCAGCATGTAGAAGACTATCCTCTCTCGGTGTAGAACTCCGATCTGTAGTTCCAGCTCTTCGGTGACCTGAGTAACGGACTCCCGCAGGGGTTGGCCGTTGACTATCTGCTGAGGAGTCTCCAGGGATCTGACCGGAATTTGCAGTCTCCTAACCTCGTCGAGCTGGATGAAGTTTCCCGCCGCACCAGAATCTATATAAGCTAATTCAGAAAAACGCTTAGAGCCCAGATACAAAAGAACAGAAAGAGTTAGGGGTTGAGAGGAATCAGACACCTAGGGAGACCTCTCTTACTTGTCCTAGGTGGAGGCATTTCCGGACCTCAGGGGACAGGAATGCAGAAAATGGGATGCACTCCCACAGCAGAAGCAGAGGCCTTGTGTGAGTCTCTCTCTCTCCGGCGCTGCTCTACCGGCTTGAGTCGATCCACCTGCATGGGTTCCGGAGCAGGGACAGCAGAAGTTGTCGCAGGGCACGAGCAAGAGGGGCTATGGGTAGCCGGGGTGAGGCGGGGAAATGTTCTCTCTCTAGCGGCCTCTCGGGAACGCTCCTGGAAGCGCAAATCAATGCGGGTTGCCAGGGAGATCAGATCCTCCGAAGAGGTTGGAGTGTCCCGACCCGCCAGTTCGTCCTTGATTAGGGCCGAGAGACCTTGCCAAAAGGCTTCTACCAAGGCTTCATTGTTCCAAACTAACTCGGATGGCAGAGTATGGAACCGGATGGCGTACTGACCCACAGAGAGCGTACCCTGTTGGAGGTTAAAAAGTGACTCGGTAGTAGAAGCCAAGCGACTAGGTTCGTCGAATACCTTACAAAAAGTATCAAGAAAGGTGTAGAGTTGAGAGACAAGAGGGTCATCACGTTCCCAGAGTGGGTTTACCCAGGCTAAAGCCTCTCCCTCTAAGTGGAACACCACAAAGGCCACCTTAGCTCGGTCGGTGGGGTACTGCATTGGCAGTAGCTCAAAGTGTAGTTGGCATTGGTTTAGAAACCCTCTACACAATTTGGGATCACCACTGTACCGCGGAGGTTTTGCCAAGCGGGGCAGCGGGTGAGGGACTGAGGCCTGGGCAGGGACAGAGACAGCGGACTGAATAATACGAAGATGATCATCCACAGATGCCATAAAACTAAGGATGTGGGCCTGAGTATCACGCTGCTGGGGGAGTACCTGTTGGAGACCAGCCAGATGGGAAGCACTCCCCGGGTCGGAGGCCTGAAAGGCCGAGAGACAGAACTCCATGGTTTTCAGGAAGGTCATAATCCTCGCTTGATTTTCCTGTAGGAACAGCAGTTCCTTTTTAGTTGGGGACTGGGTACCAGCGGGGTCCATGGCCTGACTGTACTATGAGACTTATGGAACTCCTAAGGTGAACCCGCAGGACCATGACAAAGAACCTCCCAAGGGTGAGCTGGCCTAGTGGACCACCCCCTATACAGGGAGCAGGGGCAGGCCCAGGGGAGACTATTGCCGCAGAAGCTGATACCCGGGGACAGGAGGTAGGAGACACAAGCGAAAGACAGACTGGGAACAGGTAGCAGAGACTGGGAACCACAGGGAAGGCTGCCAAATATCCAAAAGAGGACAACGGAGGAGGAACACTCAGGAGGGACTGGAGACACAGGAAAGGCAAGGAGCAGGCTGGGACAGACGGCACTTGGAGAGAACACAGAGAGGTCACAAGGTATGGTGGCACAGGATACAAGGCAGAGCACAAGGCAGTTCAGACAGGTAGATAGACAGGAGAACGCAGGGAAGCGTGGAGTCTGGATCAAGTGTGAAACACAATTGACACTCAGACACAGAGCAGGAGGAGAGGCTACCTGAAATAGGGTGCGTGCTGCAGGACTTCCGGGTCAGGGTCCTCCTGCATCATAGAGTGGAGGAACGGAGCGACCGCAGACAAGCCCGAGGAAGTGCGTATGCGCTGCCGAGGCTGGAATGCGAGGTGCGCACGCACACCTTACGAGACCCCGGAGCCGGAGGTGAAACAGGAAGTGAAGAGATCGGGTGACGCGCGCTCACGCCAGGAGCGCGCCGGGATGGGTAAATATGCCGGGGACCAAGAGAAGGCGCGGCAGCAGGAGGAGCAGATGTGACAAATATGACACAAAACTTAAGTTGGGAAGGTCATCTCAGAAAATCGCTCTCGACTCACCCGTATGAATTCCTATACGAAGCCTCAGCTGTTGGTCAGGACGATGGCGAATCTTAAAAGTCTTGACAGCATCAAGTAAAGCAAGAGACATCCTGGATATCTCGCGGGTGTGGAGTTTCCCATTACGAACTGGGAGCCCAGAGACCACCATATAAGCATCTCCTATCGTCTCCACCTGGAGGATATGAAAGCAGAGAAATGATGAAGGTCCATTGACTGTTCCTTATTCCTTATGAAAACACAGGCTGTGTATCCCACCTTGTAGACATCAAAGTTGTCTATTATGGCATCGAAGCAGGTGTATAAATCATTCAGTAGAGTGACGACCTGGGAGAAGAAGAGGTGACAACATCATTTTGGAGGGCAAAATAATGGTGTAAAGTAAACTTTGAGCTAGCGTAAGCTACACAGCCTGTACCACTGTCCTTGATTTGGCATACTTCAGACAATCATCGCGCAGAATTTAGCTGTGGCAGTAAATTACAACGCATGACCATGGTACGCTAAAACTTTAGCCACCAAGATGTTAACTACCTGCATCGGTGTGCTCTCGGCAGACAGAGCCGTGAATCCCACAATATCACTGAAATAAATGGTAACGCTGTCAAAGGCTTCAGCCTGAACAGTTTCCCCTCTTTTGAGCTGTTCGGCTACAGAGCTGAATAATGGAGAGAAATGAGTAAAAAAAAAAAAAGGATTATTTGGCAAAGACAGAAAATTATTGGATGCAGCAATTGAGGAATTTTTCAGTTCTGTCAGGTCCATGGTTGAAATATGAAATTATATCCATTTAAGAATATCCATAAGTTGTCGTTTTGCAATTGTCAGACGTAGATACCTAGTAGGTTCTTCTGATACTTACTGAGGCAGGATCTGGTACAGAAGAGCCTCGGCCTTACGTTTCTCCTCCAGGTATGCCTGTGTCCTGTCTTCTACTAGCTCTTCCAAGTTATTAGCGTACTGTTCCATGCGAGAGAGCAGATTGTCTAGAATGTTACTGCTGTTTTCTCTACATGGCAAGAAAACATTAAGGAAAGTAGAGTTTATTCTGGAGAAGAGAAGGCATAGTCTGCATATGTTGCATTCTTCATTCCAGGTATATTTTATTACTATATTTACTATGAGCTAAGATAAAGCAGAAAGAGAACCAGCTCCTAAAGAGAGCATCAGCCAACTGGCTCTTGAAGAAGACCTCAGGCCTGCCATCCTTTTGGGGGGGGGGGGGGGGGGGCGAATCCTCTTGTCTTGCATGCAGATTGAAGTTTATACCCCAGGCCTAGCTGTCATTCCTTGTGCTTCTGGTTTTGACTATCACCTCTGCCTCACCCTCTGCGTTCTACTCTGGTACCTGTTCTTCTGGTACTCCTGGATCCTAAGCTGGCCATATGCACGAGGTAGCTGTCGTCCGAAGACAGCTATTTCTCCTTTTTAGCATGGTGAGCATATGCTGGGGGAGAGTCAGGATGGTGGTTCGATTCTGCCAAAATTGGTGGGATTTGACTGGCATTTATCTACTGAGTATTGTAAATGGTTTTTCTTTTTTACTTTGTTCCTACTCACGCTGTCACTGTGTCCTCTACCCTGACACACCCTGCCAAATTCTGGGAATGACACTTGAATCCATTAATTACTACTAGTGTTGAGTGATACCTTCCGATATCCAGAAGTATCGGTATCGGATTGGATCGGCCGATATCCAAAAAATATCGGATATCGCCAATACCCGATACCAATGCAAGTCAATGGGACACAAATATCAGAATGTAAATAAGCCCTTTCTGTGCTTCTGTAGAGCCCCCACTGCCGCAGGGCCGAGGGCTACCCGGTACCGGGCCTCTGAGTCTCTGCTCTGGGGTTGTCACGGTGGCTAGGCCCGGTCCGTGACCCTGCTGAGGGGCGTACAGTGATAGATGTCGGTGATAAGTGGTGGTGTTGCGGTGCAGTGTAGGTTGTAGTAAATAACGAGGACACCAGGTTGCAGTCTCTTTACCTCTTTACTGAAGATCTCTGAGTCCTCAGTCCGGAATCCGGATAACCAGGCTGCGCAAGTCCAGCCGGTCCAATGGCACCTCCAGAGTTCTCTTAACAGGTGGAAATCTGCGCCTTCCTGCTAGCGCTATGTGTTGTGGTCCTTCCCTGCTGTGCTTACGGAAAGTCCCCACAACTGTTGTGTCCGTTTCTTAAGTTCTCTCACAACTCGATTAGATGATGTTCTGCTAATCCTCCGTCCCTCCCTGATGTTACGGTTGGGACGGCACCCGTATGACGGGTAGGCTCGGAGCTCTTCCGGGACCCTAGAGTCGCCCCTCTCCACAAGTTGCCCCCCAAGACTGCATAGGTGATTTAGGTGAGACAGCCCGCCTTAGACTGACTGTCCTGCCGTTGGTTTAGAGTATTGCTTGAAGCTGAATATTGTAATACTCCCTCGGCGTTCCGGCCGCCGGTTGTGCGCCTCAGTAGGATGTTGCCTCGGTCTTACAGCACGACTCCTACTGGTATTCTCCTTGTTGCTTTGATCTCGTTTCTCACTCAGCACAATCTATCTTGCTTCCAATCCCTCCTTGGGTACCGCCGCTATACTGAGCAGGCACGGTCCCGTTACGTTCGCTCAAGTTGCCAAGCCTCTGTCAGGATCCCACCCCTGACAGGGACCCTACCGAATCTTCTCCCACAACACCCTCTGCCACAGGATGTTGCCTGGTTCCAACCCAGTCAGCTTCTGCCTAACTTCCTGCCTGACCCCCAGTTTACCCACAATGGTGGGGAGTGGCCTAATGAATAGAACCCTTAGCTCCCCCTGGAGGCCCGGCTGTGAAATGTATTGGTGTCTGTGATACCTGGTCAGATGAACTCCTTCAGTGCCATCAGACGTACCATAGCTCCCCTTAGTGGCGGAGCCACAGTACTGCAACGACCAGGACTCTGGGGCGCTGCACTCCCCCCCGGTTAAATCCAGTACTCCTGGACTGGGAAGAAAACAACAATACAGGTTAGCAAAAAGACATACAATTTTGTTGAGTGCAATAACAATAAGTATACTTGAACAGAGCTTCCCTTTATGGGAGGTGAGGACACTTGAACGTTACAAACATGGTTAAATACTTTTAAATAACTTTTCTATAAATAACTCTCTTTACCCAACCGGGTATTCTACTTAGTACAAATGCTCGAACAATAATTTAACTTTGCCTTTAAGGACGTACACTCTGAATCCACTAAAGACCTTCTTATAATCACATCATAAGGCAATTTAACTTTTTCATTCTCCCTCTTTAAATCTGCAGGACCGCCTGTCCTAACGGCTCCAGACCTTCTGCCTCTCCTTTCTGTTACAGGACCGCCCCGTTCAGCCCGGGCCTACTGCCTTTTCAACTACTATACACAGTATAGAACATAACATTTACTTTCAGTTTTGGATCAATGAGCCATCTCTATATGGCTCCTAAGAGGACTCACTAACTAACCCCGTACGGGTTCACTGTCTGTCCCCATGTTTCTATCAACATTATTAAACATTTTTCACAATTAACTTGTTAAATACACATAACTTCTTCATATAAACATCATCATCATTTCCTTCTATCACGGCATTATTACTATCTGTCTTAAAGCAATATCACCCTTTAAGTGTAACAGGTGAACGTCCCCTTTATGGGGTGACCAAGTCTCTATGAGGTAGCATATCTTCTCAAGCTACCAGTCCGTACTCAGCAAAGGCTCCGGTGCGGTATCTTCGCAAAGAGTCTCTGGTTAAGTAAAACCAGTAGAGTTAACCCTGGACGGGTCTAGCAGCAAAAATCAGGAAACGAACAAACAGTTAAGGAACTATTTACATTAATGAAGCGTTCTTGCTTACTCAGTCTTGTAGTGTAGGGGGTGGTCTCCTTCCAGGCCTCACCCGGCCAACGAGCCGCGTTGGTACAGCAAGGGCCGGTCCTGGCTCCAGCAGCGACAGGATCCCTCGCCGGGATGCCCTCCTCGCTTGTGGGCGAGCGCGACCCAGGGGCACACGGCGAGCCCGGACTTCTGGAGGTCCCACGGGGACAGGTTCCATCACCTTCTCTGCAGGAGACTCGTCTTCAGATGTTCCCGTATCAGCCTGGAGTGCGACACACCGCTGGACGCCCCGAGCCATCCAGCCAGTTTCGCCAGTTTCCCTCCTCCACCGGGTATAGGTCACTGCGTCGCCAGGCTCCAGGTCGGAATCATACCTTCCCCCGCAGGGCTCTACTTCTTCCCGGTCAACACAGACCTGTAGTGGCTCCCCAATCTCCTGGATAACTCCCCTTCCCTTCCGGGAGTTGAAGGACACCACGACACCCCAGTGTGACGGTGGGGTCTCCGCGACGCTTGTCAGATCTACCTGGGCTGCAGGTTGGGGTCTATTCCGCCATGCTGCCATCAGGCGCCGCAGGTGTTCTGCCTCCGGCAGGATCCTCAGGCCCTGTACCTGCAGCATACCTTCAGCCGCGGCCGGGTTGGGAGGAGCAGGGGACACCGGAGACAGGCGGACCTCCGTGGGCTGGCCCAGCCGAGCGAGCACGCGGGTATCAGCCTCCAAGCGGCGTGCTATCTGTCGGGCCTCGGCTGCGGCCACACACTCCTCGGACATCTGCCAGTTGGGTTGACCCATCGGTGGTTCCGTGAGGGCCAGTCCCCGCAACGATGGCGTCTCCGAGGCTGTGTCCGGTGATGCGGCTCCATGCTGAGTCAGGTCATCCCCACGCGGTGCTCCCGGCGTCGCCATCTTTATCTCCTCCCCAGCGTCTTCTTCCCGCGGTCTCTTTCATGGGCGGCCCCGTCTCCATGGTCTCCACCCTCCAAACAGGATCAGGAGGCGGACCTCAGCTGTTGACAGACACGTCCTCAGGACACAGAAATATTTAGACTGGGCGGCCATTGTCCTTCGCGCTCTCCAGCTTGTCTACGCCCACTCCACGCCCCTCTTCTTCTCCTGCGCTCTCCTCAGCGCTGTAATGGCGGCGGATTTTGGCGGCAAATGGCACAGCACAGTCTTTGCAATAAATCACAGTCCAAGCACAATAAATCACAGTTCCAAGGCACACATGACCTGATTCTTCAGGCTTAAGTAGATCCTGTTCGTGACGCCAAATTGTAGCGCCCCCACTGCTGCAGGGCCGAGGGGTACCCGGTACCGGGCCTCTGAGTCTCTGCTCTGGGGTTGTCACGGTGGCTAGGCCCGGTCCGTGACCCTGCTGAGGGGCATACAGTGATAGATGTCGGTGATAAGTGGTGGTGTTGCGGTGCAGTGTAGGTTGTAGTAAATAACGAGGACACCAGGTTGCAGTCTCTTTACCTCTTTACTGAAGATCTCTGAGTCCTCAGTCCGGAATCCGGATAACCAGGCTGCGCAAGTCCGGCCGGTCCAATGGCACCTCCAGAGTTCTCTTAACAGGTGGAAATCTGCGCCTTCCTGCTAGCGCTATGTGTTGTGGTCCTTCCCTGCTGTGCTTACGGAAAGTCCCCACAACTGTTGTGTCCGTTTCTTAAGTTCCCTCACAACTCGATTAGATGATGTTC
This sequence comes from Ranitomeya variabilis, assembly GCF_051348905.1. NCBI lineage: Eukaryota > Metazoa > Chordata > Amphibia > Anura > Dendrobatidae > Ranitomeya > Ranitomeya variabilis. The sequence goes on along the minus strand of NC_135232.1, from coordinate 545,481,361 downwards.
TGCTAATCCTCCGTCCCTCCCTGATGTTACGGTTGGGACGGCACCCGTATGACGGGTAGGCTCGGAGCTCTTCCGGGACCCTAGAGTCGCCCCTCTCCACAAGTTGCCCCCCAAGACTGCATAGGTGATTTAGGTGAGACAGCCCGCCTTAGACTGACTGTCCTGCCGTTGGTTTAGAGTATTGCTTGAAGCTGAATATTGTAATACTCCCTCGGCGTTCCGGCCGCCGGTTGTGCGCCTCAGTAGGATGTTGCCTCGGTCTTACAGCACGACTCCTACTGGTATTCTCCTTGTTGCTTTGATCTCGTTTCTCACTCAGCACAATCTATCTCGCTTCCAATCCCTCCTTGGGTACCGCCGCTATACTGAGCAGGCACGGTCCCGTTACGTTCGCTCAAGTTGCCAAGCCTCTGTCAGGATCCCACCCCTGACAGGGACCCTACCGAATCTTCTCCCACAACACCCTCTGCCACAGGATGTTGCCTGGTTCCAACCCAGTCAGCTTCTGCCTAACTTCCTGCCTGACCCCCAGTTTACCCACAATGGTGGGGAGTGGCCTAATGAATAGAACCCTTAGCTCCCCCTGGAGGCCCGGCTGTGAAATGTATTGGTGTCTGTGATACCTGGTCAGATGAACTCCTTCAGTGCCATCAGACGTACCATAGCTCCCCTTAGTGGCGGAGCCACAGTACTGCAACGACCAGGACTCTGGGGCGCTGCACTTCTACATCCTGTTCCGGAGGGGGGGGAAGAGTGTGGCGGACACTGTGCGTATCTGTGTGTGCGGGCGGGGTCAGTGCGGGCCTGCCGGGGATCTGTATGGGCATCTCGGGGCTATGTGCGGGCTGCCGGGGCTCTGTGCAGGCCTGCCGGGGCTCTGTGCTGCCTGCCGGGGCTATGTGACAGTAGTAGTCCCATCATCCGGCTAATGTGTTAAATGTAAAAAAAAAAACTAAAAAACTGCTACATACATACTACATACATACAGTACATACATACCACATACATACTACATACAGAATACATACATACTACATACATACATACTGTACTACATACTGTACTACATACAACATGCTACATACATACTACATACATACAACATACAATACATACATATAGACATACAGTACATTAAACATAGATTACATACTCACCATTACTTGTCATTTTGATCCCCGAAGCCAGTGTCATCTGTAAAAGATTAAAATAACAAACAACCAATATACATATATATGGGATAATAAGGGGTTAATGTCACCTTGCTATCGTAAGGTGACATTAAGCCGGGTTAATAACGGAGAGGCGTCAATAAGACGCCTATCCATTATGAATCCAATACTAGTAAAGGGTTAATAAAACACACACACATTAGGAAAAAAGTATTTTAATATTCTTCATTTCACCATACTTACCATACTTCAGCGCCTGCAAAAAACTTAAAATAATAAACCGTATACTACCTGTCCACCGTAGTCCAATTAATAACGAGTGTCCCACGACGATCTCCCCTATAGAACAGTGACATCGGGTGATGTCACTGCTCTATAGGACCTTCAGTGACACACTGACAGGAGACAATGGCTTCTGCAGTGCATCACTGAACTATAGTAACCTCTGAGTCTCACTTTATGGCAATTGCTGCGTGGGAAAATTTCTCACACAGCAATGGCATAAAGTGAGACTAGGGACTATTTTTTTTACAGCGGCGGAGGAATACAGTGCGGAAGGATACCTTCCTCCCATCATTGTGTTCCTGGAGCCCCTGGAGAGCGGTCGCATCAGCTGATGCTGCCGTTCTCCACGGGAGATCGTCGTGGGACACTCGTGGATTTCTGCGGACAGGGAGTATATTGGTTGTTTGTTATTTTAATCTTTTTTACAGATGACACTGGCTTCGGGGATCAAAATGACAAGTAATGGTGAGTATATAATCTATGTTTAATGTACTGCATGTCTATATGTATGTATTGTATGTAATGTATGAATGTATTGTATGTAATGTATGTAGTATGTATGCAGTATGTATGTAGTATGTATGTTGTATGTAGTATGTATGTTGTATGTGGTATGTATGTAGTATGTATGTGGTATGTATGTAGTATGTAGCATGTATGTAGTATGTATGTAGTCTGTGGTATGTATGTAGCATGTAGTATGTATGTGGTATGTATGTATGTATGTAGTATGTATGTAGTATGCATGTAGTATGTATGTAGCATGTATGTTGTATTTTTTTTTTTGCATTCAACACATTAGCTGGATGATGGGACTACTATTGTCCCATCATTGGCTAATGTGTCAATCACTGTCATTGTAGCAGGCATCGTCCGATGGGACTTGTAATCCCATCGGACGATGCCTGCACAGACACAAAGACCCCCTGGCTGCCAGCACAGAGCCCAGAGAGGCCCATACAGACTTCCGAGAGGCCCGCACAGACCCCCCGGCAGGCCGCACAGACCCACGAGAGGCAACACAGACCGCCGGCAGGCCGCACAGATCCCCCGGCAGGCCACAGAGCCCCCGGGAGGCACGCACAGACCCCCCCACGGTCCCACACAAACCCCGCACAGAGACACGCAGTCTCCGCTCACACACTGCCCACACTCCATTATAGTGCATTATTGCACTATGGGAACTTCCGATTCCGGTATCCGATATCGCAAAAATATCGGAACTCGGTATCGGAATTCCGATACAGCGAATCCCGGCGATACCCGATATTTGCAGTGTCGGAATGCTCAACACTAATTACTACACTACTAGTGCATCACCCAAATCTAGCCATTATTAAACAGATTATGGCATCAACAATCCACATCTCTAGTACACAAAAGTAGGATTTTAAAGTTGACGAACAGTTTAAGATTGAGAATAATCCCAGAAGATGTTTGGGACAAGGTTGATGCTTCACCTGTTGAACTTTCGTAGTAAAACTTTGATCTGGTTGAAGTCAGGTCTGTCTAATGAGTCCTCTGCCCAGCATCGTTGCATAAGGATCCCCAACTCCTGAATATGACAGTAAAGGTTGGTAGATGGCCTGAAATATGGCTTCTCTCGGCTTCGTAGTCTTTCTATGATTTCTAGGGAAAAGAAAAATTGGGTAAGTATAGAAAGAAGGAAGAGCAGCCTACCTTTGGCCTCAAATTGGTGTTGGATGCACCTTTAGGGCTGTAATCTCCGCTGTCCATGTAGAAGACGCCATTTCTAAGTGCAATCTCTTGCAATATGATGCCAAAGCTGTAGACGTCTCCTTTCTGACTGCCCTGTGGACTTGGTGACTCTAGGCGCAGAATCTCCGGTGCTGTCCATAGTTTCTCTATAGGAAATGTGTACCAGTGATGAGTACTTCACATCGGAAATATACAACAAATTAGGAGAACAGAAGTTGATTGTTTTAGTTCTGAACTAACCTTCTGTCCTCACCTAACTCTCCTGACTGCAACGCTTATTAGTCGCTGACCTAAATATTCATGTTTACCAATACTTTATATACAAACTTGCCATCTGTTTGTGCTTTCGTCACCTTATGCTACATTTTGCCTCCCTAGGCATCCAGAACATCTGTCTCACAGAAGCTGCTTGATCATATTCTTCCCAGAGCCATACATAGTGCAGTTATGTAAGAAGCCTGACTGAAGATTGAACCATCGTGACCATCGATGACATTTCAGTCTGTGCAAATGAGCAAGTTTACATCTGTAGGAACAATTATCTGACTTTGCAGCAAAGGCTCATCCTACAGAAAATTTCTTACTGGCAAAGAAAGCATGGGAGTCCTCCGAGTCAACAGCACTGCGGAAAGTAGCCAGGCCATAGTCAGTGATCTTCAGCACGAAGCGACTGTCCACCACACAGTTGGACGACTTCAGGTTCCCATGAGACGCAATGACGCTGTTGTGGAGAAAAAGCATCCCCTGGAGGGAAAACAGTCAAAGTTTGAAAATTTGGGAGCTTACATAGCTTTTCCCCTCCCAAATCATCGATTCCTCACCTTCACAATATCATTAATCAGTGAATATCTGAACATCCAGTCCAGGGTGATGCTCTCATTTTCTAGAATGTCCTAGGGAAACAGTATCAGTTATCATATCTTCCTACATTCTATGCATGATGTTGATATACAGTGCCTTGCGAAAGTATTCGGTCCCCTGGCACTTTTCAACTTTTCCCACATATCATGCTTCAAACATAAAGATACCAAATATACATTTTTGGTGAAGAATCAACAAGTGGAACACAATTGTGAAGTTGAACAAAACGTATTGGTTATTTTACATTTTTGTGGACATTCAAAAACTGAAAAGTGGGGCGTGCAATATTAGTCTGCCCCTTTACTTTCAGTGCAGCAAACTCACTCCAGAAGTTCATTGTGGATCTCTGAATGATCCAATGTTGTCCTAAATGCCTAATGATGATAAATATAATCCACATGTGTGTAATCAAGTCTCCGTATAAATGCACCTGCTCTGTGATAATCTCCGGGTTCTGTTTGAAGCACAGAGATCATCATGAAGACCAAGGAACACAACAGGCAGGTCCGTGATACTGTTGTGAAAAAGTTTAAAGCCGAATTTGGATACAAAATGATTTCCAAAACTTTAAACATCACACGGAGCACTGTGCAAGCGATCATATTGAAATGGAAGGAGTATCATATCACTGCATATCTACCAAGACCCGGCGGTCCCTCTAAACCTTCATCTCAAACAAGGAGACGACTCATCAGAGATGCAGCCAAGAGGCCCATGATCACTCTGGATGAACTGCAGAGATCTATAGCTGAGGTGGGACAGTCTGTCCATAGGACAACAATCAGTCGTACACTGCACAAATCTGGTCTTTATGGAAGAGTGGCAGGGAGACACACCAAACATGTGGAAGAAGGTGCTCTGGTCAGAGCAAACCAAAATCGAACTTTTTGGCAACAATGCCAAACTATATGTTTGGCGTAAAGACAACACAGCTCATCACCCTGAATACACCATCCCCACTGTCAAACATGGTGGTGGCAGCATCATTGTTTGGGCCTGCTTTTCTTCAGTAGGGACAGGGAAGATGGATAAAATTGATGGGAAGATGGATGGAGCCAAATACAGGACCATTCTTGAAGAAAACCTGTTGGAGTCTGCAAAAGAACTGAGACTGGGACGGAGATTTGTCTTCCAACAAGACAATGATCCCAGACATAAAGCAAAATGTACAATGAAATGGCTCACAAATAAACGTATCCAGGTGTTAGAATGGCGAAGTTAAAGTCCAGACCTCAAGCCAATCGAGAATCTGTGGAAAGAGCTGAAAACTGCTGTTCACAAACGATCTCTATCAAACCTCACTGAGCTCGAGCTGTTTGCCAAGGAACAATGGACAAGAATTTCAGTCTCTCGATGTAAAAAACTGATAGAGACATACCCCAAGAGACTTGCAGCTGTAATTGTATCAAAAGGTGGCGAAACAAAGTATTAAGTTAAAGGGGGCCAAATAATATTGCACGCCCTATTTTTCAGTTTTTGAATTTCCACAAAAATTTTAAATAACCAATAAATTTCGTTCAACTTCACAATTGTGTTCCACTTGTTGTTGATTCTTCACCAAAAATTTACATTTGTATCTTTATGTTTGAAGCATGATATGTGGGAAAAGGTTGAAAAGTTCCAGGGGGCCGAATACTTTCGCAAGGTACTGTACTGTATATACCAACCAGCCATAACATGAATATCTCCCATCTAATAGGCGGCCACATGTTCTGACTCATAGTGGCATGAACTCCACAAGAAGGTGTCCTGTGACATTTGGCACTGTGACGTTAGCAGCAGGTTCTTCAATAAGTTGTGAGGCACAGCCACCATGGATCAGAATTGTTTGTCCAGCACACACCATGTGTGCTTGATCGGTTTGATACCTGATCTCTTCGTCATGTTTACAAACCATTCTTGAAACATTTTGGTGGGTGCTAGATGATGGCACTGCCTATGAGAAGTACTTGGTCTGTACAATGTGTTGATAGTTGGTAAAAAGCACAGCCTGAGGATTCACAGCAAATCATCACCCTATCACACGGTCCCTTCTGGCTTGTCTTCTTCCCATTGTGCATCTTTTCTTCCCAGGTAAGGCTACTTTGACACATCAGTTTTTTGTCGTCAGGCACAATCCGGCGAATTTGGAAAAAAAGTTGCCACCGGATCCATTTTTTTCTCATAGACTTGTATTAGCTCCAGATGGCCTCACGTTTCATCCGTTTTTTGCCAGATCTGTCGAAAAAATTGTTCTCCGGCGGCCAGAGAAAACGTACATAGGAATGTTTTTTTCTGTCTGGCAAAAAAACGCCCAGTGATGGATCCGGAGAAAAACGTATGAAACGTGAAGTGAAATGATGGAATCCGGCGTCCGAATCCGTTTTTTTACACAAATCATGAATTTTCAATCTCTCTCTCTCCTCCCCGGAACAGGAAGTCCAAACTCTATCCCCGAGTGTAAAACAAACAAACAAACAAAAAAAACGGATCAGTCGCATCAGTTTTTCACAATTTGCACCGGATCCATTTTTATCAAAATTCGCCAGATTGTGCCTGACAGCAAAAAAATGATGTGTAAAAGTAGCCTAAGTCACACAGATGCACCCAGCTGCACCCATACCATGTTGGAAAACGGGATTCATCACATAGTTCTACCTTGTTTTAGTGCTCCTAATGTTCACGGGCCCATTGTACCCAAAATAGGTCCTTTGACAGGTCTACAGCTGCACAGACCCATAGACTGTAAACTGCGATCCTCTGAATACACTAATGCCTCTCAGTCAGACATATGTGAGATCAAAGCACATAGGTTCACCTGACGTACACAGCAATGAACCTCGGGTACCAACCACTGCATTCTGGTAACAGCTCACAAGGCTCCTTTGTGGAGAAGATCCAGTTCAAGAACTGATTGGTCATGGCTAATAATATATCCACCTGAAAGCGTTAATGTCACCGCTTCACCAATGTTATTCGCTTCACCTGGCTGGGGTATTAATATTATGGCTGGTTGATGTAGATAGCATGTAGATGTACTGATATTATTCCTACCTGCAGGCTTCCTCTAGGACAATACTCAGTCAGGATGCATATATTCGGAGGATCAATACAGGCTCCCACAAAGCGGGTGAGGTGTTCATTCTGCACGTCCCTCATCTAGAAGACATGCAGTGAAGACAATGAAAAACAACATCAAATCGACCATCTGATCGCAAGAGACAATATGCCCAACTCTATGTAGAATTATTGGCGATGCTATGCTAGGACATCTGTGGGGCCTTTAGGGGTAATAGGACACCTTTTTCAAGGTGAGTAAAGTTATGAAACCCTTTTTGGGTTTTTTTAGTACATAATAAACCAAAAAATATGGTTCCAGTATCAGTAGACCCAAGTGAAGACTGTAGAATCTTTGACACATTACTGCACGTGACCCTACATGACGGTAGGATCTCCACCACATATGAATTGCTGGTTTGAATTGCTGCATTTAGGCCAAGAATGAGGTGAGGGTTAAGGCTGCTCTTCTCTTGAGTGAAGTATATAACAGTACAACTCATACATATGGATAGCCGGTGGGGTCTCATCTTCTCCGTGATGGATGCTGAACATTAAATGCTGAGATAATTCCTGACTTAAGCATCTACGGAGGGGGGAGAAGAGAGGCAGATGGAGGGGAGAGCTGCTCCCACTGAAAATTGCAAATATTACTGAAATGTCAGCGCTGGTCCTGATTAATATTGGGGTAGAGAAATAACATTATCTAGAGGATTTAAGAAGCAGAGGGAGAGGAGACAGTGAGTACTAAAGACAAGGGCAGAGGCGGCACAGCAAGAGGATAAACGAGACTGAGAAGAGAGTGAAAACAACGAACCTTGTGGACAAACTATGGTAAAGAAAGGTTGAGACAGGCCAAAGGGAGAGGGAAGAGGCACAGTACAAAAAAAATGCAATTTTTCCACTATCCAGGGTCTGTAAAAAGCTGGGCGATAACCCCTGTAATGAGCATTTGTCTCTGAGCTTGGCAGAAAAGAATAAAAAATACTTCAGCTAATTAGAGGCCTTCAATTCTATGTCACATTTCAATTTTAGGGGTACATGCTCTCACTAGCCCAGGTGTGAGGAACTTCCGGCCAGCGGGCTGTGGTGACTTATCATGCGGCCAGGTCCCTGGAGTCCCCAATGCACGGGCGGCAGCCGGATCCTGCCAGCTGCCGACCCTTTAACCCCCAATTGCAGTGCACACAGCATTCATTATGGTGCTTGAACCTCCTAGGTTCAAGCAACATATTGTAATCCGATTTCTTATATTTTCTCATTATTATGGTGCTTGAACCTCCTAGGTTCAAGCAACATATTGTAATCCGATTTCTTATATTTATAGTGCTTTGGAACAAAGCACTATACTGTTATTCCATCGTGGTAAACTTCTTCTTCTTATTATTTTTCTTATTATTAGGCTTTTTTTCGCAGTTAATGCGGCCCGAACCGCTGAACGCACAGACTCCAGTGAGGTGTCATTTCGAAGCCAGCGTCCACGAGAGGTGTGCTAAGTATTTTTCATGTCGATCGGATTTGTAGTTTTGGCGCAATTTGCATTTGAAAATTGTTTCCCCCTCATTGGAAAGCATTGTTTCAATGCATTTCAATAGGGAAATGTTCCTATACGTTTAAAATGGGCTGGTTTCTGAGGCAATTTCTAAAAATAACTTAACTGCCAAATGCCACCTGGCTGATTAGCTAATTGATATGCGCAGTCAGACACAGTTACTATGCCAACGCCTATCAACTCCACCAGGTCACAGTTTTGTCAGATATCAGCTCTTAAAGTGACAGCACAGCACAATTCCAAAGGACTATCTGTAGTCTTATTATTATTACAGTATACAGCGCAGAGCCCCGCAGCATACAGCGCAGAGCCCCGCAGTATACAGCGCAGAGCTGCGCAGTATACAGCGCAGAGCCGCACATTATACAGCACGGAGCCGCGCAGCATACAGCGCAGAGCCCCGCAGTATACAGCGCAGAGCCGCGCAGTATACAGCACAGAGCCGCGCAGAGCCGCGCAGTATACAGCGCAGAGCCCCGCAGTATACAGCGCAGAGCCGCGCAGTATACAGCGCAGAGCCGCACATTATACAGCACGGAGCCGCGCAGCATACAGCGCAGAGCCCCGCAGTATACAGCGCAGAACCGCGCAGTATACAGCACAGAGCCGCGCAGAGCCGCGCAGTATACAGCGCAGAGCCCCGCAGTATACAGCGCAGAGCCGCGCAGGATACAGCGCGGAGCCGCGCAGCATACAGCGCGGAGCCGCGCAGCATACAGCGCGGAGCCCCGCAGCATACAGCGCGGAGCCCCGCAGCATACAGCGCTGAGCCCCGCAGCATACAGCGCTGAGCCCCGCAGCATACAGCGCGGAGCCCCGCAGCATACAGCGCGGAGCCGCGCAGCATACAGCGCGGAGCCGCGCAGCATACAGCGCGGAGCCGCCCGCCAAATCGGACCCAGAGTGGCGCCGCCCGCCAAATCGGACCCAGAGTGGCGCCGCCCGCCAAATCGGACCCAGAGTGGCGCCGCCCGCCAAATCGGACCCAGAGTGGCGCCGCCCACCAAATCGGACCCAGAGTGGCGCCGCCCGCCAAATCGGACCCAGAGTGACCCGGCCCACCAAATCGGACCCAGAGTGACCCGGCCCACCAAATCGGACCCAGAGTGACCCGGGCCACCAAATCGGACCCAGAGTGACCCGGGCCACCAAATCGGACCCAGAGTGACCCGGGCCACCAAATCGGACCCAGAGTGACCCGGGCCACCAAATCGGACCCAGAGTGACCCGGGCCACCAAATCGGACCCAGAGTGGCCTCAACCCTGAGGGGCTACAACTACCAAACCAGCGCCTGAGGGGCACCCAAGTGTGAAAGTCTTGCAGGGGCAGCCCGGGCACCATTCCAAAGCACTATCTGTAGTTCCTTCAGGAAATACCTATCTAGTTTCTTCTTATTATTCTTCTCCGCGTTTTCCGCAATTAATGCGGCCCGAACCGCTCGGCGCAGAGACCCCGTTCAGGCGGCGTTTCGAAGGCCTCGGTGGGGACAGGTGTGCTATGACTTTTATAGTCGATCCGATATATAGATTTTATTTAAATTGCATTTAAAAAAAAAAATTTCCCATAGGAAATAATGGCGAACTTTCCATTACCCCGAACTTGACCTTCCAAAGATGGCAGCTATGCAAATGTACGGTGTCCATTTTAGGACATGATCATTTATCACAGTCAAACATCAGAATAAAGTGACTATGACACCCTCTCGTCCCGTGTGTGAAAAGTAAGTGCCCCCCGGCCCCGTGTGTGAAAAGTAAGTGCCCCCCCGGCCCCGTGTGTGAAAAGTAAGTGCCCCCCCGTCCCCGTGTGTGAAAAGTAAGTGCCCCCCGTCCCCGTGTGTGAAAAGTAAGTGCCCCCCGGCCCCGTGTGTGAAAAGTAAGTGCCCCCCGGCCCCGTGTGTAAAAAGTAAGTGCCCCCCTGCCCCGTGTGTAAAAAGTAAGTGCCCCCCCGGTCCCGCCCACCAAATCGGAGGCCGAGGGTCCCCGGCCACCGAATCGGAGGCCGAGAGTCCCCGGCCTCCAAATCGGAGGCCGAGGGTCTCCGGCCACCGAATCGGAGGCCGAGGGTCCCCGGCCACCGAATCGGAGGCCGAGGGTCCCCGGCCTCCAAATCGGAGGCCGAGGGTCCCCGGCCTCCAAATCGGAGGCCGAGGGTCCCCGGCCTCCAAATCGGAGGCCGAGGGTCCCCGGCCACGTAATCGGAGGCCGAGGGTCCCCGGCCACCAAATCGGAGGCCGAGGGTCCCCGGCCTCCAAATCGGAGGCCGAGGGTCCCCGGCCACCAAATCGGAGGCCGAGGGTCCCCGGCCACCAAATCGGAGGCCGAGGGTCCCCGGCCTCCAAATCGGAGGCCGAGGGTCCCCGGCCACCAAATCGGAGGCCGAGGGTCCCCGGCCTCCAAATCGGAGGCCGAGGGTCCCCGGCCACCAAATCGGAGGCCGAGGGTCCCCGGCCTCCAAATCGGAGGCCGAGGGTCCCCGGCCACCAAATCGGAGGCCGAGGGTCCCCGGCCTCCAAATCGGAGGCCGAGGGTCCCCGGCCTCCAAATCGGAGGCCGAGGGTCCCCGGCCTCCAAATCGGAGGCCGAGGGTCCCCGGCCACCAAATCGGAGGCCGAGGGTCCCCGGCCTCCAAATCGGAGGCCGAGGGTCCCCGGCCACCAAATCGGAGGCCGAGGGTCCCCGGCCTCCAAATCGGAGGCCGAGGGTCCCCGGCCTCCAAATCGGAGGCCGAGGGTCCCCGGCCTCCAAATCGGAGGCCGAGGGTCCCCGGCCTCCAAATCGGAGGCCGAGGGACCCCGGCCTCCAAATCGGAGGCCGAGGGTCCCCGGCCACCAAATCGGAGGCCGAGGCTCCCCGGCCTCCAAATCGGAGGCCGAGGGTCCCCGGCCTCCAAATCGGAGGCCGAGGGTCCCCGGCCTCCAAATCGGAGGCCGAGCGTCCCCGGCCTCCAAATCGGAGGCCGAGGGTCCCCGGCCTCCAAATCGGAGGCCGAGGGACCCGGCCTCCAAATCGGAGGCCGAGGGTCCCCGGCTTCCAAACCGGAGGCCGAGGGTCCCCGGCCACCAAATCGGAGGCCGAGGGTCCCCGGCCACCAAATCGGAGGCAGAGGGTCCCCGGCCTCCAAATCGGAGGCCGAGGGTCCCCGGCCACCAAATCGGAGGCCGAGGGTCCCCGGCCTCCAAATCGGAGGCCGAGGGTCCACGGCCTCCAAATCGGAGGCCGAGGGTCCCCGGCCTCCAAATCGGAGGCCGAGGGTCCCCGGCCTCCAAATCGGAGGCCGAGGGTCCCCAGCCACCAAATCGCAGGCCGAGGGTCCCCGGCCTCCAAATCGGAGGCCGAGGGTCCCCGGCCACAAAATCTGAGGTCCCCGGCCTCCAAATCGGAGGCCGAGGGTCCCCGGCCACCAAATCGGAGGCCGAGGGTTCCCGGCCTCCAAATCGGAGGCCGAGGGTCCCCGGCCACCAAATCGGAGGCTGAGGGTCCCCGGCCTCCAAATCGGCCGCCAAAATGCCAAAATGGCTACCAAGGGGCCAAAGTTGCTAACAAGGGGCCCCGCACATCAAAGTTTCTACCAAGGGGCCAAAGTTGCTAACAAGGGGCTCCGCACATCAAAGTGGCTACCAAGGGGCCAAATTGGATACCCAGGGGCAGGGCCCTGCATGCCAGACTTGCTCCTGAGGTTCATTGGCAGCTGGCAGCGCTGTTCAAGCACCATGTATTTCCTTCAGGAAATGCCCATCTAGTTATTATTCTTCTCCGCGTTTTCCGCAATTAATGCGGCCCGAACCGCTCGGTGCAGAGACCCCGTTCAGGCGGCGTTTCGAAGGCCTCGGTGGGGACAGGTGTGCTATGACTTTTATAGTCGATCCGATATGTAGATTTTATTTAAATCGCATTTTAAAAAAAAAATTTCCCATAGGAAATAATGGTGAACTTTCCATTACCCCCAACTTGACCTTCCAAAGATGGCAGCTATGCAAATGTACGGTGTCCATTTTAGGACATGATCATTTATCAAAGTCAAACATCAGAATAAAGTGACTATGAAACCCTCTCGTCCCGTGTGCAAAAGTAAGTGCGCCCCCGGCCCCGTGTGCAAAAGTAAGTGCGCCCCCGGCCCCGTGTGCAAAAGTAAGAGCGCCCCCGGCCCCGTGTGCAAAAGTAAGTGCGCCCCCGGCCCCGTGTGCAAAAGTAAGTGCGCCCCCCGGCCCCATGTGCAAAAGTAAGTGCGCCCCCGGCCCCGTGTGCAAAAGTAAGTGCGCCCCTGGCCCCGTGTGCAAAAGTAAGTGCGCCCCCGGCCCCGTGTGCAAAAGTAAGTGCGCCCCCGGCCCCGTGTGCAAAAGTAAGTGCGCCCCCGGCCCCGTGTGCAAAAGTAAGTGCGCCCCGGCCCCGTGTGCAAAAGTAAGTGCGCCCCCGACCCCGTGTGCAAAAGTAAGTGCGCCCCCGGCCCCGTGTGCAAAAGTAAGTGCGCCCCCGGCCCCGTGTGCAAAAGTAAGTGCGTCCCCGGCCCCGTGTGCAAAAGTAAGTGCGCCCCCGGCCCCGTGTGCAAAAGTAAGTGCGCCCCCGACCCCGTGTGCAAAAGTAAGTGCGCCCCCGGCCCCGTGTGCAAAAGTAAGTGCGCCCCTGGCCCCGTGTGCAAAAATAAGTGCGCCCCGGTCCCGTGTGCAAAAGTAAGTGCGCCCCCGGCCCCGTGTGCAAAAGTAAGTGCGTCCCCGGCCCCGTGTGCAAAAGTAAGTGCGCCCCCGGCCCCATGTGCAAAAGTAAGTGCGCCCCCGACCCCGTGTGCAAAAGTAAGTGCGTCCCCGGCCCCGTGTGCAAACGTAAGTGCGCCCCCGGCCCCGTGTGCAAAAGTAAGTGCGCCCCGGTCCCGTGTGCAAAAGTGCGCCCCGTGTGCAAAAGTAAGTGCGCCCCCGGCCCCGTGTGCAAAAGTAAGTGCGCCCCCGGCCCCGTGTGCAAAAGTAAGTGCGCCCCCGGCCCCGTGTGCAAAAGTAAGTGCCCCCCGGCCCCGTGTGTGAAAAGTAAGTGCCCCCCGGCCCCGTGTGTGAAAAGTAAGTGCCCCTCGGCCCAGTGTGTGAAAAGTAAGTGCCCCCCGGCCCCGTGTGTGAAAAGTAAGTGCCCCCCGGCCCCGTGTGTGAAAAGTAAGTGCCCCCCGGCCCCGTGTGTGAAAAGTAAGTGACCCACAACTCTGACCTGTATATAGGAGTGGTGTCTGTATTTAGAGGGATATCTGTATATAGGAGTGGTGTCTGTATATAGAGGGATGTCTGTATATAGGAGTGGTGTCTGTATATAGAGGGATGTCTGTACATAGGAGTGATGTCTGTATATAGGGGGATGTCTGTATATACGAGTTGTGTCTGTATATAGGGGATGTCTGTATATAGGAGTGGTGTCTGTATATAGAGGGATGTCTGTATATAGGAGTGGTGTCTGTATATAGAGGGATGTCTGTATATAGGAGTGGTGTCTGTATATAGAGGGATGTCTGTATATAGGAGTGGTGTATGTATATAGAGGGATGTCTGTACATAGGAGTGATGTCTGTATATAGGGGGATGTCTGTATATACGAGTGGTGTCTGTATATAGGGGGATGTCTGTATATAGGAGTGGTGTCTCTATATAGGGGGATGTCTGAATATAGGAGAGATGTCTGTATATAGAGGGATGTCTGTATATAGGAGTGGTGTCTGTATATAGGGGGATGTCTGTATATAGGAGTGGTGTCTCTATATAGGGGGATGTCTGAATATAGGAGAGATGTCTGTATATAGAGGGATGTCTGTATATAGGAGTGGTGTCTGTATATAGGGGGATGTCTGTATATAGGAGTGGTGTCTGTATATAGAGGGATTTCTGTATATAGGAGTGGTGTCTGTATATAGGGGGATGTCTGTATATAGGAGTGGTGTCTCAATATAGGGGGATGTCTGAATATAGGAGAGATGTCTGTATATAGAGGGATATCGGTATATAGGAGTGGTGTCTGTATATAGGGGGATGTCTGAATATAGGAGAGATGTCTGTATATAGAGGGATATCTGTATATAGGAGTGGTGTCTGTATATAGGGGGATGTCTGAATATAGGAGTGGTGTCTGTATATAGGGGGATGTCTGTGTATAGGAGTGGTGTCTCTATATAGGGGGATGTCTGAATATAGGAGAGATGTCTGTATATAGAGGGATGTCTGTATATAGGAGTGGTGTCTGTATATAGGGGGATGTCTGTATATAGGAGTGGTGTCTGTATATAGAGGGATTTCTGTATATAGGAGTGGTGTCTGTATATAGGGGGATATCTGTATATAGGAGTGGTGTCTCAACATAGGGGGATGTCTGAATATAGGAGAGATGTCTGTATATAGAGGGATATCGGTATATAGGAGTGGTGTCTGTATATAGGGGGATGTCTGAATATAGGAGAGATGTCTGTATATAGAGGGATATCTGTATATAGGAGTGGTGTCTGTATATAGAGGGATGTCTGAATATAGGAGTGTTGTCTGTATATAGAGGGATGTCTGTATATAGGAGTGGTGTCTGTATATAGGAGTGGTGTCTGTATATAGAGGGATGTCTGTATATAGGAGAGATGTCTGTATATAGAGGGATGTCTGTATATAGGAGTGGTGTCTGTATACAGAGGGATGTCTGTATATAGGAGTGGTGTCTGTATACAGGGGGATGTCTGTATATAGGAGTGGTGTCTGTATATGGGGGATGTCTGTATATAGGAGTGGTGTCTGTATATAGGGGATGTCTGTATATAGGAGTGGTGTCTGTATATAGCGGGATGTCTGCATATAGGAGTGGTGTCTGTATATAGAGGGATGTCTATATAGGAGTGGTGTCTGTATATAGGGGGATGTCTGTATATAGGAGTGGTGTCTGTATATAGGGGAATGTCTGTATATAGGAGTGGTGTCTGTATATAGGGGGATGTCTGTATATAGGAGTAATGTCTGTATATAGAGGGATGTCTGTATATAGGAGTGGTGTCTGTATATAGAGGGATGTCTGTATATAGGAGTGGTGTCTGTATATAGAGGGATGTCTGTATATAGGAGTGGTGTCTGTATATAGGAGTGGTGTCTGTATATAGAGGGATGTCTGTATATAGGAGTGGTGTCTGTATATAGGAGTGGTGTCTGTATACAGAGGGATGTATGTATATAGGAGTGGCGTCTGTATATAGAGGGATGTCTGTATATAGGAGTGGTGTCTGTATACAGAGGGATGTCTGTATATAGGAGTGGTGTCTGTATATAGGGGGATGTCTGTATATAGGAGTGGTGTCTGTATATGGGGATGTCTGTATATAGGAGTGGTGTCTGTATATAGGGGGATGTCTGTATATAGGAGTGGTGTCTGTATATAGGGGGATGTCTGTATATAGGAGTAATGTCTGTATATAGAGGGATGTCTGTATATAGGAGTGGTGTCTGTATATAGAGGGATGTCTGTATATAGGAGTGGTGTCTGTATATAGAGGGATGTCTGTATATAGAAGTGGTGTCTGTATATAGGAGTGGTGTCTGTATATAGAGGGATGTCTGTATATAGGAGTGGTGTCTGTATATAGGAGTGGTGTCTGTATACAGAGGGATGTATGTATATAGGAGTGGCGTCTGTATATAGAGGGATGTCTGTATATAGGAGTGGTGTCTGTATACAGAGGGATGTCTGTATATAGGAGTGGTGTCTGTATATAGGGGGATGTCTGTATATAGGAGTGGTGTCTGTATATGGGGATGTCTGTATATAGGAGTGGTGTCTGTATATAGGGGGATGTATGTATATAGGAGTGGTGTCTGTATATAGAGGGATGTCTGTATATAGGAGTGGTGTCTGTATACAGAGGGATGTCTGTATATAGGAGTGGTGTCTATATAGGGGGATGTCTGTATATAGGAGTGGTGTCTGTATATAGGGGGATGTCTGTATATAGTAGTGGTGTCTGTATATAGGGGGATGTCTGTATATAGGAGTGGTGACTGTATATAGAGGGATGTCTGTATATAGGAGTGGTGTCTGTATATAGAGGAATGTCTGTATATAGGAGTGGTGTCTGTATATAAAGGGATGTATGTATATAGGAGTGGTGTCTGTATATAGAGGGATGTCTGTATATAGGAGTGGTGTCTGTATATAGAGGGATGTCTGTATATAGGAGTGGTGTCTTTATATAGGGGGATGTCTGTATATAGGAGTGGTGTCTGTATATAGAGGGATGTCTGTATATAGGAGAGATGTCTGTATATAGAGGGATGTCTGTATAAAGGAGAGGTGTCTGTATATAGGAGTGGTGTCTGTATATAGAGGGATGTCTGTATATAGGAGAGATGTCTGTATATAGAGGGATGTCTGTATATAGGAGTGGTGTCTGTATATAGAGGGATGTCTGTATATAGGAGTGGTGTCTGTATATAGAGGGGTGTCTGTATATAGGAGTGGTGTCTGTATACAGAGGGATGTCTGTATATAGGAGTGGTGTCTGTATACAGAGGGATGTCTGTATATAGGAGTGGTGTCTGTATACAGGGGGATGTCTGTATATAGGAGTGGTGTCTGTATATGGGGGATGTCTGTATATAGGAGTGGTGTCTATATAGGGGGATGTCTGTATATAGGAGTTGTGTCTGTATATAGAGGGATGTCTGTATATAGGAGTGGTGTCTGTATATAGAGGGATGTCTATATAAGAGTGGTGTCTGTATATAGGGGGATGTCTGTATATAGGAGTGGTGTCTGTATATAGGGGGATGTCTGTATATAGGAGTGGTGTCTGTATATAGGGGGATGTCTGTATATAGGAGTGGTGACTGTATATAGAGGGATGTCTGTATATAGGAGTGGTGTCTGTATATAGAGGGATGTCTGTATATAGGAGTGGTGTCTGTATATAGAGGGATGTCTGTATATAGGAGTGGTGTCTGTATATAGGAGTGGTGTCTGTATATAGAGGGATGTCTGTATATAGGAGAGATGTCTGTATATAAAGGGATGTCTGTATATAGGAGTGGTGTCTGTATATAGAGGGATGTTTGTATATAGGAGTGGTGTCTGTGTACAGAGGGATGTATGTATATAGGAGTGGCGTCTGTATATAGAGGGATGTCTGTATATAGGAGTGGTGTCTGTATACAGAGGGATGTCTGTATATAGGAGTGGTGTCTGTATATAGGGGGATGTCTGTATATAGGAGTGGTGTCTGTATATGGGGATGTCTGTATATAGGAGTGGTGTCTGTATATAGGGGGATGTCTGTATATAGGAGTGGTGTCTGTATATAGAGGGATGTCTGTATATAGGAGTGGTGTCTGTATACAGAGGGATGTCTGTATATAGGAGTGGTGTCTATATAGGGGGATGTCTGTATATAGGAGTGGTGTCTGTATATAGGGGGATGTCTGTATATAGTAGTGGTGTCTGTATATAGGGGATGTCTTTATATAGGAGTGGTGTCTGTATATAGAGGGATGTCTGTATATAGGAGTGGTGTCTGTATATAGAGGAATGTCTGTATATAGGAGTGGTGTCTGTATATAAAGGGATGTATGTATATAGGAGTGGTGTCTGTATATAGAGGGATGTCTGTATATAGGAGTGGTGTCTGTATATAGAGGGATGTCTGTATATAGGAGTGGTGTCTGTATATAGGGGGATGTCTGTATATAGGAGTGGTGTCTGTATATAGAGGGATATCTGTATATAGGAGAGATGTCTGTATATAGAGGGATGTCTGTATAAAGGAGAGGAGCCTGTATATAGGAGTGGTGTCTGTATATAGAGGGATGTCTGTATATAGGAGAGATGTCTGTATATAGAGGGATGTCAGTATATAGGAGTGGTGTCTGTATATAGAGGGATGTCTGTATATAGGAGTGGTGTCTGTATATAGAGGGATGTCTCTATATAGGAGAGATGTCTGTATATAGGAGTGGTGTCTGTATATAGGGGGATGTCTGTATATAGTGGGATGTCTGTTTATAGGAGTGGTGTCTGTATATAGGGGTTTGTCTGTATATAGGAGTGGTGTCTGTATATAGAGGGATGTCTGTATATAGGAGTGGTGTCTGTATATAGAAGGATGTCTGTATATTGTAGTGGTGTCTGTATATAGAGGGATGTCTGTATATTGGAGTGGTGTTTGTATATAGAGGGATGTCTGTATATAGGAGTAGTGTCTGTATATAGAGGGATGTCTGTATATAGGAGTGGTGTCTGTATCTAGAAGGATGTCTGTATATTGTAGTGGTGTCTGTATACAGAGGGATGTCTGTATATTGGAGTGGTGTTTGTATATAGAGGGATGTCTGTATATAGGAGTAGTGTCTGTATATAGAGGGATGTCTGTATATAGGAGTGGTGTCTGTATATAGAGGGATGTCTGTTTATAGGAGTGGTGTCTGTATATAGGGGGGATGTCTGTATATAGGAGTGGTGTCTGTATTTAGAGGGATGTCTGTATATAGGAGTGGTGTCTGTATATAGAGGGATGTCTGTATATAGGAGTGGTGTCTGTGGAGCGCCCCCACACCGCCGCAGGGCCGAGGGGTACCCGGAGCCGGGCCTCTAGGACTCAGTCCTGGGGTTGTCACGGTGGCTAGACCCGGTCCGTGGCCCTGTCTGTCAGTGGGGGACGTCAGGTGCAATAAGTGGTGTTGTAACGGTGCAGTTGTGGGGTGCAGGTCGCGGTAAATAACGAGGACACCAGGTTGCAGTCTCTTTACCTCTTTACTGGAGATCTCTGAGTCCTCAGTCCAGAATACGGCTCACCAGGCTGCGCAAGTCCGGCCAGTCCAATGGCACCTCCAGAGTTCTCTTCACAGGTGGAAATCGGTGCCTTCCTTCTTAGCGCTATGTGTTGTAGTCCTCCCCTGCTGTGCTTACGGAAAGTACCCCACAACTGTTGTGTCTGTTTCTTAAGTTCCCTCACAACTCGATTAAATGATGTTCTTCTAATCGTCCGTCCCTTCCTGATGTTACGGTTAGAACGGCACCCGTTTGTCGGGTAGGCCTGGAGTTCTTCCGGGACCCTAGAGACGCCCCTCTCCCGCAATTGCCTCCCAAGACTTCATAGGTGATATGTGTTAGACAGCCCGCCTTAAACTGACTGTCCTGCCGCTGTTTAGAGTATTGCTTGAAGCTGAATGTTATAATACTCCCTCGGCGTTCCGGCCACCGGTAGTGCGCCTCAGTAGGGTGTTGCTACGGTCTTACAGCACGACCCCTACTGGAATTCTCCTATCGCTTGATCTCGTTTCTCACTCAGCACAATCTATCTCGCTTCTAGTCCTTTCTTGGGCCCCGCCGCTTCCCGGAGCTGGCGCGGACCCGTTACGTTCTTTCCAATGCCAAGCCTCTGTCAGGATCCCACCCCTGACAGAGACCCTACTGTCTCTTCCTCCACAACACCCTCTGCCACTGAGTGTTGCTTCGTCCAATCCAGTCAGCTTTTCTGATCTAACTTCCTGCCTGACCCCCGGTTTACCCACTATGGTGGGGAGTGGCCTAATGAATAGCACCCTTAGCTCCCCCCGGAGGCCCAGCTGTGAAATGTATTGGTGTCTGTGATACCTGATCAGATGAACTCCTTCAGTGCCATCGGACGCACCATGGCTCCCCATAGTGGCGGAGCCACAGTACTGCAACGACCAGGACTCTGGGGCGCTGCACTCCCCCCTGGTTAAACACAGTACTCCGGGACTGGGAAGAAAACAACAATACAAGTTAGCAAAAAGACATACAATTTTGTTGAGTGCAATAACAATAAGCATATTTGAACAGCTTCCCTTTATGGGAGGTGAGGACACTTGAACGTTACAAACATAATCAACATTATCATAGCAACATGCTATAATTAACTTTTCTTACCCAACAGGGTATTCTACTAAGTGCAAACATTATTGAACAATAATTTAACTTTGCCTTTAAGGATATACACTCTTAATCCACCAAAGACCTTCCTATAATCACATTATAAGGTATTTTAACTTTTTCATTCTCCTTCTTTAAATCTGCAGGACCGCCTGTCCTATCGGCACCAGACCTACTGCCTCTCCTTTCAGTTACAGGACCGCCCCGTTCAGCCAGGGCCTACTGCCTTTTCAACTACTATACACAGTATAGAACATTACATTTCTTTCAGTTTGAGAGTACCGAGCCGGCTCTACTTGGCTCCTATAAGGACTCACCCCCTAACCCTAATGGGTTTACTTTCTGTCCTTAGTAACACATTACTAACTTTCGATGGGGAACGCAGGGTTACCTTCTATCCCCCCCCTTTTTCTTATCAACATTATCAACTATCTTCTTTTCACAACATTAGACTTTCTTATTACTTCCTTTCACTTTTTCTTTCAGAGAACATTATCAGTATTACAATTAACTAATGGCATACATATAACTTTTACATGTAAACATTATCATCATTTTCTTCCATCGACATTATTGCTACCAGTCTTAAAGCAATATCACCATTTACGTGCAACAAATGAACATCCCCTTTAAGAGGGGACCAAGTCTCTGTGAGGTAGCGTATCTTCTCAGGCTACCAGTCCATACTCAGCAAAGGTTCCAGTGCGGTATCTTCGCAAAGAGTCCTTGTTTAAGTAAAACCAGTAGGGAGCGCCTTTAATAAGGTGCAAACTATATACAAAGGAGTTCGGATCATGCACTGTTCATGATTTCTCAGTTTTTAAAGAACATAGAAAAAGAATAGAAAATAACCAAAAACAATAGGGATCCCGGGTCAACAAAGGGATCCCTTTAAGAGTTTACCCTGAACGGGTTTAGCAGCCAAACAGGAAACAGTAACTATTTACAGATTCATGGTATCGAGGTTTATTCTTTTAAGTCTGGGGGCGGCTTGCCCCCCCCGGTGGAGGCAGCTCCTGAGCTGGTAGTTGGTCTCTCAGGTGCCCTCAGATCAGCCGGTGCCTGAATTTGAAGGCTAATCCTGCTTGCAAGTTCTGGAGCCGCTACGAGGCGTACGGTGGTGATAGGAATAAGATCTGGCAAATCGGGATCATTCATGATCGAGGCAACAGGGGGCGCTCTTTCAGGCCCACATCGTCGAACATTCCGGGCACACCATCCTTGTGCACTCCGATGGCGGGTGTAGGTCACCTGATCCCCCCTTTGTAACGGATCACCATTTCGGCTGCAGCAGGGGGTCTTCACGTTATAGCTAGTAACAAAAACATCAGTTGGTAGCCCCGATTCTTGTATGGAGCCCCATCCCCTCTTCGGGTGGTAGGCCAGCACGGTCCCCCGCTTTACCACGTCTTTCCTACCGGGACTAGACTTCTTACGTGGTGGGTCAAGTGATTCGGTCTCGTCTCGATCTTTCCAGTGTTGAATCAAACATTGCTTATACTGTTCCCAGGTAAGTACCGCAAGGGTGAGGCCCTCTTCCCGGGTCCCATCCGGCCCGGTCCAGGGGGTGTCCCACCGAAGGATCACCTCGTCCAGGCCCACATCTATGGGTTCTCCCATCTTGGTTGGTAGCGGAGGCACTAGCTTCCCCATCGCGTTAGAGGTGAGGATCACCCGCTCCACCAAGAAGGAACGATCATTGCTGGAGTGAGGAGCGGTCACAGGAGCGGGATCGATCGGGGGAACCGGATCGGTCGGGGGAGCAGGGGCGCTTTCCATACCTGCGCCTGATGTGATTCCACCGGTGTCGATCCGTCCCGCTGACAAGGACACTGGAGTCAGCTGCTGCTCGGACCGCGGCTCCTCCAATGCGGTCCTCGGACGCGGCTCCGCTCGCTGTAGTTCCTCCTCCACTGGCTCCGAGGACGGGGTGGGTAAGCTCAGCTCCGCGGCCGGTTCCAACGAATTCCGATCTCTCCGCTGCATTGGACATAGGTCCGCCTCTGGTGAAGGAGGGCAAGCCGGAATCGCTTCTTCCTCGTTCAGGTACTTGCTGCTCGTCATCGCTGCCTGATAGTCGGTGGCAGTGCATGCACCTGACTCCGCCATTTCTCCAGGGACGGGCTTCTCCATCTCCTGCTTCCCGCCGTTGCAAATCAGGGGGTGGTCTTGTACTCCGAGGCAGGTCATCGCTTTGCAGCCAGAAACACAGGGGGCGGTAGCCATTCCTCGCGCCACTCTGATAGTCTCCTCCCATGGCACGCCCTCCTTCTTCTCTAGCGTAGCAATGGCGGCGGCTTTTGGCGGGAACTTCCCTTGGTCAAAGGCAATACACAGTCTCTCAATAAAGTACAGTCCAATCACAACAAATCACAGTTCCAAGGCACACATGACCCAATTCTTCAGGCTTAAGTAGATCCTGTTCGTGACGCCAAGTGGAGCGCCCCCACACCGCCGCAGGGCCGAGGGGTACCCGGAGCCGGGCCTCTAGGACTCAGTCCTGGGGTTGTCACGGTGGCTAGACCCGGTCCGTGGCCCTGTCTGTCAGTGGGGGACGTCCGGTGCAATAAGTGGTGTTGTAACGGTGCAGTTGTGGGGTGCAGGTCGCGGTAAATAACGAGGACACCAGGTTGCAGTCTCTTTACCTCTTTACTGGAGATCTCTGAGTCCTCAGTCCAGAATACGGCTCACCAGGCTGCGCAAGTCCGGCCGGTCCAATGGCACCTCCAGAGTTCTCTTCACAGGTGGAAATCGGTGCCTTCCTTCTTAGCGCTATGTGTTGTAGTCCTCCCCTGCTGTGCTTACGGAAAGTACCCCACAACTGTTGTGTCTGTTTCTTAAGTTCCCTCACAACTCGATTAAATGATGTTCTTCTAATCGTCCGTCCCTTCCTGATGTTACGGTTAGAACGGCACCCGTTTGTCGGGTAGGCCTGGAGTTCTTCCGGGACCCTAGAGACGCCCCTCTCCCGCAATTGCCTCCCAAGACTTCATAGGTGATATGTGTTAGACAGCCCGCCTTAAACTGACTGTCCTGCCGCTGTTTAGAGTATTGCTTGAAGCTGAATGTTATAATACTCCCTCGGCGTTCCGGCCACCGGTAGTGCGCCTCAGTAGGGTGTTGCTACGGTCTTACAGCACGACCCCTACTGGAATTCTCCTATCGCTTGATCTCGTTTCTCACTCAGCACAATCTATCTCGCTTCTAGTCCTTTCTTGGGCCCCGCCGCTTCCCGGAGCTGGCGCGGACCCGTTACGTTCTTTCCAATGCCAAGCCTCTGTCAGGATCCCACCCCTGACAGAGACCCTACTGTCTCTTCCTCCACAACACCCTCTGCCACTGAGTGTTGCTTCGTCCAATCCAGTCAGCTTTTCTGATCTAACTTCCTGCCTGACCCCCGGTTTACCCACTATGGTGGGGAGTGGCCTAATGAATAGCACCCTTAGCTCCCCCCGGAGGCCCAGCTGTGAAATGTATTGGTGTCTGTGATACCTGATCAGATGAACTCCTTCAGTGCCATCGGACGCACCATGGCTCCCCATAGTGGCGGAGCCACAGTACTGCAACGACCAGGACTCTGGGGCGCTGCATCTGTATATAGAGGGATGTCTGTATATGGTAGTGGTGTCTGTATATAGAGGGATGTCAGTATGTAGTAGTTGTGTCTGTATATAGGAGTGGTGTCTGTATATAGGAGTGATGTCTGTATATAAGAGGATGTGGCCAAAGTGGCTACCGAGAGGCTGTGTGCTCCAAAGTGGCTACCAAGGATTCCTGCATGCCAAAATGGCTACCAAGGGGCCAAAGTTGCTAACAAGGGGCCCCGCACATCAAAGTGGCTACCAAGGGGCCAAATTGGATACCCAGGGGCAGAGCCCTGCATGCCAGACTTGCTCCTGAGGTTCATTGGCAGCTGGCAGCGCTGTTCAAGCACCATGTATTTCCTTCAGGAAATGCCCATCTAGTTTATTATGGTGCTTGAACCTCCTAGGTTCAAGCAACATATTGTAATCCGATTTCTTATATTTTATTATTATTATGGTGCTTGAACCTCCTAGGTTCAAGCAACATATTGTAATCCGATTTCTTATATTTTATTATTATTATTATGGTGCTTGAACCTCCTAGGTTCAAGCAACATATTGTAATCCGATTTCTTATATTTTATTATTATTATTATTATGGTGCTTGAACCTCCTAGGTTCAAGCAACATATTGTAATCCGATTTCTTATATTTTATTCTTCTTCTTCTCCGCGTTTTCCGCAATTAATGCGGCCCGAACCGCTCGGCGCAGAGACCCCGTTCAGGCGGCGTTTCGAAGGCCTCGGTGGGGACAGGTGTGCTATGACTTTTATAGTCGATCCGATATGTAGATTTTATTTAAATCGCATTTAAAAAAAAAAATTTCCCATAGGAAATAATGGTGAACTTTCCATTACCCCCAACTTGACCTTCCAAAGATGGCAGCTATGCAAATGTACGGTGTCCATTTTAGGACATGATCATTTATCAAAGTCAAACATCAGAATAAAGTGACTATGACACCCTCTCGTCCCGTGTGTGAAAATTAAGTGCCCCCCCGGCCCCGTGTGTGAAAAGTAAGTGCCCCCCGGCCCCGTGTGTGAAAAGTAAGTGCCCCCCCGGCCCCGTGTGTGAAAAGTAAGTGCCCCCCCGGCACCGTGTGTGAAAAGTAAGTGCCCCCCTGCCCCGTGTGTCAAAAGTAAGGGCCCCCCGGCCCCGTGTGTCAAAAGTAAGTGCCCCCCTGGCCCCGTGTGTGAAAAGTAAGTGCCCCCCGGCCCCGTGTGTGAAAAGTAAATGCCCCCCCGGCCCCGTGTGTGAAAAGTAAGTGCCCCCCCGGCCCCGTGTGCAAAAGTAAGTACGCCCCCGGCCCCGTGTGCAAAAGTAAGTGCGCCCCCGGCCCCGTGTGCAAAAGTAAGTGCGCCCCCGGCCCCGTGTGCAAAAGTAAGTGCGCCCCCGGCCCCGTGTGCAAAAGTAAGTGCGCCCCCGGCCCCGTATGCAAAAGTAAGTGCGCCCCCGGCCCCGTGTGCAAAAGTAAGTGCGCCCCCGGCCCCGTGTGCAAAAGTAAGTGCGCCCCCGGCCCCGTGTGCAAAAGTAAGTGCGCCCCCGGCCCCGTGTGCAAAAGTAAGTGCGCCCCCGGCCCCGTGTGCAAAAGTAAGTGCGCCCCCGGCCCCGTGTGCAAAAGTAAGTGCGCCCCCGGCCCCGTGTGCAAAATTAAGTGCGCCCCCGGCCCCTTGTGCAAAAGTAAGTGCGACCCCGGCCCCGTGTGCAAAAGTAAGTGCGCCCCCGGCCCCGTGTGCAAAAGTAAGTGCGCCCCCGGCCCCGTGTGTGAAAAGTAAGTGCCCCCCGGCCCCGTGTGTGAAAAGTAAGTGCCCCCCCGGCCCCGTGTGTGAAAAGTAAGTGCCCCCCCGGCCACGTGTGTGAAAAGTAAGTGCCCCCCGGCCCTGTGTGTAAAAAGTAAGTGCCCCCCGGCCCCGTGTGTGAAAAGTAAGTGCCCCCCGGCCCCGTATGTGAAACGTAAGTGCCCCCCGGCCCCATGTGTGAAAAGTAAGTTCCGCCCCGTGTGTGAAAAGTAAGTGCCCCCCGGCCCCGTGTGTGAAAAGTAAGTGCCCCCCCGGCCCCGTGTGTGAACAGTAAGTGACCCACAACTCTGACCTGTATATAGGAGTGGTGTCTGTATATAGGGGGATGTCTGTATATAGGAGTGGTGTCTGTATATAGGGGATTGTCTGTATATCGGAGTGGTGTCTGTATATAGAGGGATGTCTGTAAATAGGAGTGGTGTCTGTATATAGAGGGATGTCTATATATAGGAGTGATGTCTGTATATAGGGGGATGTCTGTATATAGGAGTGGTCTCTGTATATAGAGGGATGTTTGTATATAGGAGTGGTGTCTGTATATAGAGGGATGTCTGTATATAGGAGTGGTGTCTGTATACAGAGGGATGTCTGTATATAAGAGTGGTGTCTGTATATAGAGGGATGTCTGTATATAGGAGTGGTGTCTGTATATAGAGGGATGTCTGTATATAGGAGTGGTGTCTGTATATAGGGGGATGTCTGTATATAGGAGTGGTGTCTGTATATAGGGGGATGTCTGTATATAGGAGTGGTGTCTGTATATAGAGGGATATCTGTAAAAAGGAGAGATGTCTGTATATAGAGGGATGTCTGTATATAGGAGTGGTGTCTGTATAAAGAGGGATGTCTGTGTATAGGAGAGATGTCTGTATATAGGAGTGGTGTCTGTACATAGAGGGATGTCTGTATATAGGAGTGGTGTCTGTATATAGAGGGATGTCTGTATATAGTAGTGGTGTCTGTATACAGAGGGATGTCTGTATATAGGAGTGGTGTCTGTATACAGAGGGATGTCTGTATATAGGAGTGGTGTCTGTATACAGAGGGATGTCTGTATATAGGAGTGGTGTCTGTATATAGAGGGATGTCTGTATATAGGAGTGGTGTCTGTATATAGAGGGATGTCTGCATATAGGAGTGGTGTCTGTATATAGAGGGATGTCTGTATATAGGAGTGGTGTCTATATAGAGGGATGTCTGTATATAGGAGTGGTGTCTGTATACAGAGGGATGTCTGTATATAGGAGTGGTGTCTGTATGTAGAGGGATGTCTGTATATAGGAGTGTTGTCTGTATACAGAGGGATGTCTGTATATAGGAGTGGTGTCTGTATATAGAGGGATGTCTGTATATAGGAGTGGTGTCTGTATATAGAGGGATGTCTGTATATAGGAGTGGTGTCTGTATATAGGGGATTGTTTGTATATAGGAGTGGTGTCTGTATATAGAGGGATGTATGTATCTAGGAGTGGTGTCTGTATATAGAGGGATGTCTGTATATAGGAGTGGTGTCTGTATATAGGGGGATATCTGTATATAGGAGTGGTGTCTGTATATAGAGGGATGTCTGTATATAGGAGTGGTGTCTGTATATAGAGGGATGTCTGTATATAGGAGTGGTGTCTGTATACAGAGGGATGTCTGTATATAGGAGTGGTGTCTGTATATAGGGGGATGTCTGTATATAGGGGGATGTCTGTATATAGGAGTGGTGTCTGTATATAGTGGGATGTCTGTATATAGGAGTGGTGTCTGTATATAGAGGGATGTCTCTATATAGGAGAGATGTCTGTATATACAGGGATGTCTGTATATAGGAGTGGTGTCTGTATATAGAGGGATGTCTGTATATAGGAGTGGTGTCTGTATATAGAGGGATGTCTGTATATAGGAGTGGTGTCTGTATATAGAGGGATGTCTGTATATAGGAGTGGTGTCTGTATAAAGAGGGATGTCTGTATATAGGAGTGGTGTCTGTATATAGAGGGATGTCTGTATATAGGAGTGGTGTCTGTATACAGAGGGATGTCTGTATATAGCAGTGGTGTCTGTATATAGGGGGATGTCTGTATATAGGAGTGGTGTCTGTATATAGAGGGATGTCTGTATATAGGATTGGTGTCTGTATATAGAGGGATGTCTGTATATAGGAGTGGTGTCTGTATACAGAGGGATGTCTATATAGGAGTGGTGTCTGTATATAGGGGGATGTCTGTATATAGGAGTGGTGTCTGTATATAGCGGGATATCTGTATATAGGAGTGGTGTCTGTATATAGAGGGATGTCTGTATATAGGAGTGGTGTCTGTATATAGAGGGATGTCTGTATATAAAAGTGGTGTCTGTATATAGAGGGATGTTTGTATATAGGAGTGGTGTCTGTATATAGAGGGATGTCTGTATATAGGAGTGGTGTCTGTATATAGAGGGATGTCTGTATATAGGAGTGGTGTCTGTATATAGGGGGATGTCTGTATTTAGGAGTGGTGTCTGTATATAGATGGATATCTGTATATAGGAGAGATGTCTGTATATAGAGGGATGTCTGTATATAGGAGTGTTGTCTGTATATAGAGGGATGTCTGTATATAGGAGAGATGTCTGTATATAGAGGGATGTCTGTATATAGGAGTGGTGTCTGTATATAGAGGGATGTCTGTATATAGGAGTGGTGTCTGTATATAGAGGGATGTCTGTATATAGGAGTTGTGTCTGTATACAGAGGGATGTCTGTATATAGGAGTGGTGTCTCTATATAGGGGGATGTCTGAATATAGAAGATATGTCTGTATACAGAGGGATGTCTGTATATAGAGTGGTGTCTGTATATAGAGGGATGTCTGTATATAGGAGTGGTGTCTGTATATAGAGGGATGTCTGTATATAGGAGTGGTGTCTGTATACAGAGGGATGTCTGTATATAAGAGTGGTGTCTGTATATAGGGGGATGTCTGTATATAGGAGTGGTGTCTGTATATAGGGGGATGTCTGTATATAGGAGTGGTGTCTGTATATAGAGGGATGTCTGTATATAGGAGTGGTGTCTGTATATAGAGGGATGTCTGTATATAGGAGTGGTGTCTGTATATAGGGGGATGTCTGTATATAGGAGTGGTGTCTGTATATAGTGGGATGTCTGTATATAGGAGAGATGTCTGTATATACAGGGATGTCTGTATATAGGAGTGGTGTCTGTATATAGAGGGATGTCTGTATATAGGAGAGATGTCTGTATATAGAGGGATGTCTGTATATAGGAGTGGTGTCTGTATATAGAGGGATGTCTGTATATAGGAGTGGTGTCTGTATATAGGGGGATGTCTGTATATAGGAGTGGTGTCTGTATATAGAGGGATGTCTGTATATAGGAGTGGTGTCTGTATATAGAGGGATGTCTGTATATAGGAGTGGTGTCTGTATATGGAGGGATGTCTGTATATAGGAGTGGTGTCTGTATACAGAGGGATGTCTTTATATAGGAGTGGTGTCTGTATATAGAGGGATGTCTGTATATAAGAGTGGTGTCTGTATATAGAGGGATGTCTGTATATAGGAGTTGTGTCTGTATACAGAGGGATGTCTGTATATAGGAGTGGTGTCTCTATATAGGGGGATGTCTGAATATAGAAGATATGTCTGTATATACAGGGATGTCTGTATATAGGAGTGGTGTCTGTATATAGAGGGATGTCTGTATATAGGAGTGGTGTCTGTATATAGGGGGATGTCTGTATATAGGAGTGGTGTCTGTATATAGAGGGATGTCTGTATATAGGAGTGGTGTCTGTATATAGAGGGATGTCTGTATATAGGAGTGGTGTCTGTATATGGAGGGATGTCTGTATATAGGAGTGGTGTCTGTATACAGAGGGATGTCTTTATATAGGAGTGGTGTCTGTATATAGAGGGATGTCTGTATATAAGAGTGGTGTCTGTATATAGAGGGATGTCTGTATATAGGAGTGGTGTCTGTATATAGGGGGATGTCTGTATATAGGAGTGGTGTCTGTATATAGGAAGATGTCTGTATATAGGAGTGGTGTCTGTATATAGGGGGATGTCTGTATATAGGAGTGGTGTCTGTATATAGGGGGATGTCTGTATATAGGAGTGGTGTCTGTATATAGAGGGATGTCTGTATATAGGAGAGTTGCCTGCATATAGGAGTGGTGTCTGTTTATAGGAGTGGTGTCTGTATATAGGGGGATGTCTGTATATAGGAGTGGTGTCTGTATATAGAGGGATGTCTGTATATAGGAGAGATGTCTGTATATAGAGGGATGTCTGTATATAGGAGTGGTGTCTCTATATTGGGGGATGTCTGTATATAGTAGAGATGTCTGTATATAGGGGGATGTCTGTATATAGGGGGATGTCTGAATATAGGAGTGGTGTCTGTATATAGGGGGATGTCTGTATATAGGAGTGGTGTCTGTATATAGAGGGATGTCTGTATATAGGAGAGGTGCCTGCATATAGGAGTGGTGTCTGTATATAGGAGTTTTGTCTGTATATAGAGGGATGTCTTTATATAGAAGTGGTGTCTGTATATAGGGGGATTTCTGTATATTGTAGTGCTGTCTGTATATAGGGGTATGTCTGTATATAGGAGTGGTATCTGTATATAGAGGGATCTCTGTATATGGTAGTGGTGTCTGTATATAGAGGGATGTCTGTATATAGGAGTGGTGTCTGTATATAGGAGTGATGTTTGTATATAAGAGGATGTGGCCAAAGTGGCTACCAAGGATTCCTGCTTGCCAAAATGGCTACCAAGGGGTCAAAGTTGCTAACAAGGGGCCCCGCACATCAAAGTGGCTACCAAGGGGCCAAATTGGATACCCAGGGGCAGGTCCCTGCATGCCAGACTTGCTCCTGAGGTTCATTGGCAGCTGGCAGCGCTGTTCAAGCACCATGTATTTCCTTCAGGAAATGCCCATCTAGTTATTATTCTTCTTCTTCTCCGCGTTTTCCGCAATTAATGCGGCCCGAACCGCTCGGCGCAGAGACCCCGTTCAGGCGGCGTTTCGAAGCCCTCGGTGGGGACAGGTGTGCTATGACTTTTATAGTCGATCCGATATGTAGATTTTATTTAAATCGCATTTAAAAAAAAAAATTTCCCATAGGAAATAATGGCGAACTTTCCATTACCCCAAACTTGACCTTCCAAAGATGGCAGCTATGCAAATGTACGGTATCCATTTTAGGACATGATCATTTATCACACGGCCCCGTGTGCAAAAGTAAGTGCGCCCCCGGCCCCGTGTGCAAAAGTAAGTGCACCCCCGGCCCCGTGTGCAAAAGTAAGTGCGCCCCCGGCCCCGTGTGCAAAAGTAAGTGCGCCCCCGGCCCCGGGTGCAAAAGTAAGTGTGCCCCCGGCCCCGTGTGCAAAAGTAAGTGCGCCCCCGGCCCCGTGTGCAAAAGTAAGTGCGCCCCCGGCCCCGTGTGCAAAAATAAGTGCGCCCCCGGCCCCGTGTGCAAAAGTAAGTGCGCCTCCGGCCCTGGGTGCAAAAGTAAGTGCGCCCCCGGCCCCGTGTGCAAAAGTAAGTGCGCCCCCGGCCCCGTGTGCAAAAGTAAGTGCGCCCCCGGCCCCGTGTGCAAAAGTAAGTGCGCCCCCGGCCCCGTGTGCAAAAGTAAGTGCGCCCCCGGCCCCGTGTGCAAAAGTAAGTGCGCCCCCGGCCCCGTGTGCAAAAGTAAGTGCGCCCCCGGCCCCGTGTGCAAAAGTAAGAGCGCCCCCGGCCCCGTGTGCAAAAGTAAGTGCGCCCCCGGCCCCGTGTGCAAAAGTAAGTGCGCCCCCGGCCCCGTGTGCAAAAGTAAGTGCGCCCCCGGCCCCGTGTGCAAAAGTAAGTGCGCCCCCGGCCCCGTGTGCAAAAGTAAGTGCGCCCCCGGCCCCGTGTGCAAAAGTAAGTGCGCCCCCGGCCCCGTGTGCAAAAGTAAGTGCGCCCCCGGCCCCGTGTGCAAAAGTAAGTGCGCCCCCGGCCCCGTGTGCAAAAGTAAGTGCGCCCCCGGCCCCGTGTGCAAAAGTAAGGGCGCCCCCGGCCTCGTGTGCAGAAGTAAGTGCGCCCCCGGCTCCGTGTGCAAAAGTAAGTGCGCCCCCGGCCCCGTGTGCAAAAGTAAGTGCGCCCCCGGCCCCGTGTGCAAAAGTAAGTGCGCCCCCGGCCCCGTGTGTGAAAAGTAAGTGCCCCCTTGGCCCCGTGTGTGAAAAGTAAGTGCCCCCCGGCCCCGTGTGTGAAAAGTAAGTGCCCCCCGGCCCCGTGTGTGAAAAGTAAGTGCCCCCCCGGCCCCGTGTGTGAAAAGTAAGTGACCCACAACTCTGACCTGTATATAGGAGTCTGTATATAGGGGGATGTCTGTATATAGGAGTGGTGTCTGTATTTAGAGGGATGTCTGTATATAGGAGTGGTGTCTGTATATAGGGGGATGTCTGTATATAGGAGTGGTGTCTGTATATAGGGGATTGTCTGTATATAGGAGTGGTGTCTGTATATAGAGGGATGTCTGTATATAGGAGTGGTGTCTGTATATAGAGGGATGTCTGTATATAGGAGTGATGTCTGTATATAGGGGGATGTCTGTATATAGGAGTGGTGTCTGTATATAGAGGGATGTCTGTATATAAGAGTGGTGTCTGTATATAGAGGGATGTCTATATATAGGAGTGGTGTCTGTATATAGAGGGATGTCTGTATATAGGAGTGGTGTCTGTATATAGAGGGATGTCTGTACATAAGAGTGGTGTCTGTATATAGGGGGATGTCTGTATATAGGAGTGGTGTCTGTATATAGAGGGATATCTGTATAAAGGAGAGATGTCTGTATATAGAGGGATGTCTGTATATAGGAGTGGTGTCTGTACATAGAGGGATGTCTGTATATAGGAGTGGTGTCTGTATATAGAGGGATGTCTGTATATAGGAGTGGTGTCTGTATACAGAGGGATGTCTGTATATAGGAGTGGTGTCTGTATACAGAGGGATGTCTGTATATAAGAGTGGTGTCTGTATATAGAGGGATGTCTGTACATAAGAGTGGTGTCTGTATATAGGGGGATGTCTGTATATAGGAGTGGTGTCTGTATATAGAGGGATATCTGTATAAAGGAGAGATGTCTGTATATAGAGGGATGTCTGTATATAGGAGTGGTGTCTGTACATAGAGGGATGTCTGTATATAGGAGTGGTGTCTGTATATAGAGGGATGTCTGTATATAGGAGTGGTGTCTGTATACAGAGGGATGTCTGTATATAGGAGTGGTGTCTGTATACAGAGGGATGTCTGTATATAAGAGTGGTGTCTGTATATAGAGGGATGTCTGTATATAGGAGTGGTGTCTGTATATAGAGGGATGTCTGTATATAGGAGTGGTGTCTGTATATAGAGGGATGTCTGCATATAGGAGTGGTGTCTGTATATAGGGGGATGTCTGTATATAGGAGTGGTGTCTGTATATAGGGGGATGTCTGTATATAGGAGTGGTGTCTGTATATAGGGGGATGTCTGTATATAGGAGTAGTGTCTGTATATAGGGGGATGTCTGTATATAGGAGTGGTGTCTGTATATAGAGGGATGTCTGTATATAGGAGTGGTGTCTGTATATAGGGGGATGTCTGTATATAGGAGTGGTGTCTGTATATAGAGGGATGTCTGTATATAGGAGTGGTGTCTGTATATAGGGGGATGTCTGTATATAGGAGTGGTGTCTGTATATAGGGGGATGTCTGTATATAGGAGTGGTGTCTGTATATAGGGGGATGTCTGTATATAGGAGTAGTGTCTGTATATAGGGGGATGTCTGTATATAGGAGTGGTGTCTGTATATAGAGGGATGTCTGTATATAGGAGTGGTGTCTGTATATAGGGGGATGTCTGTATATAGGAGTGGTGTCTGTATATAGGGGGGATATCTGTATATAGGAGTGGTGTCTGTATATAGAGGGATGTCTGTATATAGGAGTGGTGTCTGTATACAGAGGGATGTCTGTATATAGGAGTGGTGTCTGTATACAGGGGGATGTCTGTATATAGGAGTGGTGTCTGTATATAGGGGGATGTCTGTATATAGGAGTGGTGTCTGTATATAGAGGGATGTCTCTATGTAGGAGAGATGTCTGTATATACAGGGATGTCTGTATACAGGAGTGGTGTCTGTATATAGAGGGATGTCTGTATATAGGAGTGGTGTCTGTATATAGAGGGATGTCTGTATATAGGAGTGGTGTCTGTATATAGAGGGATGTCTGTATATAGGAGTGGTGTCTGTATACAGGGGGATGTCTGTATATAGGAGTGGTGTCTGTATATAGAGGGATGTCTGTATATAGGAGTGGTGTCTGTATATAGAGGGATGTCTGTATGTAGGAGTGGTGTCTGTATACAGAGGGATGTCTGTATATAGGAGTGGTGTCTGTATATAGGGGGATGTCTGTATATAGGAGTGGTGTCTGTATATAGGGGGATATCTGTATATAGGAGTGGTGTCTGTATATAGAGGGATGTCTGTATATAGGAGTGGTGTCTGTATATAGAGGGATGTCTGTATATAGGAGTGGTGTCTGTATATAGAGGGATGTCTGTATATAGGAGTGGTGTCTGTATATAGAGGGATGTCTGTATATAGGAGTGGTGTCTGTATATAGAGGGATGTCTGTTTATAGGAGTGGTGTCTGTATATAGAGGGATGTCTGTATATAGGAGTGGTGTCTGTATATAGGGGGATGTCTGTATATAGGAGTGGTGTCTGTATATAGAGGGATGTCTGTATATAGGAGAGATGTCTGTATATAGAGGGATGTCTGTATATAGGACTGGTGTCTGTATATAGAGGGATGTCTGTATATAGGAGTGGTGTCTGTATATAGAGGTATGTCTGTATATAGGAGAGATGTCTGTATATAGAGGGATGTCTGTATATAGGAGTTCTGTCTGTATACAGAGGGATGTCTGTATATAGGAGTGGTGTCTCTATATAGGGGGATGTCTGAATATAGGAGATATGTCTGTATATAGAGTGATGTCTGTATATAGGAGTGGTGTCTGTATATAGAGGGATGTCTGTATATAGGAGTGGTGTCTGTATATAGAGGGATGTCTGTATATAGAAGTGGTGTCTGTATACAGAGGGATGTCTGTATATAGGAGTGGTGTCTGTATATAGGGGGATGTCTGTATATAGGAGTGGTGTCTGTATATAGGGGGATGTCTGTATATAGGAGTGATGTCTGTATATAGAGGGATGTCTGTATATAGGAGTGGTGTCTGTATATAGAGGGATGTCTGTTTATAGGAGTGGTGTATGTATATAGAGGGATGTCTGTATATAGGAGTGGTGTCTGTATATAGAGGGATGTCTGTATATAGGAGTGGTGTCTGTATATAGGGGAATGTCTGTATATAGGAGAGATGTCTGTATATAGAGGGATGTCTGTATATAGGAGTGGTGTCTGTATATAGAGGGATGTCTGTATATAGGAGTGGTGTCTGTATATAGGGGGATGTCTGTATATAGGAGAGATGTCTGTATATAGAGGGATGTCTGTATATAGGAGTGGTGTCTGTATATAGAGGGATGTCTGTATATAGGAGTGGTGTCTGTATATAGGGGGATGTCTGTATATAGGAGTGGTGTCTGTATATAGAGGGATGTCTGTATATAGGAGTGGTGTCTGTATATAGGGGGATGTCTGTAAATAGGAGTGGTGTCTGTATATAGAGGGATGTCTGTATATAGGAGAGATGTCTGTATATAGAGGGATGTCTGTATATAGGAGTGGTGTCTGTATATAGAGGGATGTCTGTATATAGGAGAGATGTCTGTATATAGAGGGATGTCTGTATATAGGAGTGGTGTCTGTATATAGAGGGATGTCTGTATATAAGAGTGGTGTCTGTATATAGGGGGATGTCTGTATATAGGAGTGGTGTCTGTATATAGAGGGATGTCTGTATATAGGAGAGGTGCCTGCATATAGGAGTGGTGTCTGTATATAGGAGTGGTGTCTGTATACAGAGGGATGTCTGTATATAGGAGTGGTGTCTGTATATAGGAGTAATGTCTGTATATAAGAGGATGTGGCCAAAGTGGCTACCAAGGATTCCTGCATGCCAAAATGGCTACCAAGGGGCCAATGTTGCTAACAAGGGCCCCCGCACATCAAAGTGGCTACCAAGGGGCCAAATTGGATACCCAGGGGCAGGGCCCTGCATGCCAGACTTGCTCCTGAGGTTCATTGGCAGCTGGCAGCGCTGTTCAAGCACCATGTATTTCCTTCAGGAAATGCCCATCTAGTTTATTATTATTATGGTGCTTGAACCTCCTAGGTTCAAGCAACATATTGTAATCCGATTTCTTATATTTTATTATTATTATTATTATTATTCTTCTTCTTCTCCGCGTTTTCCGCAATTAATGCGGCCCGAACCGCTCGGCGCAGAGACCCCGTTCAGGCGGCGTTTCGAAGCCCTCGGTGGGGACAGGTGTGCTATGACTTTTATAGTCGATCCGATATGTAGATTTTATTTAAATCGCATTTTAAAAAAAAAATTTCCCATAGGAAATAATGGCGAACTTTCCATTACCCCAAACTTGACCTTCCAAAGATGGCAGCTATGCAAATGTACGGTATCCATTTTAGGACATGATCATTTATCACACGGCCCCGTGTGCAAAAGTAAGTGCGCCCCCGGCCCCGTGTGCAAAAGTAAGTGCGCCCCCGGCCCCGTGTGCAAAAGTAAGTGCGCCCCCGGCCCCGTGTGCAAAAGTAAGTGCGCCCCCGGCCCCGTGTGCAAAAGTAAGTGCGCCCCCGGCCCCGTGTGCAAAAGTAAGTGCGCCCCCGGCCCCGTGTGCAAAAGTAAGTGCGTCCCCGGCCCCGTGTGCAAAAGTAAGTGCGCCCCCGGCCCCGTGTGCAAAAGTAAGTGCGCCCCCGGCCCCGTGTGCAAAAGTAAGTGCGCCCCCGGCCCCGTGTGCAAAAGTAAGTGCGCCCCCGGCCCCGTGTGCAAAAGTAAGAGCGCCCCCGGCCCCGTGTGCAAAAGTAAGTGCGCCCCCGGCCCCGTGTGCAAAAGTAAGTGCGCCCCCGGCCCCGTGTGCAAAAGTAAGTGCGCCCCCGGCCCCGTGTGCAAAAGTAAGTGCGCCCCCGACCCCGTGTGCAAAAGTAAGTGCGCCCCCGGCCCCGTGTGCAAAAGTAAGTGCGCCCCCGGCCCCGTGTGCAAAAGTAAGTGCGCCCCCGGCCCCGTGTGCAAAAGTAAGTGCGTCCCCGGCCCCGTGTGCAAAAGTAAGTGCGCCCCCGGCCCCGTGTGCAAAAGTAAGTGCGCCCCCGGCCCCGTGTGCAAAAGTAAGTGCGCCCCCGGCCCCGTGTGCAAAAGTAAGTGCGCCCCCGGCCCCATGTGCAAAAGTAGGTGCGCCCCCGGCCCCGTGTGCAAAAGTAAGTGCGCCCCCGGCCCCGTGTGCAAAAGTAAGTGCGCCCCGGCCCCGTGTGCAAAAGTAAGTGCGCCCCCGGCCCCGTGTGCAAAAGTAAGTGCGCCCCCGGCCCCGTGTGCAAAAGTAAGTGCGCCCCCGGCCCCGTGTGCAAAAGTAAGTGCGCCCCCGGCCCCGTGTGCAAAAGTAAGTGCGCCCCCGGCCCCGTGTGCAAAAGTAAGTGCGCCCCCGGCCCCGTGTGCAAAAGTAAGTGCGCCCACGGCCCCGTGTGCAAAAGTAAGTGCGTCCCCGGCCCCGTGTGCAAAAGTAAGTGCGTCCCCGGCCCCGTGTGCAAAAGTAAGTGCGTCCCCGGCCCCGTGTGCAAAAGTAAGTGCGCCCCCGGCCCCGTGTGCAAAAGTAAGTGCGCCCCCGGCCCCGTGTGCAAAAGTAAGTGCGCCCCCGGCCCCGTGTGCAAAAGTAAGTGCGCCCCCGGCCCCGTGTGCAAAAGTAAGTGCGCCCCCGGCCCCGTGTGCAAAATTAAGAGCGCCCCGGTCCCGGGTGTACAAAAGTAAGTGCGCCCCGGTCCCGGGTGTGGAAAAGTAAGTGCTTCCCTGGTCCCGGGTGTGGAAAAGTAAGTGGCCCCCCTGTCTCGTGTGTGAAAAGTGCTGCTGTAAAGCTGGCAGCGCTGTTCAAGCACCATGTATTTCCTTCAGGAAATGCCCATCTAGTTATTATGGTGCTTGAACCTCCTAGGTTCAAGCAACATATTGTAATCCGATTTCTTATATTTTATTATTATTATTCTTCTCCGCGTTTTCCGCAATTAATGCGGCCCGAACCGCTCGGCGCAGAGACCCCGTTCAGGCGGCGTTTCGAAGGCGTCGGTGGGGACAGGTGTGCTATGACTTTTATAGTCGATCCGATATGTAGATTTTATTTAAATCGCATTTTAAAAAAAAAATTTCCCATAGGAAATAATGGCGAACTTTCCATTACCCCCAACTTGACCTTCCAAAGATGGCAGCTATGCAAATGTACGGTGTCCATTTTAGGACATGATCATTTATCAAAGTCAAACATCAGAATAAAGTGACTATGACACCCTCTCGTCCCGTGTGTGAAAAGTAAGTGCACCCCCAGACCCGTGTGTGAAAAGTAAGTGCACCCCCGGTCCCCTGTGTGAAAAGTAAGTGCCCCCCCGGCCCCGTGTGTGAAAAGTAAGTGCCCCCCGGCCCCGTGTGTGAAAAGTAAGTGCCCCCCCGGCCCCGTGTGTGAAAAGTAAGTGCCCCCCGGCCCCGTGTGTGAAAAGTAAGTGCCCCCCGGCCCCGTGTGTGAAAAGTAAGTGCCCCCCTGGCCCCGTGTGTGAAAAGTAAGTGCACCCCCGATCTCCTGTGTGAAAATTAAGTGCCCCCCCGGTCCCGTGTGTGAAAAGTAAGTGCCCCCCTGCCCCGTGTGTGAAAAGTAAGTGCACCCCCGGTCCCGTGGGTGAAAAGTAAGTGCACCCCCGATCCCCTGTGTGAAAAGTAAGTGCCCCCCCGGCCCCGTGTGTGAACAGTAAGTGCACCCCCGGTCCCGTGGGTGAAAAGTAAGTGCACCCCCGGTCCCCTGTGTGAAAAGTAAGTGCCCCCCCGGCCCCGTATGTGAAAAGTAAGTGCCCCCCCGGCCCCGTGTGTGAAAAGTAAGTGCCCCCCGGCCCCGTGTGTGAAAAGTAAGTGCCCCCCCGGCCCCGTGTGTGAAAAGTAAGTGCCCCCCCGGCCCCGTGTGTGAAAAGTAAGTGCCCCCCCCGGCCCCGTGTGTGAAAAGTAAGTGCACCCCCAGTCCCGTGTGTGAAAAGTAAGTGCACCCCGGTCCCCTGTGTGAAAAGTAAGTGCACCCCCGGTCCCCTGTGTGAAAAGTAAGTGCACCCCCGGTCCCCTGTGTGAAAAGTAAGTGCACCCTCGGTCCCCTGTGTGAAAAGTAAGTGCCCCCCGGCCCCGTGTGTGAAAAGTAAGTGCCCCCCCGGCCCCGTGTGTGAAAAGTAAGTGCCCCCCGGCCCCGTGTGTGAAAAGTAAGTGCCCCCCGGCCCCGTGTGTGAAAAGTAAGTGCACCCCCGGTCCCGTGGGTGAAAAGTAAGTGCACCCCCGGTCCCCTGTGTGAAAAGTAAGTGCCCCCCCAACCCCGTGTGTGAAAAGTAAGTGCACCCCCGGTCCCCTGTGTGAAAAGTAAGTGCACCCCCGGTCCCCTGTGTGAAAAGTAAGTGCACCCCCGGTCCCCTGTGTGAAAAGTAAGTGCACCCCCGGTCCCCTGTGTGAAAAGTAAGTGCACCCCCGGTCCCGTGGGTGAAAAGTAAGTGCACCCCCGATCCCCTGTGTGAAAAGTAAGTGCCCCCCCGGTCCCCTGTGTGAAAAGTAAGTGCACCCCCGGTCCCCTGTGTGAAAAGTAAGTGCACCCCCGGTCCCATGTGTGAAAAGTAAGTTCACCCCCGGTCCCCTGTGTGAAAAGTAAGTGCCCCCCGGCCCCGTGTGTGAAAAGTAAGTGCACCCCCGGTCCCGTGTGTGAAAAGTAAGTGCCCCCCCGACCCCGTGTGTGAAAAGTAAGTGCACCCCCGATCCCGTGGGTGAAAAGTAAGTGCACCCCCGGCCCCATGTGTGAAAAGTAAGTGCACCCCCGGCCCCGTGTGAAAAGTAAGTGCACCCCCGGTCCCCTGTGTGAAAAGTAAGTGCACCCCCTGTCCCCTGTGTGAAAAGTAAGTGCCCCCCGGCCCCGTGTGTGAAAAGTAAGTGCACCCCCGGTCCCGTGGGTGAAAAGTAAGTGCACCCCCGGTCCCCTGTGTGAAAAGTAAGTGCACCCCGGTCCCCTGTGTGAAAAGTAAGTGCACCCCCGGTCCCCTGTGTGAAAAGTAAGTGCACCCCTGGTCCCCTGTGTGAAAAGCAAGTGCCCCCCGGCCCCGTGTGTGAAAAGTAAGTGCACCCCCGGTCCCGTGTGTGAAAAGTAAGTGCACCCCCGGTCCCGTGGGTGAAAAGTAAGTGCACCCCCGGCCCCGTGTGTGAAAAGTAAGTGCACCCCGGTCCCCTGTGTGAAAAGTAAGTGCACCCCCGGTCCCCTGTGTGAAAAGTAAGTGCACCCCCGGTCCCATGTGTGAAAAGTAAGTGCACCCCCGGTCCCCTGTGTGAAAAGCAAGTGCCCCCCGGCCCCGTGTGTGAAAAGTAAGTGCACCCCCGGTCCCGTGTGTGAAAAGTAAGTGCCCCCCGGTCCCGTGTGTGAAAAGTAAGTGCCCCCCCGGCCCCGTGTGTGAAAAGTAAGTGCACCCCCGGTCCCGTGGGTGAAAAGTAAGTGCTCCCCGGCCCCGTGTGTGAAAAGTAAGTGCCCCCCGGCCCCGTGTGTGAAAAGTAAGTGCACCCCCGGTCCCGTGGGTGAAAAGTAAGTGCACCCCCGGTCCCTTGTGTGAAAAGTAAGTGCACCCCCGGTCCCCTGTGTGAAAAGTAAGTGCACCCCCGGTCCCCTGTGTGAAAAGTAAGTGCACCCCCGGTCCCGTGGGTGAAAAGTAAGTGCACCCCCGATGCCCTGTGTGAAAAGTAAGTGCCCCCCCGGTCCCCTGTGTGAAAAGTAAGTGCACCCCCGGTCCCCTGTGTGAAAAGTAAGTGCACCCCCGGTCCCATGTGTGAAAAGTAAGTTCACCCCCGGTCCCCTGTGTGAAAAGTAAGTGCCCCCCGGCCCCGTGTGTGAAAAGTAAGTGCACCCCCGGTCCCGTGTGTGAAAAGTAAGTGCCCCCCCGACCCCGTGTGTGAAAAGTAAGTGCACCCCCGATCCCGTGGGTGAAAAGTAAGTGCACCCCCGGCCCCGTGTGTGAAAAGTAAGTGCACCCCCGGCCCCGTGTGAAAAGTAAGTGCACCCCCGGTCCCCTGTGTGAAAAGTAAGTGCACCCCCGGTCCCCTGTGTGAAAAGTAAGTGCACCCCCGGTCCCCTGTGTGAAAAGTAAGTGCACCCCCGGTCCCATGTGTGAAAAGTAAGTGCCCCCCGGTCCCCTGTGTGAAAAGTAAGTGCCCCCCCGGTCCCCTGTGTGAAAAGTAAGTGCACCCCCGGTCCCATGTGTGAAAAGTAAGTTCACCCCCGGTCCCCTGTGTGAAAAGTAAGTGCCCCCCGGCCCCGTGTGTGAAAAGTAAGTGCACCCCCGGTCCCGTGTGTGAAAAGTAAGTGCCCCCCGACCCCGTGTGTGAAAAGTAAGTGCACCCCCGATCCCGTGGGTGAAAAGTAAGTGCACCCCCGGCCCCATGTGTGAAAAGTAAGTGCACCCCCGGCCCCGTGTGAAAAGTAAGTGCACCCCCGGTCCCCTGTGTGAAAAGTAAGTGCACCCCCGGTCCCGTGTGTGAAAAGTAAGTGCCCCCCGGCCCCGTGTGTGAAAAGTAAGTGCACCCCCGGCCCCGTGTGAAAAGTAAGTGCACCCCCGGTCCCCTGTGTGAAAAGTAAGTGCACCCCGGTCCCCTGTGTGAAAAGTAAGTGCACCCCCGGTCCCCTGTGTGAAAAGTAAGTGCACCCCCGGTCCCATGTGTGAAAAGTAAGTGCACCCCCGGTCCCCTGTGTGAAAAGCAAGTGCCCCCCGGCCCCGTGTGTGAAAAGTAAGTGCACCCCCGGTCCCGTGTGTGAAAAGTAAGTGCACCCCCGGTCCCGTGGGTGAAAAGTAAGTGCACCCCCGGCCCCGTGTGTGAAAAGTAAGTGCACCCCGGTCCCCTGTGTGAAAAGTAAGTGCACCCCCGGTCCCCTGTGTGAAAAGTAAGTGCACCCCCGGTCCCATGTGTGAAAAGTAAGTGCACCCCCGGTCCCCTGTGTGAAAAGCAAGTGCCCCCCGGCCCCGTGTGTGAAAAGTAAGTGCACCCCCGGTCCCGTGTGTGAAAAGTAAGTGCCCCCCCGGTCCCGTGTGTGAAAAGTAAGTGCCCCCCGGCCCCGTGTGTGAAAAGTAAGTGCACCCCCGGTCCCGTGGGTGAAAAGTAAGTGCCCCCCGGCCCCGTGTGTGAAAAGTAAGTGCCCCCCGGCCCCGTGTGTGAAAAGTAAGTGCACCCTCGGTCCCGTGGGTGAAAAGTAAGTGCACCCCCGGTCCCCTGTGTGAAAAGTAAGTGCCCCCCAACCCCGTGTGTGAAAAGTAAGTGCACCCCCGGTCCCCTGTGTGAAAAGTAAGTGCACCCCCGGTCCCTTGTGTGAAAAGTAAGTGCACCCCCGGTCCCCTGTGTGAAAAGTAAGTGCACCCCGGTCCCCTGTGTGAAAAGTAAGTGCACCCCCGGTCCCCTGTGTGAAAAGTAAGTGCACCCCCGGTCCCATGTGTGAAAAGTAAGTGCACCCCCGGTCCCCTGTGTGAAAAGCAAGTGCCCCCCGGCCCCGTGTGTGAAAAGTAAGTGCACCCCCGGTCCCGTGTGTGAAAAGTAAGTGCACCCCCGGTCCCGTGGGTGAAAAGTAAGTGCACCCCCGGCCCCGTGTGTGAAAAGTAAGTGCACCCCGGTCCCCTGTGTGAAAAGTAAGTGCACCCCCGGTCCCCTGTGTGAAAAGTAAGTGCACCCCCGGTCCCATGTGTGAAAAGTAAGTGCACCCCCGGTCCCCTGTGTGAAAAGCAAGTGCCCCCCGGCCCCGTGTGTGAAAAGTAAGTGCACCCCCGGTCCCGTGTGTGAAAAGTAAGTGCCCCCCCGGTCCCGTGTGTGAAAAGTAAGTGCCCCCCGGCCCCGTGTGTGAAAAGTAAGTGCACCCCCGGTCCCGTGGGTGAAAAGTAAGTGCCCCCCGGCCCCGTGTGTGAAAAGTAAGTGCCCCCCGGCCCCGTGTGTGAAAAGTAAGTGCACCCCCGGTCCCGTGGGTGAAAAGTAAGTGCACCCCCGGTCCCCTGTGTGAAAAGTAAGTGCCCCCCAACCCCGTGTGTGAAAAGAAAGTGCACCCCCGGTCCCCTGTGTGAAAAGTAAGTGCACCCCCGGTCCCTTGTGTGAAAAGTAAGTGCACCCCCGGTCCCCTGTGTGAAAAGTAAGTGCACCCCCGGTCCCCTGTGTGAAAAGTAAGTGCACCCCCGGTCCCGTGGGTGAAAAGTAAGTGCACCCCCGATCCCCTGTGTGAAAAGTAAGTGCCCCCCCGGTCCCCTGTGTGAAAAGTAAGTGCACCCCCGGTCCCCTGTGTGAAAAGTAAGTGCACCCCCGGTCCCATGTGTGAAAAGTAAGTTCACCCCCGGTCCCCTGTGTGAAAAGTAAGTGCCCCCCGGCCCCGTGTGTGAAAAGTAAGTGCCCCCCCGACCCCGTGTGTGAAAAGTAAGTGCCCCCCCGACCCCGTGTGTGAAAAGTAAGTGCCCCCCCGGTCCCGTGTGTGAAAAGTAAGTGCCCCCCGGCCCCGTGTGTGAAAAGTAAGTGCACCCCCGGTCCCGTGGGTGAAAAGTAAGTGCCCCCCGGCCCCGTGTGTGAAAAGTAAGTGCCCCCCGGCCCCATGTGTGAAAAGTAAGTGCACCCCCGGTCCCGTGGGTGAAAAGTAAGTGCACCCCCGGTCCCCTGTGTGAAAAGTAAGTGCCCCCCAACCCCGTGTGTGAAAAGTAAGTGCACCCCCGGTCCCCTGTGTGAAAAGTAAGTGCACCCCCGGTCCCTTGTGTGAAAAGTAAGTGCACCCCCGGTCCCCTGTGTGAAAAGTAAGTGCACCCCCGGTCCCCTGTGTGAAAAGTAAGTG
Organism: Ranitomeya variabilis; assembly: GCF_051348905.1. NCBI lineage: Eukaryota > Metazoa > Chordata > Amphibia > Anura > Dendrobatidae > Ranitomeya > Ranitomeya variabilis. The sequence continues at coordinate 545,437,426 of NC_135232.1, read as the reverse complement.
CACCCCCGGTCCCCTGTGTGAAAAGTAAGTGCACCCCCGGTCCCATGTGTGAAAAGTAAGTTCACCCCCGGTCCCCTGTGTGAAAAGTAAGTGCCCCCCGGCCCCGTGTGTGAAAAGTAAGTGCACCCCCGGTCCCGTGTGTGAAAAGTAAGTGCACCCCCGGCCCCGTGTGAAAAGTAAGTGCACCCCCGGTCCCCTGTGTGAAAAGTAAGTGCACCCCCGGTCCCCTGTGTGAAAAGTAAGTGCCCCCCGGCCCCGTGTGTGAAAAGTAAGTGCACCCCCGGCCCCGTGTGAAAAGTAAGTGCACCCCCGGTCCCCTGTGTGAAAAGTAAGTGCACCCCCGGTCCCGTGGGTGAAAAGTAAGTGCACCCCCGATCCCCTGTGTGAAAAGTAAGTGCCCCCCCGGTCCCCTGTGTGAAAAGTAAGTGCACCCCCGGTCCCCTGTGTGAAAAGTAAGTGCACCCCCGGTCCCATGTGTGAAAAGTAAGTTCACCCCCGGTCCCCTGTGTGAAAAGTAAGTGCCCCCCGGCCCCGTGTGTGAAAAGTAAGTGCACCCCCGGTCCCGTGTGTGAAAAGTAAGTGCCCCCCCGACCCCGTGTGTGAAAAGTAAGTGCCCCCCCGACCCCGTGTGTGAAAAGTAAGTGCCCCCCCGGTCCCGTGTGTGAAAAGTAAGTGCCCCCCGGCCCCGTGTGTGAAAAGTAAGTGCACCCCCGGTCCCGTGGGTGAAAAGTAAGTGCCCCCCGGCCCCGTGTGTGAAAAGTAAGTGCCCCCCGGCCCCATGTGTGAAAAGTAAGTGCACCCCCGGTCCCGTGGGTGAAAAGTAAGTGCACCCCCGGTCCCCTGTGTGAAAAGTAAGTGCCCCCCAACCCCGTGTGTGAAAAGTAAGTGCACCCCCGGTCCCCTGTGTGAAAAGTAAGTGCACCCCCGGTCCCTTGTGTGAAAAGTAAGTGCACCCCCGGTCCCCTGTGTGAAAAGTAAGTGCACCCCCGGTCCCCTGTGTGAAAAGTAAGTGCACCCCCGGTCCCCTGTGTGAAAAGTAAGTGCACCCCCGGTCCCATGTGTGAAAAGTAAGTTCACCCCCGGTCCCCTGTGTGAAAAGTAAGTGCCCCCCGGCCCCGTGTGTGAAAAGTAAGTGCACCCCCGGTCCCGTGTGTGAAAAGTAAGTGCACCCCCGGCCCCGTGTGAAAAGTAAGTGCACCCCCGGTCCCCTGTGTGAAAAGTAAGTGCACCCCCGGTCCCCTGTGTGAAAAGTAAGTGCCCCCCGGCCCCGTGTGTGAAAAGTAAGTGCACCCCCGGCCCCGTGTGAAAAGTAAGTGCACCCCCGGTCCCCTGTGTGAAAAGTAAGTGCACCCCGGTCCCCTGTGTGAAAAGTAAGTGCACCCCCGGTCCCCTGTGTGAAAAGTAAGTGCACCCCCGGTCCCATGTGTGAAAAGTAAGTGCACCCCCGGTCCCCTGTGTGAAAAGCAAGTGTCCCCCGGCCCCGTGTGTGAAAAGTAAGTGCACTCCCGGTCCCGTGTGTGAAAAGTAAGTGCCCCCCCGGCCCCGTGTGTGAAAAGTAAGTGCACCCCCGGTCCCGTGGGTGAAAAGTAAGTGCCCCCCCGGCCCCGTGTGTGAAAAGTAAGTGCCCCCCCGGCCCCGTGTGTGAAAAGTAAGTGCCCCCCCGGCCCCGTGTGTGAAAAGTAAGTGCACCCCCGGTCCCATGTGTGAAAAGTAAGTGCCCCCTGGCCCCGTGTGTGAAAAGTAAGTGCCCCCCGGTCCCATGTGTGAAAAGTAAGTGCCCCCCGATCCCCTGTGTGAAAAGTAAGTGCCCCCCGGTCCCCTGTGTGAAAAGTAAGTGCACCCTCGGTCCCCTGTGTGAAAAGTAAGTGCACCCCCGGCCCCGTGTGTGCAAAAGTAAGTGCACCCCCATCCTGTGTGTGATAAGTAATGGGGGGATGTCTGTATATAGGGGGATGTCTGTATATAAGAAGGATATCTGTATATAGGGGGATGTCTGTATATAAGGAAGATGTCTGTATATAAGGGGGATGTCTGTATATAAAGTGATGTCTGTGTATAAGGGGGATGTCTGTATATAGGGGGATGTCTGTATATAAGGGGGATGTCTGTATATAGAGGGATGTCTGTAAATAAGGGGGATGTCTGTATATAAGGGGATGTCTGTATATAGGGGATGTCTATAAATATGGGGGAAGTCTGTATATGAGGGGGATGTCTGTATATGAGGGGGATGTCTGTAAATAGGGGGATGTCTGTATATAAGGGGGATATCTGTAAATAGGGGGATGTCTGTATATAGTGGGGATGTCTGTATATAGGGGGATGTCTGTATATAAGGGGGGTGTCTGTATATAGGGGGATGTCTGTATATAAGGGGGATGTCTGTATATAGGGGGATGTCTGTATATAGGGGGATGTCTATAAATATGGGGGATGTCTGTATATGAGGGGGATGTCTGTATATAGGGGATGTCTGTAAATAAGGGGGATGTCTGTATATGAGGGGGATGTCTGTATATAAGGGAAATGTCTGTATATAGTGGGATGTCTGTATATAAGGGGGATGTCTGTATATAAGAGGGATGTCTGTATATAGAGGGATGTCTGTATATAGAGGGATGTTTGTATATAAGGGGGATGCCTGTATATAAGGGGATGTCTGTATATGAGGGGGATGTCTGTATATAGGGAATGTCTGTAAATAAGGGGGTGTCTGTATATAAGGGGGATGTCTGTATATAGGAGATGTCTGTATATAGGTGGATATATGTATATAGGGGGATGTCTGTATATAAGGGGATGTCTGTATATAAGGGGATGTCTGTATATAAGGGAGATGTCTGTATATAAGGGGGATGTCTGTATATAGAGGGATGTCTGTATATAAGGGGGACGTCTGTATATAAGGGGGATGTCTGTATATAGGGGGATGTCTATAAATATGGGGGATGTCTGTATATGAGGGGGATGTCTGTATATAGGGGATGTCTGTAAATAAGGGGGATGTCTGTATATGAGGGGATGTCTGTATATAAGGGGGATGTCTGTATATAGGGGGATGTCTGTATATAAGGGGGATGTCTGTATATAAGGGAGATGATTGTATATAAGGGGATGTCTATATATAAGGGAGATGTCTGTATATAGGGGGATGTCTGTATATAAGGGGGAGGTCTGTATATAGGGGGATGTCTGTATATAAGGGGGATGTCTATATATGAGGGAGATGACTGTATATAAGGGGATGTCTATATATAAGGGAGATGTCTGTATATAGGGGGATGTCTGTATATAAGGGGGATGTCTGAATATAAGGGGGATGTCTGAATATAAGGGGATATCTGTATATATGAGTGGTGTTTGTATATAGGGGGATGTGGCCAAAGTGGCTACCGAGAAGCTGTGTGCGCCAAAGTGGCTACCAAGGATTCCTGCATGCCAAAATGGCTACCCTGGGGCAGGACCCTGCATGCCAGAAATGCTCCTGAGGTTCATTGGTAGCTGGCAGCGCTGTTCAAGCACCATGTATTTCCTTCAGGAAATGCCCATCTAGTTATTATTCTTCTTCTTCTCCGCGTTTTCCGCAATTAATGCGGCCCGAACCGCTCGGCGCAGAGACCCCGTTCAGGCGGCGTTTCGAAGCCCTCGGTGGGGACAGGTGTGCTATGACTTTTATAGTCGATCCGATATGTAGATTTTATTTAAATCGCATTTAAAAAAAAAAATTTCCCATAGGAAATAATGGCGAACTTTCCATTACCCCAAACTTGACCTTCCAAAGATGGCAGCTATGCAAATGTACGGTATCCATTTTAGGACATGATCATTTATCACACGGCGCCGTGTGCAAAAGTAAGTGCACCCCTGGCCCCGTGTGCAAAAGTAAGTGCGCCCCCGGCCCCGTGTGCAAAAGTAAGTGCGCCCTCGGCCCCGTGTGCAAAAGTAAGTGCGCCCCCGTCCCCGGGTGCAAAAGTAAGTGCGCCCCCGGCCCCGTGTGCAAAAGTAAGTGCGCCCCCAGCCCCGAGTGCAAAAGTAAGTGCGCCCCCGGCCCCGTGTGCAAAAATAAGTGCGCCCCCGGCCCCGTGTGCAAAAGTAAGTGCGCCTCCGGCCCTGGGTGCAAAAGTAAGTGCGCCCCCGGCCCCGTGTGCAAAACTAAGTGCGCCCCCGGCCCCGTGTGCAAAAGTAAGTGCGCCCCCGGCCCCGTGTGCAAAAGTAAGTGCGCCCCCGGCCCCGTGTGCAAAAGTAAGTGCGCCCCCGGCCCCGTGTGCAAAAGTAAGTGCGCCCCCGGCCCCGTGTGCAAAAGTAAGTGCGCCCCCGGCCCCGTGTGCAAAAGTAAGAGCGCCCCCGGCCCCGTGTGCAAAAGTAAGTGCGCCCCCGGCCCCGTGTGCAAAAGTAAGTGCGCCCCCGGCCCCGTGTGCAAAAGTAAGTGCGCCCCCGGCCCCGTGTGCAAAAGTAAGTGCGCCCCCGGCCCCGTGTGCAAAAGTAAGTGCGCCCCCGGCCCCGTGTGCAAAAGTAAGTGCGCCCCCGGCCCCGTGTGCAAAAGTAAGTGCGCCCCCGGCCCCGTGTGCAAAAGTAAGTGCGCCCCCGGCCCCGTGTGCAAAAGTAAGTGCGCCTCCGGCCCCGTGTGCAAAAGTAAGTGCGCCCCCGGCCCCGTGTGCAAAAGTAAGTGCGCCCCCGGCCCCGTGTGTGAAAAGTAAGTGCCCCCTTGGCCCCGTGTGTGAAAAGTAAGTGCCCCCCGGCCCCGTGTGTGAAAAGTAAGTGCCCCCCGGCCCCGTGTGTGAAAAGTAAGTGCCCCCCCGGCCCCGTGTGTGAAAAGTAAGTGACCCACAACTCTGACCTGTATATAGGAGTCTGTATATAGGGGGATGTCTGTATATAGGAGTGGTGTCTGTATTTAGAGGGATGTCTGTATATAGGAGTGGTGTCTGTATATAGGGGGATGTCTGTATATAGGAGTGGTGTCTGTATATAGGGGATTGTCTGTATATAGGAGTGGTGTCTGTATATAGAGGGATGTCTGTATATAGGAGTGGTGTCTGTATATAGAGGGATGTCTGTATATAGGAGTGATGTCTGTATATAGGGGGATGTCTATATAGGAGTGGTGTCTGTATATAGAGGGATGTCTGTATATAAGAGTGGTGTCTGTATATAGAGGGATGTCTATATATAGGAGTGGTGTCTGTATATAGAGGGATGTCTGTATATAGGAGTGGTGTCTGTATATAGAGGGATGTCTGTATATAAGAGTGGTGTCTGTATATAGGGGGATGTCTGTATATAGGAGTGGTGTCTGTATATAGAGGGATATCTGTATAAAGGAGAGATGTCTGTATATAGAGGGATGTCTGTATATAGGAGTGGTGTCTGTACATAGAGGGATGTCTGTATATAGGAGTGGTGTCTGTATATAGAGGGATGTCTGTATATAGGAGTGGTGTCTGTATACAGAGGGATGTCTGTATATAGGAGTGGTGTCTGTATACAGAGGGATGTCTGTATATAAGAGTGGTGTCTGTATATAGGGGGATGTCTGTATATAGGAGTGGTGTCTGTATATAGAGGGATGTCTGTATATAGGAGTGGTGTCTGTATATAGAGGGATGTCTGCATATAGGAGTGGTGTCTGTATATAGGGGGATGTCTGTATATAGGAGTGGTGTCTGTATATAGGGGGATGTCTGTATATAGGAGTGGTGTCTGTATATAGGGGGATGTCTGTATATAGGAGTAGTGTCTGTATATAGGGGGATGTCTGTATATAGGAGTGGTGTCTGTATATAGGGGGATATCTGTATATAGGAGTGGTGTCTGTATATAGAGGGATGTCTCTATATAGGAGAGATGTCTGTATATACAGGGATGTCTGTATATAGGAGTGGTGTCTGTATATAGAGGGATGTCTGTATATTGGAGTGGTGTCTGTATATAGAGGGATGTCTGTATATAGGAGTGGTGTCTGTATACAGAGGGATGTCTGTATATAGGAGTGGTGTCTGTATATAGAGGGATTTCTGTATATAGGAGTGGTGTCTGTATATAGGGGGATGTCTGTATATAGGAGTGGTGTCTGTATATAGGGGGATATCTGTATATAGGAGTGGTGTCTGTATATAGAGGGATGTCTGTATATAGGAGTGGTGTCTGTATACAGAGGGATGTCTGTATATAGGAGTGGTGTCTGTATACAGGGGGATGTCTGTATATAGGAGTGGTGTCTGTATATAGGGGGATGTCTGTATATAGGAGTGGTGTCTGTATATAGAGGGATGTCTCTATGTAGGAGATATGTCTGTATATACAGGGATGTCTGTATATAGGAGTGGTGTCTGTATATAGAGGGATGTCTGTATATAGGAGTGGTGTCTGTATATAGAGGGATGTCTGTATATAGGAGTGGTGTCTGTATATAGAGGGATGTCTGTATATAGGAGTGGTGTCTGTATACAGGGGGATGTCTGTATATAGGAGTGGTGTCTGTATATAGAGGGATGTCTGTATATAGGAGTGGTGTCTGTATATAGAGGGATGTCTGTATGTAGGAGTGGTGTCTGTATACAGAGGGATGTCTGTATATAGGAGTGGTGTCTGTATATAGGGGGATGTCTGTATATAGGAGTGGTGTCTGTATATAGGGGGATATCTGTATATAGGAGTGGTGTCTGTATATAGAGGGATGTCTGTATATAGGAGTGGTGTCTGTATATAGAGGGATGCCTGTATATAGGAGTGGTGTCTGTATATAGAGGGATGTCTGTATATAGGAGTGGTGTCTGTATATAGAGGGATGTCTGTATATAGGAGTGGTGTCTGTATATAGAGGGATGTCTGTATATAGGAGTGTGTTATGGTTACCCCAATGACCATGGGAAAAAAATACAAAACGGACTAGCTCTCGGGTGATGGAAACTAAGGTCGACCGTGACCTGAACCTGACCCAACACTTACAGTAGCCGGGGGATGTACCTACGATGCCCTAGACACCACGCGCCAGCCGGAGATCTAACTACCCCTATAAGAGGAATATACAGGCCTACCTTACCTCCAGTGAGGAACCCCAAAAGATGATAGTAGGCCCCCACAGATATTGACGGTGAGTTCAGAGGAAATGACATACGTAGGATGAACAGCAGATTTAGCACAGTGAGGTCCGCTTACTAGATAGCAGAAGGACAGGAAAGAGTTACTTCACGGTCGACCTAAAAATCACTATTCAAAAACACCATCCAGAAATTACTTTAAACTCCAGTGACAACTCATGCCACCGGAGTAGTAATTTTCTGTCCACAAGAGCTTCCAGCACTGAAGAGTCACATTGCAGATAGCTGGACAAAAATAGCAAAACAAGAAACAAAATTCAACTTAGCTGAACTGGAACTTGAGGCAGGTGAATGCAACAGAATGCTACTAGCACATTGATGGCCGGCATGTGACTAACAGCCAAGCAGCCTTAAATAGGAAACTCCCCAAGAGGGTGGCGACAGGTAATCAGAGATGGAGGAAGGCACATAAGAGACACTACCATAACAGACCACCGGGGGAGCCCACAAACCGAATTCACAACAGTACCCCCCCCTTAAGGAGGGGGCACCGAACCCTCACCAGAACCACCAGGGCGACCTGGATGAGCACTATGAAATGCACGAACCAAATCGGGAGCATGAACATCGGATGCTGTCACCCAAGAATTATCCTCCTGGCCATAACCTTTCCACTTAACCAGATACTGAAGTTTCCGTCTGGAAACACGGGAGTCCAAGATCTTTTCCACCACATACTCCAATTCACCCTCAACCAACACAGGAGCAGGTGGATCAGCAGAAGGAACAACCGGTACCTCATACCTCCGCAATAATGACCGATGGAAAACATTATGGATATTAAAAGATGCTGGGAGGTCCAAACGAAAGGACACAGGATTAAGAACCTCCAGAATCCTATAAGGGCCGATAAACCGAGGCTTAAACTTAGGAGACGAGACCTTCATAGGAACAAATCGAGAAGACAGCCACACCAGGTCCCCAACACAAAGACGAGGACCAATACGCCGATGACGATTAGTGAACTGTTGAGTCTTCTCCTGGGACAACTTCAGATTGTCCACAACCTGTCCCCAAATCTGATGCATCCTATCAACCACAGCATCCACTCCAGGACAATCCGAAGACTCCAATTGACCGGACGAAAACCGAGGGTGAAACCCTGAATTACAAAAAAATGGAGAAACCAAAGTGGCAGAACTAGCCCGATTGTTAAGGGCAAACTCTGCCAATGGCAAAAAGTCAAGCCAATCATCCTGATCAGCGGACACAAAACACCTCAAGTAAGTCTCCAAGGTCTGATTAGTACGCTCAGTCTGGCCATTAGTCTGAGGATGGAATGCAGACGAAAAAGACAAATCGATACCCATCCTGGCACAGAACGTCCGCCAAAATCTAGACACAAACTGAGTACCCCTGTCAGACACTATATTCTCAGGAATACCATGCAAACGCACCACATTCTGAAAAAATAGAGGAACCAACTCAGAGGAGGAGGGCAATTTGGGTAAAGGTACCAAATGAACCATCTTGGAAAAACGGTCACAAATCACCCAGATGACAGACATCCTACGAGAAACCGGAAGGTCAGAAATAAAGTCCATAGAGATGTGCGTCCAAGGCCTCTTAGGAATAGGCAAGGGCAACAACAACCCACTGGCCCTAGAACAGCAGGGCTTGGCCCGAGCACAAACATCACAAGACTGCACAAACATGCGCACATCTCGAGACAAAGAAGGCCACCAGAAGGACCTAGACACCAAATCCCTGGTGCCAAAAATTCCAGGATGACCTGTCAACGCGGAAGAATGAACCTCCGAGATAACTCTACTGGTCCAATCATCAGGGACAAACAGTCTACCAGGCGGACAGCGATCAGGCCTATCCACCTGAAACTCCTGCAAAGAACGCCGCAGGTCTGGGGAGACAGCTGACAATATCACCCCATCCTTCAGGATGCCGGTAGGTTCGGAATCACCAGGCGAGTCAGGCTCAAAACTCCTAGAGAGGGCATCCGCCTTCACATTCTTGGACCCAGGCAGATATGACACCACAAAGTTAAATCGGGAGAAAAACAACGACCAGCGCGCCTGTCTAGGATTCAGACGCCTGGCCGACTCAAGATAAATTAGATTCTTGTGGTCAGTGAGGACCACCACCTGGTGTCTAGCACCCTCAAGCCAATGACGCCACTCCTCAAACGCCCACTTCATGGCCAGAAGTTCCCGATTTCCCACATCATAATTTCGCTCAGCGGGCGAAAACTTTCGGGAGAAAAACGCACATGGTCTCATTACTGAGCAGTCAGGATCTTTCTGCGACAAAACTGCACCTGCTCCGATCTCCGAAGCATCCACCTCAACCTGGAACGGAAGTAACACATCAGGTTGGCGCAACACAGGAGCGGAAGAAAAGCGGCGCTTAAGCTCTTGAAAGGCCTCCACAGCCGCAGAGGACCAATTAGCAACATCAGCACCCTTTTTGGTCAAATCAGTCAAAGGTTTAGCAATGGCAGAAAAACCCGCTATAAATCGGCGATAGAAATTAGCAAAACCCAAGAACTTTTGCAGACTCTTCAAAGAAGTAGGTTGCATCCAATCACAAATAGCCTGGACCTTGACAGGGTCCATCTCCATAGATGAAGGGGAAAAAATATATCCCAAAAAGGAAATTCTCTGAACTCCAAAACTACACTTTGAGCCCTTTACAAAAAGAGAATTAGCTCGCAAAACCTGAAAAACTCTCCTGACCTGTTGAACGTGAGATTCCCAGTCCTCCGAAAAAACAAGAATATCATCCAAATACACAATCATAAACTTATCCAGATATTCACGGAAAATATCGTGCATAAAGGACTGAAAAACGGAAGGAGCATTTGCGAGACCGAAAGGCATTACCAAATACTCAAAATGGCCTTCAGGCGTATTAAATGCGGTCTTCCACTCATCCCCCTGCTTAATCCGCACCAAATTATACGCACCACGTAGATCGATCTTAGTGAACCACTTAGCCCCCTTTATACGAGCAAACAGATCAGTCAGTAAAGGTAACGGGTACTGGTATTTAACTGTAATCTTATTCAAAAGTCGATAGTCGATACAAGGTCTCAATGAACCATCCTTTTTACCTACAAAGAAAAATCCTGCCCCTAGTGGAGACAACGAGGGGCGAATATGACCCTTTTCCAAGGATTCTCTGATATACTCCCGCATAGCAGTATGTTCAGGTACAGACAAATTAAACAAGCGACCCTTAGGAAACTTACTACCGGGGATCAATTCAATAGCGCAGTCACACTCTCTGTGGGGAGGGAGAGAATCAACTTTAGGCTCTTGAAAGACATCATAAAAATCTGACAGAAATGCTGGGATCTCAGAGGGAGTAGATGAAGAAATAGGAACCAAAGGTGCATCCCCATGAATACCCCGACATCCCCAGCTCAACACAGACATAGATTTCCAGTCCAAGACGGGATTATGAATCTGTAACCATGGTAATCCAAGCACTAAGACATCATGTAGGTTATATAATACAAGGAAACGAATAATCTCCTGATGGTCTGGGGTAAGACGCATAGTCACTTGTGTCCAATATTGTGGTTTATTGCTAGCCAAAGGTGTAGAATCAATACCCTTCAGGGGAATAGAAACTTCCAACGGCTCCAAATCAAACCCACAACGCTTGGCAAAGGACCAATCCATGAGACTCAGAGCGGCGCCAGAATCCACATAAGCATTCACAGTCACAGATGATAAGGTACAAATCAATGTCACGGACAAAAGAAATTTTGACTGCAAGGTACCTGTAGAAAAAGATTTATCAACCTTTTTATCAACCTTATTTATACGTTTAGAGCATGCTGATATAACATGAGCTGGATCTCCACAGTAGAAGCACAATCCATTTTTGCGCCTGTAATTTTGACGTTCGCCTCTAGACAAAACACGATCGCATTGCATATGCTCCAATGCCTTTTCAGAGGTCACCGCCAAATGGTGCACAGGTCTTTGCTCAGAAGATACCACCATATGGTGCACAGATTCTTCCTCAGAAGACCCCGCCATATGGTGTACAGATTTGCGCTCCCGCAAACGCCGATCAATCTGGATAGCCAATTTCATGGCATCATTCAGACCTGTAGGCACAGGGAACCCCACCATGACATCCTTCACGGCATCAGAGAGACCTTCTCTGAAATTAGCTGCTAAAGCGCACTCATTCCATTTAGTAAGCACCGACCATTTACGGAATTTCTGGCAGTATATCTCAGCTTCATCTTGCCCTTGGGAAAGAGCTATCAAGGCTTTCTCAGCCAAAATCTCCAAATTAGGTTCTTCATAAAGCAACCCCAAAGCCTGAAAAAACGCATCTACATTTAACAACGCAGGATCCCCTGGCGATAATGCAAATGCCCAACTTTGTGGGTCGCCGCGCAGTAGAGAGATAACAATTTTAACTTGTTGAGTCTGATCACCAGCAGAGTGAGATCTCAGAGACAAAAACAATTTGCAATTTTCTCTGAAACTCAAAAACCGGGATCTGTCTCCGGTAAAGTATTCAGGCAGAGGAATCTTAGGTTCAGACATTGGAGCACGTATAACAAAATCTTGTAGGTTCTGTACTTTTGTCGCAAGGTTATTCAAACCCGCAACTAAACTCTGTGGATCCATGTTTCAAATGGGTGTAACCCAAGCATTCAGAGGTTAAGAGGAGAGGAGAAAAAAAAAAGGCTGAAGACTGCAGTTTAAGCAAGGAATACAAATGATCAAACTAAGGTGCACTTTCAAACACAGAGAAAAAAAAAAAAACCTTTTCTTCTCCTTCCTACTTTAGTGCATATTTTAACACATAGATTTTTTACAGGCCGGCCAAACTGTTATGGTTACCCCAATGACCATGGGAAAAAAATACAAAACGGACTAGCTCTCGGGTGATGGAAACTAAGGTCGACCGTGACCTGAACCTGACCCAACACTTACAGTAGCCGGGGGATGTACCTACGATGCCCTAGACACCACGCGCCAGCCGGAGATCTAACTACCCCTATAAGAGGAATATACAGGCCTACCTTACCTCCAGTGAGGAACCCCAAAAGATGATAGTAGGCCCCCACAGATATTGACGGTGAGTTCAGAGGAAATGACATACGTAGGATGAACAGCAGATTTAGCACAGTGAGGTCCGCTTACTAGATAGCAGAAGGACAGGAAAGAGTTACTTCACGGTCGACCTAAAAATCACTATTCAAAAACACCATCCAGAAATTACTTTAAACTCCAGTGACAACTCATGCCACCGGAGTAGTAATTTTCTGTCCACAAGAGCTTCCAGCACTGAAGAGTCACATTGCAGATAGCTGGACAAAAATAGCAAAACAAGAAACAAAATTCAACTTAGCTGAACTGGAACTTGAGGCAGGTGAATGCAACAGAATGCTACTAGCACATTGATGGCCGGCATGTGACTAACAGCCAAGCAGCCTTAAATAGGAAACTCCCCAAGAGGGTGGCGACAGGTAATCAGAGATGGAGGAAGGCACATAAGAGACACTACCATAACAGACCACCGGGGGAGCCCACAAACCGAATTCACAACAGGAGTGGTGTCTGTATATAGAGGGATGTCTGTATATAGGAGTGGTGTCTGTATATAGGGGGATGTCTGTATATAGGAGTGGTGTCTGTATATAGAGGGATGTCTGTATATAGGAGAGATGTCTGTATATAGAGTGATGTCTGTATATAGGAGTGGTGTCTGTATATAGAGGGATGTCTGTATATAGGAGTGGTGTCTGTATATAGAGGTATGTCTGTATATAGGAAAGATGTCTGTATATAGAGAGATGTCTGTATATAGGAGTTCTGTCTGTATACAGAGGGATGTCTGTATATAGGAGTGGTGTCTCTATATAGGGGGATGTCTGAATATAGGAGATATGTCTGTATATAGAGTGATGTCTGTATATAGGAGTGGTGTCTGTATATAGAGGGATGTCTGTATATAGGAGTGGTGTCTGTATATAGAGGGATGTCTGTATATAGAAGTGGTGTCTGTATACAGAGGGATGTCTGTATATAGGAGTGGTGTCTGTATATAGGGGGATGTCTGTATATAGGAGTGGTGTCTGTATATAGGGGGATGTCTGTATATAGGAGTGGTGTCTGTATATAGAGGGATGTCTGTATATAGGAGTGGTGTCTGTATATAGAGGGATGTCTGTATATAAGAGTGTTGTCTGTATATAGAGGGATGTCTGTTTATAGGAGTGGTGTATGTATATAGAGGGATGTCTGTATATAGGAGTGGTGTCTGTATATAGAGGGATGTCTGTATATAGGAGTGGTGTCTGTATATAGGGGAATGTCTGTATATAGGAGAGATGTCTGTATATAGAGGGATGTCTGTATATAGGAGTGGTGTCTGTATATAGAGGGATGTCTGTATATAGGAGTGGTGTCTGTATATAGGGGGATGTCTGTATATAGGAGAGATGTCTGTATATAGAGGGATGTCTGTATATAGGAGTGGTGTCTGTATATAGAGGGATGTCTGTATATAGGAGTGGTGTCTGTATATAGGGGGATGTCTGTATATAGGAGTGGTGTCTGTATATAGGAGTGGTGTCTGTATATAGGGGGATGTCTGTATATAGGAGTGGTGTCTGTATATAGAGGGATGTCTGTATATAGGAGAGATGTCTGTATATAGAGGGATGTCTGTATATAGGAGTGGTGTCTGTATATAGAGGGATGTCTGTAAATAGGAGAGATGTCTGTATATAGAGGGATGTCTGTATATAGGAGTGGTGTCTGTATATAGAGGGATGTCTGTATATAAGAGTGGTGTCTGTATATAGGGGGATGTCTGTATATAGGAGTGGTGTCTGTATATAGAGGGATGTCTGTATATAGGAGAGATGCCTGCATATAGGAGTGGTGTCTGTATATAGGAGTGGTGTCTGTATACAGAGGGATGTCTGTATATAAGATTGGTGTCTGTATATAGGGGGATGTCTGTATATTGTAGTGCTGTCTGTATATAGGGGTATGTCTGTATAAAGGAGTGGTATCTGTATATAGAGGGATCTCTGTATATGGTAGTGGTGTCTGTATATAGAGGGATGTCTGTATGTAGGAGTTGTGTCTGTATATAGGAGTGGTGTCTGTATATAGGAGTAATGTCTGTATATAAGAGGATGTGGCCAAAGTGGCTACCAAGGATTCCTGCATGCCAAAATGGCTACCAAGGGGCCAATGTTGCTAACAAGGGCCCCCGCACATCAAAGTGGCTACCAAGGGGCCAAATTGGATACCCAGGGGCAGGGCCCTGCATGCCAGACTTGCTCCTGAGGTTCATTGGCAGCTGGCAGCGCTGTTCAAGCACCATGTATTTCCTTCAGGAAATGCCCATCTAGTTATTATAGTGCTTTGGAACAAAGCACTATACTGTTATTCCACCGTGGTAAACTTCTTCTTATTCTTATTATTCAGTCCGCACGTAATGCGGCCCGAACCGCTAAACTCACAGACTCCAGTGAGGTGTCATTTCGAAGCCAGCGTTCCTGAGAGGTGTGCTAAGTATTTTTCGTGTCGATCGGATTTGTAGTTTTTGCGCAATTTGTGTTTGAAAAAAGTCTTTCAATGCGTTTCAATGGAGAAATTTTCCTATACGTTTATAATGGGCTGGTTTCTGAGGCAATTTCTAAAAATAACTGCCACCTGGCTGATTAGCTCATTGATATGCGCAGTCAGACACAGTTACTATGCCAACTCCTATGAAATCTACATCAGCTCACCAGGTCACAAGTTTTGTCAGATAATATCAGCTCTTAAAGTGACAGTACAGCACAATTCCAAACCACTATCCGTAGTCTTATGATTATTAGACTGTGGCCTGATTCTAACTCATCGGGTATTCTAGAATATGCATGTCCACGTAGTATATTGCACAGCCACGCAGTATACAGTGCAGAGCCGTGCAGTACACAGCGCAGAGCCGCGCAGTACACAGCGCAGAGCCGCGCAGTACACAGCGCAGAGCCGCGCAGTATAAAGCGCAGAGCCGCGCAGTACACAGCGCAGAGCCGCGCAGTACACAGCGCAGAGCCGTGCAGTACACAGCGCAGAGCCGCGCAGTATAAAGCGCAGAGCCGCGCAGTACACAGCGCAGAGCCGTGCAGTACACAGCGCAGAGCCGCGCAGTATAAAGCGCAGAGCCGTGCAGTACACAGCGCAGAGCCGCGCAGTACAGAGCGCAGAGCCGCGCAGTACACAGCGCAGAGCCGCGCAGTATAAAGCGCAGAGCCGCGCAGTACACAGCGCAGAGCCGCGCAGTACACAGCGCAGAGCCGTGCAGTACACAGCGCAGAGCCGCGCAGTTTAAAGCGCAGAGCCGTGCAGTACACAGCGCAGAGCCGCGCAGTACACAGCGCAGAGCCGTGCAGTACACAGCGCAGAGCCGCGCAGTATAAAGCGCAGAGCCGTGCAGTACACAGCGCAGAGCCGCGCAGTACACAGCGCAGAGCCGCGCAGTACACAGCGCAGAGCCGCGCAGTATAAAGCGCAGAGCCGCGCAGTATAAAGCGCAGAGCCGCGCAGTACACAGCGCAGAGCCGCGCAGTACACAGCGCAGAGCCGTGCAGTACACAGCGCAGAGCCGCGCAGTACACAGCGCAGAGCCGTGCAGTACACAGCGCAGAGCCGCGCAGTATAAAGCGCAGAGCCGTGCAGTACACAGCGCAGAGCCGTGCAGTACACAGCGCAGAGCCGCGCAGTACACAGCGCAGAGCCATGCAGTACACAGCGCAAAGCCGCGCAGTATAAAGCGCAGAGCCGCGCAGTATAAAGCGGAGAGCCGAGCAGTACACAGCGCAGAGCCGAGCAGTACACAGCGCAGAGCCGCGCAGTAGACAGCGCAGAGCCGTGCAGTACAGAGCGCAGAGCCGCACAGTATAAAGCGCAGAGCCGCGCAGTATACCGCGCAGAGCCGTGCAGTACACAGCGCAGAGCCGCGCAATACACAGCGCAGAGCCGCGCAGTACACAGCGCAGAGCCGCGCAGTACACAGCGCAGAGCCGAGCAGTACACAGCGCAGAGCCGCGCAGTACACAGCGCAGAGCCGCGTAGTATACAGCGAAGAGCCACGCAGTATATAGCGCAGAGCCGCGCAGTACAAAGCGCAGAGCTGCGCAGAGCTGCGCAGTATACAGCGCAGAGCCGCGCAGTATACAGCGCAGAACGCGCAGTACACAGTGCAGAGCCGCGCAGTACACAGCGCAGAGCCGTGCAGTACACAGCGCAGAGCCGCGCAGTACACAGCGCAGAGCCACGCAGTATACAGCGCAGAGCCGCGTAGTATACAGCGCAGAGCCGCGTAGTATACAGCGCAGAGCCACGCAGTATACAGCACAGAGCCACGCAGTATACAGCGCAGAGCCACGTAGTTATACTGCCCAGTCACGTAGTATATTGTCCAGTCACATAGTATACTGCATATCCCTGTTAAAAAAAAAAAGAATTAAAATAAAAAAGTTACATACTCACCTCCTGGAGCGGCCGGTATCTGATGGTTGTTGCACCTCCTAGAGCGGCCGGTACACGATGCTTGTTGCACCTGGAGTGGCCGGTACCCGATGCTTGTTGCGCGCTCCGGTCCCAAGAGTGCATTGCGGTCTCACGAGATGATGACGTAGCGGTGTTGTGAGACAGAAAGACGGAAGTGCCCTTAGATAATTAGATAGTAGATTACCCCGCTCACCAATTCGGAACCCGAGAGGCCCGGCCCACCAAATCGGACCCCGAGGGGCCCGGCCCACCAAATCGGACCCAGAGTGACCACGCCCCCTAAATCAGACCCAGAGTGACCCCGCCCACCAAATCGGACCCAGAGTGGCTCCGCCCACCAAATCGGACCCAGAGTGACCCCTTCCACCAAATCAGACCCAGAGTGACCCCTTCCACCAAATCGGACCCAGAGTGACCCCTTCCACCAAATCGGGCCCAGAGTGACCCCGCCCACCAAATCGGACCCAGAGTGACCCCACCCACCAAATCGGACCCTGAGGTGCCCAGCCCACCAAATCAGACCCTGAGGTGCCCAGCCCACCAAATCGGACCGAGTGACCCCACCCACCAAATTGGTCCCTAAGGTGCCCCGCCCACCAAATCGGACCCAGAGTGGCTCCGCCCACCGAATCGGACCCAGAGTGGCCGCGCCCACAGAATCGGACCAAAAGTGACCCCGCCCACCGAATCGGACCTAGATTTACCCCGCCCACAAAATCAGACCCAGATTGACCCAACCCACCAAATCGGACCGCCTGAGGGGCACCCAAGTGTGAAAGTCTTGCAGGGGCAGCCCGGGCACCATTCCAAAGCACTATCTGTAGTTCCTTCAGGAAATACCCATCTAGTTATTATTATTCTTCTCCGCGTTTTCCGCAATTAATGCGGCCCGAACCGCTCGGCGCAGAGACCCCGTTCAGGCGGCGTTTCGAAGGCCTCGGTGGGGACAGGTGTGCTATGACTTTTATAGTCGATCCGATATGTAGATTTTATTTAAATCGCATTTTAAAAAAAAAAATTCCCATAGGAAATAATGGCGAACTTTCCATTACCCCCAACTTGACCTTCCAAAGATGGCAGCTATGCAAATGTACGGTGTCCATTTTCGGACATGATCATTTATCAAAGTCAAACATCAGAATAAAGTGACTATGACACCCTCTCGTCCCGTGTGTGAAAAGTAAGTGCCCCCCCGGCCCCGTGTGTGAAAAGTAAGTGCCCCCCCGGCCCCGTGTGTGAAAAGTAAGTGCCCCCCCGGCCCCGTGTGTGAAAAGTAAGTGCCCCCCGGCCCCGTGTGTGAAAAGTAGGTGCCCCCCGGCCCCGTGTGCAAAAGTAAGTGCCCCCCCGGCCCCGTGTGTGAAAAGTAAGTGCCCCCCCGGCCCCGTGTGTGAAAAGTAAGTGCCCCCCCGGCCCCGTGTGTGAAAAGTAAGTGCCCCCCGGCCCCGTGTGCAAAAGTAAGTGCGCCCCCGGCCCCGTGTGTGAAAAGTAAGTGCCCCCCCGGCCCCGTGTGCAAAAGTAAGCGCGCCCCCGGCACCGTGTGCAAAAGTAAGCGCGCCCCCGGCCCCATGTGCAAAAGTAAGCGCGCCCCCGGCCCCGTGTGCAAAAGTAATGGCGCCCCCGGCCCCGTGTGCAAAAGTAATGGCGCCCCCGGCCCCGTGTGCAAAAGTAATGGCGCCCCCGGCCCCGTGTGCAAAAGTAATGGCGCCCCCGGCTCCGTGTGCAAAAGTAATGGCGCCCCCGGCCCCGTGTGCAAAAGTAATGGCGGCCCCGTGTGCAAAAGTAATAGCGCGCCCTTGGCCCCGTGTGCAAAAGTAAGCACGCCCCCTGCCCCGTGTGCAAAAGTAATGGCGCCCCCGGCCCCGTGTGCAAAAGTAATGGCGCCCCCGGCCCCGTGTGCAAAAGTAATGGCGCCCCCGGCCCCGTGTGCAAAAGTAATGGCGCCCCCGGCCCCGTGTGCAAAAGTAAGCACTCCCTTGGCCCCGTGTGCAAAAGTAAGCGCGCCCCCGGTCCCGTGTGCAAAAGTAATGGCGCCCCCGGCCCCGTGTGCAAAAGTAATGGCGCCCCCGGCCCCGTGTGCAAAAGTAATGGCGCCCCCGGCCCCGTGTGCAAAAGTAATGGCGCCCCCGGCCCCGTGTGCAAAAGTAATGGCGCCCCCGGCCCCGTGTGCAAAAGTAATGGCGCCCCCGGCCCCGTGTGCAAAAGTAATGACGCCCCCGGCCCCGTGTGCAAAAGTAATGACGCCCCCGGCCCCGTGTGCAAAAGTAATGGCGCCCCCGGCCCCGTGTGCAAAAGTAATGGCGCCCCCGGACCCGTGTGCAAAAGTAATGGCGTCCCCGGACCCGTGTGCAAAAGTGATGGCGCCCCCGGCCCCGTGTGCAAAAGTAAGCGCGCCCCCGGCCCCGTGTGCAAAAGTAAGCGCGCCCCCGGCCCCGTGTGCAAAAGTAAGCGCGCCCCCGGCCCCTTGTGTGCAAAAGTAAGCGCGCCTCCGTCCCCGTGTGCAAAAGTAAGCGCGCCCCCGTCCCCGTGTGCAAAAGTAAGCGCGCCCCCGTCCCCGTGTGCAAAAGTAATGGCGCCCCCGGCCCCGTGTGCAAAAGTAATGGCGCCCCCGGCCCCGTGTGCAAAAGTAATGGCGCACCCGGCCCCGTGTGCAAAAGTAATGGCGCCCCCGGCCCCGTGTGCAAAAGTAAGCGCGCCCTTGGCCCCGTGTGCAAAAGTAAGCGCGCCCCCGGCCCCGTGTGCAAAAGTAATGGCGCCCCCGGCCCCGTGTGCAAAAGTAATGGCGCCCCCGGCCCCGTGTGCAAAAGTAATGGCGCCCCCGGCCCCGTGTGCAAAAGTAATGGCGCCCCCGGCCCCGTGTGCAAAAGTAATGGCGCCCCCGGCCCCGTGTGCAAAAGTAATGGCGCCCCCGGCCCCGTGTGCAAAAGTAATGGCGCCCCCGGCCCCGTGTGCAAAAGTAATGGCGCCCCCGGCCCCGTGTGCAAAAGTAATGGCGCCCCCGGCCCCGTGTGCAAAAGTAATGGCGGCCCCGGCCCCGTGTGCAAAAGTAATGGCGCCCCCGGCCCCGTGTGCAAAAGTAATGGCGCCCCCGGCCCCGTGTGCAAAAGTAATGGCGCCCCCGGCCCCGTGTGCAAAAGTAATGGCGCCCCCGGCCCCGTGTGCAAAAGTAAGCGCGCCCCCGGCCCCGTGTGCAAAAGTAAGCGCGCCCCCGGCCCCGTGTGCAAAAGTAAGCGCGCCCCCGGCCCCGTGTGCAAAAGTAAGCGCGCCCCCGGCCCCGTGTGCAAAAGTAATGGCGCCCCCTTGGCCCCGTGTGCAAAAGTAAGCGCGCCCTTGGCCCCGTGTGCAAAAGTGCGCGCCCCCGACCCCGTGTGCAAAAGTAAGCGCGCCCCCGGCCCCGTGTGCAAAAGTAATGGCGCCCTTGGCCCCGTGTGCAAAAGTAAGCGCGCCCCCGGCCCCGTGTGCAAAAGTAAGTGCGCCCCGGTCCCGGGTGTGCAAAAGTAAGTGCTCCCCTGGTGTGTGAAGTGCTGCTGTAAAGCTGGCAGCGCTGTTCAAGCACCATGTATTTCCTTCAGGAAATGCCCATCTAGTTATGGTGCTTGAACCTCCTAGGTTCAAGCAACATATTGTAATCCGATTTCTTATATTTTATTATTATTATTCTTCTCCGCGTTTTCCGCAATTAATGCGGCCCGAACCGCTCGGCGCAGAGACCCCGTTCAGGCGGCATTTCGAAGGCCTCGGTGGGGACAGGTGTGCTATGACTTTTATAGTCGATCCGATATGTAGATTTTATTTAAATCGCATTTAAAAAAAAAAATTTCCCATAGGAAATAATGGCGAACTTTCCATTACCCCCAACTTGACCTTCCAAAGATGGCAGCTATGCAAATGTACGGTGTCCATTTTAGGACATGATCATTTATCAAAGTCAAACATCAGAATAAAGTGACTATGACACCCTCTCGTCCCGTGTGTGAAAAGTAAGTGCCCCCCGGCCCCGTGTGTGAAAAGTAAGTGTCCCCCCGGCCCCGTGTGTGAAAAGTAAGTGCCCCCCGACCCCGTGTGTGAAAAGTAAGTGCCCCCCCGGCCCCGTGTGTGAAAAGTAAGTGCCCCCCGGCCCTGTGTGTGAAAAGTAAGTGCCCCCCGGCCCCGTGTGCAAAAGTAATGACGCCCCCGGCCCCGTGTGCAAAAGTAATGGCGCCCCCGGTCCCGTGTGCAAAAGTAATGGCGCCCCCGGCCCCGTGTGCAAAAGTAATGGCGCCCCCGGCCCCGTGTGCAAAAGTAAGCGCGCCCTTGGCCCCGTGTGCAAAAGTAAGCGCGCCCCCGGCCCCGTGTGCAAAAGTAAGCGCGCCCTCGGCCCCGTGTGCAAAAGTAAGCGCGCCCCCGGCCCTGTGTGCAAAAGTAATGGCGCCCCCGGCCCCTTGTGGAAAAGTAATGGCGCCTCCGGCCCCGTGTGCAAAAGTAATGGCGCCCCCGGCCCCGTGTGCAAAAGTAATGGCGCCCCCGGCCCTGTGTGCAAAAGTAATGGCGCCCCCGGCCCCGTGTGCAAAAGTAATGGCGCCCCCGGCCCCGTGTGCAAAAGTAAGGGCGCCCCCGGCCCCGTGTGCAAAAGTAAGGGCGCCCACGGCCCCGTGTGCAAAAGTAAGCGCGCCCCCGTCCCCGTGTGCAAAAGTAAGGGCGCCCCCGGCCCCGTGTGCAAAAGTAAGCGCGCCCCCGTCCCCGTGTGCAAAAGTAATGGCGCCCCGTGTGCAAAAGTAATGGCGCCCCCGGCCCCGTGTGCAAAAGTAATGGCGCCCCCGGTCCCGTGTGCAAAAGTAATGGCGCCCCCGGCCCCGTGTGCAAAAGTAATGGCGCCCCCGGCCCGTGTGCAAAAGTAATGGCGCCCCCGGCCCGTGTGCAAAAGTAATGGCGCCCCCGGCCCCGTGTGCAAAAGTAATGGCGCCCCCGGCCCCGTGTGCAAAAGTAATGGCGCCCCCGGCCCCGTGTGCAAAAGTAATGGCGCCCCCGGCCCCGTGTGCAAAAGTAATGGCGCCCCCGGCCCCGTGTGCAAAAGTAATGGCGCCCCCGGCCCCGTGTGCAAAAGTAATGGCGCCCCCGGCCCCGTGTGCAAAAGTAATGGCGCCCCCGGCCCCGTGTGCAAAAGTAATGGCGCCCCCGGCCCCGAGTGCAAAAGTAATGGCGCCCCCGGCCCCGTGTGCAAAAGTAATGGCGCCCCCGTGTGCAAAAGTAATGGTGCCCCCGGCCCCGTGTGCAAAAGTAATGGCGGCCCCGTGTGCAAAAGTAATGGCGCCCCCGGCCCCGTGTGCAAAAGTAATGGCGCCCCCCGGCCCCGTGTGCAAAAGTAATGGCGCCCCCGGCCCCGTGTCCAAAATAATGGCGCCCCCGGCCCCGTGTGCAAAAGTAATGGCGCCCCCGGCCCCGTGTGCAAAAGTAATGGCGCCCCCGGCCCCGTGTGCAAAAGTAATGACGCCCCCGGCCCCGTGTGCAAAAGTAATGGCGCCCCCGGCCCCGTGTGCAAAAGTAATGGCGCCCCCGGCCCCGTGTGCAAAAGTAATGGCGCCCCCGGCCCCGTGTGCAAAAGTAATGGCGCCCCCGGCCCCGTGTGCAAAAGTAATGGCGCCCCCGGCCCCGTGTGCAAAAGTAATGGCGCCCCCGTCCCCGTGTGCAAAAGTAATGGCGCCCCCGGCCCCGTGTGCAAAAGTAATGGCGCCCCCGGCCCCGTGTGCAAAAGTAATGGCGCCCCCGGCCCCGTGTGCAAAAGTAATGGCGCCCCCCGGCCCCGTGTGCAAAAGTAATGGCGCCCCCGGCCCCGTGTGCAAAAGTAATGGCGCCCCCGGCCCCGTGTGCAAAAGTAATGGCGCCCCCCGGCCCCGTGTGCAAAAGTAATGGCGCCCCCCCGGCCCCGTGTGCAAAAGTAATGGCGCCCCCCGGCCCCGTGTGCAAAAGTAATGGCGCCCCCCGGCCCCGTGTGCAAAAGTAATGGCGCCCCCCGGCCCCGTGTGCAAAAGTAATGGCGCCCCCCGGCCCCGTGTGCAAAAGTAATGGCGCCCCCCGGCCCCGTGTGCAAAAGTAAGCGCGCCCTTGGCCCCGTGTGCAAAAGTGCGCTCCCCCGGCCCTGTGTGCAAAAGTAAGCACGCCCCGGCCCCGTGTGCAAAAGTAATGGCGCCCTTGGCCCCGTGTGCAAAAGTAAGCGCGCCCCCGGCCCCGTGTGCAAAAGTAAGCGCGCCCCCGGCCCCGTGTGCAAAAGTAAGTGCGCCCCGGTCCCGGGTGTGCAAAAGTAAGTGCTCCCCTGGTGTGTGAAGTGCTGCTGTAAAGCTGGCAGCGCTGTTCAAGCACCATGTATTTCCTTCAGGAAATGCCCATCTAGTTATTATTCTTCTTCTTCTCCGCGTTTTCCGCAATTAATGCGGCCCGAACCGCTCGGCGCAGAGACCCCGTTCAGGCGGCGTTTCGAAGGCCTCGGTGGGGACAGGTGTGCTATGACTTTTATAGTCGATCCGATATGTAGATTTTATTTAAATCGCATTTAAAAAAAAAAAATTCCCATAGGAAATAATGACGAACTTTCCATTACCCCCAACTTGACCTTCCAAAGATGGCAGCTATGCAAATGTACGGTGTCCATTTTAGGACATGATCATTTATCAAAGTCAAACATCAGAATAAAGTGACTATGACACCCTCTCGTCCCGTGTGTGAAAAGTAAGTGCCCCCCCGGCCCCGTGTGTGAAAAGTAAGTGCCCCCCCGGCCCCATGTGTGAAAAGTAAGTGCCCCCCGGCCCCGTGTGTGAAAAGTAAGTGCCCCCCCGTCCCCGTGTGTGAAAAGTAAGTGCCCCCCGGCCCCGTGTGTGAAAAGTAAGTGCCCCCCCGGCCCCGTGTGTGAAAAGTAAGTGCCCCCCCGGCCCCGTGTGTGAAAAGTAAGTGCCCCTTCGGCCCCGCCCACCAAATCGGAGGCCGAGGGGCCCCGCTCACCAAATCGGAGGCCGGGTCCCCGCCCACCAAATCGGAGGCCGAGGGTCCCCGCCCACCAAATCGGAGGCCGAGGGTCCCCGCCCACCAAATCGGAGGCCGAGGGGCCCCGCCCACCAAATCGGAGGCCGAGGGTCCCCGCCCACCAAATCGGAGGCCGAGGGGCCCCGCCTACCAAATCGGAGGCCGAGGGTCCCCGTCCACCAAATCGGAGGCCGAGGGTCCCCGCCCACCAAATCGGAGGCCGAGGGGCCCGCCCACCAAATCGGAGGCCGGGGGTCCCCGCCCACCAAATCGGAGGCCGAGGGGCCCCGCCCACCAAATCGGAGGCCGAGGGTCCCCGCCCACCAAATCGGAGGCCGAGGGTCCCCGCCCACCAAATCGGAGGCCGAGGGTCCCCACCCACCAAATCGGAGGCCGAGGGTCCCCGCCCACCAAATCGGAGGCCGAGGGGCCCCGCCCACCAAATCGGAGACCGAGGGTCCCCGCCCACCAAATCGGAGGCCGAGGGGCCCCGCCCACCAAATCAGAGGCCGAGGGTCCCCGCCCACCAAATCGGAGACCCAGGGTCCCCGCCCACCAAATCGGAGGCCGAGGGTCCCCGTCCACCAAATCGGAGGCCGAGGGTCCCCGCCCACCAAATCGGAGCCTGAGGGGCCCCGCCCACCAAATCGGAGGCCGGGGGTCCCCGCCCACCAAATCGGAGGCCGAGGGTCCCCACCCACCAAATCGGAGGACGAGGGGCCCCGACAACCAAATCGGAGGCCGAGGAGCCCCGCCCACCAAAAGTAAGTGCGGCCCCAAAAGTAAGTGCGCCCCCGGGTGCAAAAGTAAGTGCGCCCCCGGGTGCAAAAGTAAGTGCGCCCCCGGGTGCAAAAGTAAGTGCGCCCCCGGGTGCAAAAGTAAGTGCGCCCCCGGGTGCAAAAGTAAGTGCGTCCCCGGGTGCAAAAGTAAGTGCGCCCCCGAGTGCAAAAGTAAGTGCGCCCCCGGGTGCAAAAGTAAGTGCGCCCCCGGGTGCAAAAGTAAGTGCGCCCCCGGGTGCAAAAGTAAGTGCGTCCCCGGGTGCAAAAGTAAGTGCGCCTCCGGGTGCAAAAGTAAGTGCGCCTCCGGGTGCAAAAGTAAGTGCGCCCTCGGCCCCGGGTGCAAAAGGAAGCGCGCCCCCCAGTCCTGTGTGTGAAAAGTGCTGCTGTAAAGCTGGCAGCGCTGTTCAAGCACCATGTATTTCCTTCAGGAAATGCCCATCTAGTTATAGAATGCTGCCTGCCCTGCACATGAATAATGATGTCATCTGGGTGGGGGGGTTTAGCGTCGGGGTGGGCAGGGTTATCACCCAATGCTCTCCTGTCCTGGAAGAGGAGCTGCTGCTGAGTCCAGAGCGATCTTTGTGCTGGCAGCTCTGTGCCTCCTCAGGGATCTCTGTGCCGACAGCTCTGTGCTTTTCTACTGGTGATATGTGCCCCCTGTGATCTATGTGCCCCACCAGATATTTTTGCCCCTGTTATCTGTGCCCCCCAACTATGTGCTTCATGTGTTTTGTGCCCACCTGTGATCTCTGTGGACCCAATGATGTGCCCCCCGTGATCTCTGTGCCCCATAGCTATATGTACCCCTGTGATCCCTGTTCCCCCCAGCTATTTGCCCCTTGGTGATCTATGAGTCCCCATCCCAATGATCTATGTGCCTCCCCGACGATGCCTGCCCCCCCAGTGCTGTATTTCCCCCTTCCTCAGTGCTGTATATCCCCCCATGGCTGTATGTGCCCCCAAGTGATGTGTATATTCCCCAGTGTTGCATTTGCCCCAAAAGTGCTGTATATCCCCCCGAGTACTGTATATCCCCCCACCTATTCTATATATAGCCCCTAGTGATGTATGTGACCCCACCAGTGATGTATATTCCCCCAGGGACATTTATACCCCCAGTGCTGTCTGTGCTTCCTAGTGATGTATATAGCCCCTCAGTGATGTCTATTCTCCCAGCCTCCCCAGTGATGAATATGTCTCAGCATCTCCTGTGATGTCTATGCCTCCAGCCCCTCCTGTAATTTATATGACCCCAGAGTCTCCTGTGATGCATATATAGCAGTCTCAATGTTTCCTATGTTATGTATAGCAGTCCCAGCTTCTCCTATGTAATGTATATACAGCAGTTCCAGTGTCTCCTGTGTGATGTATATTCAGCAGTCCCAGCATCTCCTGTGTGATGTATATACAGCAGTTGCAGCATCTCCTGTGTAATGTATATACAGCAGTCCCAGCTTCTCCTGTGTGATGTATATACAGCAGTCCCTGTGTCTCCTGTGTGATGTATATACAGAAGTCCCTGCGTCTCCTATGTGATGTATATACAGCTGTCTCAGCGTCCTCTATGTGATGTAGATACAGCAGTCTCAGCGTCTCCTGTATGATGTATATACAGCAGGCCCAGCGTCTCCTATGTGGTGTATATACAGCTGTCTCAGCATCTCCTATGTGATGTACATACAGTAGTCCCAGGGTCTCTTATTGTGATGTACTGTATATGATTTACAAAACTTATTATGAGAAAAAGTTGACTGCTCTCCTGGCCAACACAAACCTGGAAAAGCAGGTGTGAGAAGCAACATGATCAGTATCACCTAACATCACCGCTGCACCAAAGAGAAGCAGCTCCAGCCGTCACATTAAGGGTGAGTTACCGTAATTAATTGTTTGACTAAATATACCTGGGTAATTTTCAAGGTGATCATTTTTCTGTGGCCCCCGAATGAAGGTAGAAATTTCCAAATGACCCCCGCCTGGAAAAAGGTTCCCCAGCCCTGCTGACTAACCCCAAGGGTCAACGATCTTTGCATTATTTTATTTGGCGAGGCAGAAAGGCAGCCGTTATCTTGGATGTCACATTTCTTTTCAGTTCTCTCCAGACAAGAACCGTTATTGTCACCACTCAACAAGTGACAAGCGTACAGATTAGCCAGCTGCGGATGTCTTCTTTTCAAGGACTATTTGGGTGTGGGAAGGAAGGAGCCATGACCAACTAACTCAGGTTAAGTGGAGGAGAGCAGAAAGGTACCGCTGGCACTTACAGTAAAAATGCAACAAACAAGCTGCTTATGTTTAACAAGAGCTACTTCGCCGAGACTGGGAGCCAAGGATGTGATAGAGAAAAGACGTCTCCCAGATGCCAGCGTAAAAGCTGAGCACATGTGGGGATAAATAGACTAAGGGTACTGTCACACTCTGCAACTTTCCAACGATCACGACCAGCGATACGACCTGGCCGTGATCGTTGGAAAGTCGTTGTGTGGTCGCTGGAGAGCTGTCACACAGACAGCTCTCCAGCGACCAATGATGCTGAAGGTCCCGGGTAACCAGGGTAAACATCGGGTTACTAAGCGCAGGGCCGCGCTTAGTAACCCGATGTTTACCCTGGTTACCATTGTAAAAGTAAAAAAAAACAAACAGTACATACTCACATTCCGGTGTCTGTCAGGTCCCTTGCAGTCTGCTTCCCGCTCTGACTGAGTGCCGCCGTAAAGTGAAAGCAGATCACAGCGGTGACTTCACCGCTGTGATCTGCTTTCACTTTCCGGCCGGCAGTCAGTCAGAGCGGGAAGCAGACTGCAAGGGACCTGACGGACACCGGAATGTGAGTATGTACTGTTTGTTTTTTTTTACTTTTACGATGGTAACCAGGGTAAACATCGGGTTACTAAGCGCGGCCCTGCGCTTAGTAACCCGATATTTACCCTGGTTACAAGCGAACGCATCGTTGGATCGGTGTCACACACACCGATCCAACGATGACAGCGGGAGATCCAGCGACGAAAGAAAGTTCCAAACGATCTGCTACGACGTACGATTCTCAGCAGGGTCCCTGATCGCTGCTGCGTGTCAGACACAGCGATATCGTATGGATATCGCTGGAACGTCACGGATCGTACAATCGTAGCGAAAAAAGTGCCACTGTGTGACAGTACCCTGAAAGAAATGCATTATGCAAATGGAGGATTACGACCAATCTCAAGCCAGACACACAACGCAATACTTACATGCTTCAGCTCAAACAGGACTTTGCGGGTCAGTTCTATGCGTTTCCGGTTGATGTACTTAACCGCGACAATATTACCCTGTAAAAGAGAAGAGGTTAAAGCCAAGCAAAATGCGGTTAGATCTGATTATAAAATAACATCCTATTAAGAAGGGTTACAAGTCATTCAGGATTGCTCCCTGGGGACCCATCTGGAGAATGAAGAAAATATGTTTTCTCTCGAGAGTCAAAATATCAGGTTAATTAAGATATGTTTGAGGAATTTTTACATATAGTACCTTGTAATATGCCGTCTTTGCAAAGATCTGGAACTGCCCTTCTGTCGTGAGCAGGGAACCATAATTGGAGCCTCTCTAGCATGGAAACAATATTATCAACAATGCACAGTGTACAAAACATGTCCGAATGGCAGCAAAAGCTATAAGAATTATGGCAATATGTAAGAGAGACATGAGTAATGGAATGAAAGAATTAGATGGAAGCAAGATGATAAATGCAAGTCTAAGAACGAGGACATGTGCCGAAGCTGGAGAAGAAATCACGTGTACAGAAAAAATTATGCCTCATGCTTGGGATGACTGTTGTGGGGTTGACCTCAGACACGGTGTGGATTGATATAACTCTACACCTCAGTCTAGTTCACCAGTGAACAATAGTAACATCCAGAACAAAAAGATGTGAAGCAAAAAGAAGAAAATCCATCAGCCCAAGCCTCCAAGTAATGGGTTGCTCTGTGAATAGTTTTGCAAACTGAAGCCAATTTCAATGGGTTTGTCATGTTATCTCCGCACTTGGACATATATTGTAGACTAGCTGAAGAGCCTGGGCATAGTAAATATCTGTGGTTAGTTATAGCACTTCACTTCTCTTATTTTCCCATTACGCCTCTCATTTTCCCCCTCACATCTTTCATTTTCTCCCTCACTCCTCTTATTTTCCCTCACTCCTCTCATTCCCACCCACTCCTCTAATTCCCCAGTAACACTTGTCATTTCGACCTCACATCTGTCATTTTCCGATCACAAGAGAGACAAGGCCCTATCGCAGGGGATCACCATAATACAGATGAGGCAGAAATGTATAAACACAACTTTATTAAGTGACACATACAAAGGACAAAACACAGTTAAAAACATTTAAAAACATATATAATAATACACCATCGCCCCTGATAAGGCAAATAACCCACAAATGACTCCACAATACAATAAGGTGGTAAAATACTCTGTTAATGGCCAGAACGGCCCAGCTGGAGAGTAACTAGACCCTATGCAAGGCTCTCCCCTGGACAAAATGCAGTTAAATAAGGCATAAATAGCAGATGAAAATAAAGACACCATAAAACCCAGTGTATATAACACCAAACTGCCTGTGAAACAAACCCCAGCTTGTATGTCTCTGTAACGTAATACAAAGTAAAGAACCCCACTGCACTAGTAATGCCTAGTAATACAGAGCAGGTACGTGCAAGAACAGCTGGTTCATGGGGTCAAACTATGAACAAGCAGAGAGGCCACAGTAGTGTTAACCACAAATGGCCAGTAAGAGTGCCCAGAGGAGCAACATGTGGACTATGCACAACATGGGATAACAGTTGAAAATGAAGACTGCCTGAAGGCAATAATAACCAAGCCAATATAACCTACAAGTCAAGATATAATACAGAACATTCAAAGCAAATATAAGCAACCTGTAGGGAGAGAGACCTCTCTCTAACCCACATTATGACCCACTCTGGAGGCTATTTCGGCTCTGGCTCTGCATGCCTTTAGGCAGTATTTTCACTGCCTCACTCTACAGGTTGCTTATATTTGCTTTGAATGTTCTGTATTATATCTTGACTTGTAGGTTATATTGGCTTGGTTATTATTGCCTTCAGGCAGTCTTCATTTTCAACTGTTATCCCATGTTGTGCATAGTCCACATGTTGCTCCTCTGGGCACTCTTACTGGCCATTTGTGGTTAACACTACTGTGGCCTCTCTGCTTGTTCATAGTTTGACCCCATGAACCAGCTGTTCTTGCACGTACCTGCTCTGTATTACTAGGCATTACTAGTGCAGTGGGGTTCTTTACTTTGTATTACGTTACAGAGACATACAAGCTGGGGTTTGTTTCACAGGCAGTTTGGTGTTATATACACTGGGTTTTATGGTGTCTTTATTTTCATCTGCTATTTATGCCTTATTTAACTGCATTTTGTCCAGGGGAGAGCCTTGCATAGGGTCTAGTTACTCTCCAGCTGGGCCGTTCTGGCCATTAACAGAGTATTTTACCACCTTATTGTATTGTGGAGTCATTTGTGGGTTATTTGCCTTATCAGGGGCGATGGTGTATTATTATATATGTTTTTAAATGTTTTTAACTGTGTTTTGTCCTTTGTATGTGTCACTTAATAAAGTTGTGTTTATACATTTCTGCCTCATCTGTATTATGGTGATCCCCTGCGATAGGGCCTTGTCTCTCTTTTGTTAGTAAAGCTTATCTCTTTTTAGGCCCTGGTGGTATCCCATATACCGTGGTGCCCCCGTTTTGTCTTATTTAATCATTTTCCGATCACGCCACTATTTTCCCTCACTCCTCTCATTTTGCACTCACACCTTTTCATTTTCACCTCACACCTCTCATTTTCACCTCACACCTCTCATTTTCCCCTCAGTATATACATGTTTGTCATCTCCCTTACATATAGTATACACCTGTATGTCATCTCCTGTATACAGTATATACCTGTATGTCATCTCCCCTGTATATAGTATATACCTGTATGTCATCTCCCCTGTAAATAGTATATACCTGCTGTATGTCATCTCCTGTATATTGTATATACCTATGTGTCATCTCCTCCTGTATATAGTATATACCTGTATGTCATCTCTTCTGTATATAGTATATACCTGTATGTCATCTCCTATATATAGTATATACCTGTATGTCATCTCCTATATATAGTATATACCTGTATGTCATCTCCTGTATATAGTATATACCTGTATGTCATCTACCCTGTATATAGTAAATACCTGCTGTATGTCATCTCCTCCTCTATATACCTATGTGTCATCTCCTCTTTTATATAGTATATACCTTTATGTCATCTCCTCCTGTATATAGTATATACATGTGTCATCTCCTCCTGTATATAGTATATACCTGTATGTCATCTCCTATATATAGTATATACCTGTATGTCCTCTCCTCCTGTATATAGTATATACCTGTAAGTCATCTCCTCCTGTATATAGTATATACGTGTGTCATCTGCTCCTGTATATAGTATATACCTGTATGTCCTCTCCTCCTGTATATAGTATATACCTGTAAGTCATCTCCTCCTGTATATAGTATATACGTGTGTCATCTGCTCCTGAATATAGTATATACCTGTATGTCCTCTCCTCCTGTATATAGTATATACGTGTGTCATCTGCTCCTGTATATAGTATATACCTGTGTGTCATCTCCCCTGTATATAGTATGTACCTGTATGTCATCTCCTACTGTATGTAGTATATATGTGTCATCTCCTCCTGTATGACTTTTGTGTTTCGACTTTTATGTGGCAAGGTTGGTATGTGTGGTGAAATGTGTGCTGAGGGTGGTATATGTGTTCAAGCACGTGGTAGTGTGTGGCGCATTTTGTGTGTGTGTTGATATCCCCGTGTGTGGTGAGTATCCCATATCGGGGCCCCACCTTAGCAACTGTACGGTATATACTCTTTGGCACCATCGCTCTCATTCTTTAAGTCCCCCTTGTTCACATCTGGCAGCTGTCAATTTGCCTCCAACACTTTTCCTTTCACTTTTTCCCCATTATGTAGATGGGGCAAAATTGTTTGGTGAATTGGAACGCGCGGGGTAAAAATTTAGCCTCACAACATAGCCTATGACGCTCTCGGGGTCCAGACGTGTGACTGTGCAAAATTTTGTGGCTGTAGCTGCGACGGTGCAGATGCCAATCCCGGACATACACACACACACACACACACACAGCTTTATATATTAGATTATGGGATAGAAATACTAACCAAACATATTGAGTAAAGACATATCTTAGTCTTGCGACAAAGCGTTGGACTCAGGTGGAGGAAAGATAAGAAAAATGTTTAGTTTGGGTTAGAGACAAAGAAAATAAATAGAGAGAAATGTGCCAATGGTGGTCTGCAGATATGGAGATGACAAGATGAAGACCATGATGGAGGCAACGACATGTGGAGCAAGCAGGATGAAGTCAGAGAGAAGTAATGGAAAAAAGAAGAGTTAGAGTGACAGAGAGAACATAGAAATAAATGAATAATGGGTCACTCGGCTTGTAGACACGAAGATGAAGGCTAGTCATTCAAGCTATTGATATAGGATATCCAACTAAGTCTTCATAAAAAAAATTCAACAAGTGCCATTAGTGGTTCTTATTGTTGTTTTTCTTTTCAATTTTGGCTGAGTTATGTTAAAGCTATTTCTAAGAATTAAGTCATTAGTCTCAAGGTGCCACCACAAAGATGTCAAACCTCCAACTATTATCTATGTAGATGAAGTTGATTTGAATGTAGGTAACACTTGTGACTTTTGGTTTGAGGCTTATTAAGACCTCAATAGGCAACCAATGTAGTATTTCCAAGGGGAAAACATCCCCAATGGTTATTTGTTACAGAAAATGACTAAGGAATTTATGTAGGAGTGAAAACACCTTTATAATGGAAGCATAACCCAATGTAACTCGAAAGTCCAAGACAAGCCACAAAGTATGAGACACGAGCAGAAGAAAAGACACAAGGGGTGCATCCTTCCTTGGTGGAAGTCTCCTATTGGATCGAGATCCGTACCTAGGACCAAAACATTTACTTAGGCTTCTAGAATAAGAATTGTACAATGTCTTAAACAAAGTATAAAAATACAGATTTGGGGTTGATTGCTAGAAAGCATCCATTGCACAGTAGTTGGGGAATTTTCTTCTATTGCAATGAAGATTGCCCAATAGTGATGACACCCAATCGACACAAATTTGCATCAGTCCTGTGACCTAACTTGGAGAGGTAGAAAAGGCAAGCCCAGTCCTAAGAAGTGTAATAGTATATTTTATTTATTAGAAGACAGAATAATACAAACAGGACAACATAACCTATCCCTTCTCTGTACTGATGGACTCAGCCAAGGGTGGTCAATACAAAGTCCAAATCTGTCCTAATTAAAAAAAATTTCATGGGGCGCAAAACAAGCTTTTCTGAATTATTGAGGATTATTGTAGAAGGATAACTTGTAATCTCTATCATGCTGGCATCTCGAGGAGATGTATTAGATCTGCTTAGTAGGGCTCAGCACTCCAGTGGCTTCATGGCCCACAAGCCACAAATTGTAGCCCTCTATGTTTTCTTGTCTCTACTTCTAACTTCCTATTCTAACCAAGACCTGCCCCTTCATCTCCATATCTTGTTGGACAGCACGATGAGTTAATGTATGTTTTCTTCCTATATATGCAGATTGCTATGATTCCTGAATAACACAAATGACTGACTGAGCACAACCCAGAATGATTTCAGAACTATGAGCCTGGCAGGTAGAGAAAATAATAATTTTGCTATGAAACCCACTACCAGAAAACAAAAACTGATAAGTTTTGGTTGCTATGCCACATAAAATGACCAGGTCAGCAGGCAGGTATGCAGGATGATTTTGGAGGAGTTACCAGTGATAGAGTGAGCTTGCTGCCTGCCCTGCGGAGGGTTTTCTCCATGTTGCTTGTCTGAATGTCTTCCCAGCGTACTTTCCATAGCTCTGCAGCCAACTCTTTCTCCAAACGCAGCTTCCTAGGGAAAGAATGGTAGATGTTTTCTTTGCATGTTTTCATTATGAAATTGACCATGTGTTGGACAGACAGCTATGGCTGTTATTAGCCTTGGGTGATATTTTTCTAGCATTCATCAAAGTAAATATACTGAGTAAGACTATAATATATTGGGTCTAATTTATCGCACAAGGCCAAGGCTTAATGACATCAAAGGCAACAGCTTGTGCAACTTTGGTGTGAATCGGCACAGCTCCTAATCAGGGCTTTCTGCATGTGGCCATGTTTCTTGTTGCCTACACTTTCCCTGCATGTAAATTTAGTTGCCTGTATACTGTACAGAGCTTATGATTCTTGATTTCCATTCCAACACATTCAACTTGGCCAAGTAGGCACAGCAATAATAAACTGGGTCCAAATAGTCCAGTTATAATAACCTTCCATCTGAAAAATAATCAAAATTAGCCTAAAACATTAATATATCTATCTAAAAAATTTCAGACACAATTTTGACGCAAATGTACAGTACTACTAGGGGGATAAATGCAAGTGTTCCAGACTTATGAGTCGTGCTGTGCAACCCCACATGAAGGGTCTGTTGCCCATCCTATCATTACCCCCAGGCCGTAGGGCCAGGTTTATTCTTCAGCTAATAGTTTGATAAAATATGTATGCTGCTTTGGGGTTTCATCTTCCCCAGCAGCAGCCTGGGTCCTGGTAGCTTTCCCTTCCTTCCTTCCCTTTGTGAAACTGTTAATTATCCATGTCCATGGAGTCTTGGATGTTTACAGTTTTTGCTTTTGAAGTCCCAGCAGAGGTGATTTGGTGAAGTTTTGGTTGTGAGAGTGGACTTGCACACTGCGTTCAGGGATGGCATAGCACTTCAGACAGGGGATCACTTTGCTAATGTTATACTTATCAAGTTTTTATGGTAAAAAGTCCAAGATTTATTATTATTATTATTATTATTATTATAATTATTATTTATTTATATAGCACCATTGATTCCATGGTGCTGTACATGAGAAGGGGTTACATCAAAATACAAATATCACTTACAGTAAACAAAACTAACAATGACAGACTGGTACAGAGGGATGAGGACCCTGCCCTTGCGGGCTTAAGCAAAGGCTGTGTCCGACTCTCACCCAACCGGGACTGTGTATTTTTTCTATCTATACCTTTGCTAGGATCGGCTCTCTTGTCTGGGACAATACAGGGTTAATCTCGTAAGTCTTACACCACAGAACAGGTGCAGCTGCTTTAGTAGATGGGTCATTGTGTTATAAAGATAGAGATTGGGGCTAGATTACAATGGTACCGAAAGATACAAAATATGTATAAATTTGTACTACCTCAATTAGTTCATCCAAAGTCTACAGCTATGAGCAACAGCTGCCCTCAGAGATCTTTTCTTAATCCTATAATGCTCCCTCCTCCTACCCTTTTGGAATTTGAAAGCTGAAGTCAAGCAGCGATCCCTTCCAATTACGGCTCTCATGGAAACAAAATGTAGGTCTGGAGGCTCCAAAGGACACATCCCCTCCCTCCCATCTACCAGTATCCTGAGAATCCCAGTTTTCAATTAGCAGCTACAAGGCCGAGGCAGCAAGAACAGGAGATGAGAAGAGTAGAGAGGGCTGAAGCTTGTCTATTAGGAGGTAGCAGGAGAAGATAGAGGATACCTGTATATGAAAATTGAGGAGACTGCAATCGCCAAGAGGATGAAGCAGATCACTATCGACGTGATCTCCAGGATGGAGAAACTGGCTAAATAAAAAAATACAGGAATCATTAAGGATGGATCAACATATTAATGAAACAGCTAGGCTGTGGCATAGAACTGTTCACAAGCTATGCAGTCTACCACATGAAAGTCTTCATAAATATCCAACATACCAATTTGCTGCAGGACATCAATGTCTACACATGAATCCAACATGCACAGTACATGTCCCCCTCAGCAGTGCGAGAAAAGCTACACACAAATCCAACACAAGAACACGCAACCTGTGAGAAGTGTATGGAACGTAACATGCAAACCCTGGGAAACATGACTGGGGGGGCAGGGGAACATGTTTGATGAGAAGAGGGATGGGGGGGATGTCAAAATAGCAGAGGAGTGTGATGTTTTTTTTTTTTAACTTAATGGGTGCCGATTCTGTCAGCCAGTCAGGGCACAGAAACCATTCACTAAGCCAGGGCACAAGGACTTCTGTCATTGACTACAAAAGTCACATGTCCCTCTCCATATAAAAAGCAGACATGTTGCTTTGGCACCATTTTGTCATTGTAGTAGCAGAGAGAGGCTGTTCCGGCTGCTGCAAATAGTCAGATAGTTAGCAAGGCGATTTATTGCCAGTTAGTTCAGCTAAAGAGGATAATAATAATGTTTTATGTATATAGCGCTAACATATTCTGCAGCGCTTTACAGTTTGCACACATTATCATCGATCACGATCTCGACTCCCTATCAGTATGTCTTTGGAGTGTGGGAGGAAACCCACGGAAACACGGGGAGAACATTCAAGCTCCTTGCAGATGTTTTCCTTGGTGGGATTTGAACCCAGGACTCCAGAGCTGCAAGGCTGCAGTGATAACTACTGAGCCACTGTGCTGCCCATATCCTGTGGGAAATCGACCTTCCAGCATCTAACTAATTTCTGCTAATACCATGGTGCAAGCAGGAGGCCAAATTTCCTAATCTAAATCGTTTATGCTAATACAGTGGTGCAGGCAGCAGGCCACACTTCCTAATCTAAATCATTTGTGCTAATATTTTGGTGCAGGCAGCAGGCCACATTTCCTAATCTAAATCGTTTGTGCTAATATTGTGGTACAAGCATGAGGTCACATTTCCGAATCTAAATCGTTTATGCTAATACTGTGTGTTACGCTCGTGCCCTGACTGGGTGGCGCAAGCGTGGGGATTGTGTCCCCACTGTGCCACAAACCAGACTACCCTGGAAGGGGCGTGACTAAGCAGCTACCTTGGTCTTCACTGGAGCCTCTGATGATGAGGTCAGGCTTGTGCCGCAGGTAGCTGCCAGGTACCACTCCAGGGCGATGTTTGGCTGTGGCAGCTGATCCCACTAAGGGACTGAACACTAATGACAAGTGCGAGTTAGTACAAACAGGCACGACAGGTACTCTGGGGCGGGCACAGCTGGCACTCTAGGCAGGCAGGCGGGCACGACTGGCACTCTAGGCAGGCAGGCGGGCACGACTGGCACTCTAGGCAGGCACGACTGGCACTCTAGGCGGGCACGACTGGCACTCTAGGCGGGCACGACTGGCACTCTAGGCGGGCACGACTGGCACTCTAGGCGGGCACGACTGGCACTCTAGGCGGGCACGACTGGCACTCTAGGCGGGCACGACTGGCACTCTAGGCGGGCACGACTGGCACTCTAGGCGGGCACGACTGGCACTCTAGGCGGGCACGACTGGCACTCTAGGCAGGCAGGCGGGCACGACTGGCACTCTAGGCAGGCAGGCGGGCACGACTGGCACTGTAGGCAGGCAGGCGGGCACGACTGGCACTCTAGGCAGGCAGGCGGGCACGACTGGCACTCTAGGCAGGCAGGCGGGCACGACTGGCACTCTAGGCAGGCAGGCGGGCACGACTGGCACTCTAGGCAGGCAGGCGGGCACGACTGGCACTCTAGGCAGGCAGGCGGGCACGACTGGCAGGACTGGAACTGGTTCGGGTAGGACAGGAACATAGGCAGGTACGAGTAGGGAACAGATAGGAACCAGTTCAGACTGGAGGGACAGGAAATGCTTCAGGAGACATGGGAACATAGGCTGGAATGAGTAGGATAAGGGATCAGGTAGGAACCAGTACAGATTAGAGGGACAAGGACACACAGGGCACGAAGTGGGAGCAGAGCAAAGCTGCACGATGAGGAGAGCAGGACAGCCACAGGAGGCGAGACGGGAGTAGAGCAGAAGCAGGAGGTGGAGCAAAGCAGAACCGCAGGAGGTGGAGCAGAGCAGAACTGCAGGAGGCAGAGCAAAGAGCAGATCCGCAGTGGCAGAGCAAAAAGCAGTGCCACAGGTTGCAGAGCAAAGAGCAGGTATAGGTAGCGGAGGAAAGAGCAGAAGGAGTGAACACAAGGAAAAACACACAGCGGAATAGGAAAGGCTACAGACAGGGATACAGACGGACAAAGGTATAGGACTTAGTTCAGACAG
The DNA here is from genome assembly GCF_051348905.1 of Ranitomeya variabilis. Classification (NCBI taxonomy): domain Eukaryota; kingdom Metazoa; phylum Chordata; class Amphibia; order Anura; family Dendrobatidae; genus Ranitomeya; species Ranitomeya variabilis. The sequence continues at coordinate 545,399,850 of NC_135232.1, read as the reverse complement.
TGTCAGGTACGGGACAAGTCACAGAAACAAGGACACAGGTCAGGGTACGAAGCCCCACTGGGTGGCTGAAACGAGAGACACAGGAACAGGCCAGGGTACGAAGCCCTCCTGGGCAGCAGAGACAAGAGAAATAGCAGGACAGGACCTGGCACCTCAGGAGCAAGACACTAACTGCAAAAGTAGGTTGCTCAGGCATTCCTCTAGAGGTGGGGAAGCCTTAAGTACCTAAGGCCTCTTGGCAATTGGTTGGGGATACCTTAGGAAGGTGCACACAGTCTCTATAAGAAACAGGAAGTGCCGGGGCTGCCGCCCTAAGCATACAGCCAGGAAGTATGCAGCAAGCAAGAACATGGAGCTGGCAGAAGACAGGACTCACAGCATAGCCCAGAGTGGTGAGTAAGAGGGGATATGGGAAGCCATGCAGTGATGCCGGCAGGGATGTTACACTGTGGTGCAGGCAACAGACCACATTTCCTAATCTATATCGTTGGTGCTAATATCGTGGTGCATACAAGAGGCCACATTTCCTAAACTAAATTGTTTATGCTAATATTGTGGTGCATACAGGAGGCCACATTTCCTAATCCTAAATAGTTTGTGATAATATTGTGGTACAGACATGAGGTCACATTTACAAATCTAAATTGTTTGTGCTAATATTATAGTGCAGGCAGCAGGCCACATTTCCTAATCTAACTTGTTTCTGCATTTATTGTGGTGCATGCAGAAAGCCACATCTCCTAATCTAAATCTTTTGTGCTAATGTTGTGGTGCAAGAAGGAGGCCACATTTCCTATTCTAATTGTTTGTGCTAATACTATGATGCAGGCCCAGGCCACATTTTATAATCTAAATCCTTTGTGCTAATACTGTGGTGCAGGCACCAGGCCTCATTTTATAATCTAAATACTTTGTGCTAAAGTGGTGCATGCAGGAGGCCACGTTTCCTAATCTAATTAGCTTGTGCTAATACTGTGGTACAGGTATGAGGTCATATTTCCGAATCTAAATGGTTTGTGCTAATACTGTGGTGCAGGCAAGAGACCATATTTCCTAATCTAAATCGTTTGTGCTAATATTGTGGGACAGGTATAAGCAGGTATCGGGATGCAGGGATTGCAGAGCATGGGTTAACAATAATGCAATTTAATTATAACAATAGGGAAAACTGTCAGGGAGACGATAGATAATTAACAAGTAGAAATGCAATATAACACAACAGTCTTGTTATTAAACTTATCATGACTCCAATGTTCCTCAACCACATGCAGTCCGATGAGGGTTATAGTACCAGCAACGGCCGGTACGGAGTCTTCAAGCGTTATCCGTCAGCATACAAACAAGCTTCTGGCAGCAACGGGCTGTCTCCACTTTTACCCATTGAGCCCTTAGTCCATTAATCCATAGAGCCGAGGGGGTAACACCGTGGAAGTCTTTACCTGGTGCGTGCTCTGCTGCACGCCTGTCCACACAGAGGAGTATAGCTTATGATCTGGTACCTGGCACTCGTTACTTGCAGCGAGCACCTCACACTCTCTGGTGGTGCGACTAACGCCTTGCAAACTCCCTTTTCCCACGGGTCCCTCATGTAACCCCAAACGGATCTCAGTCCCATGCTTCCACTGTATCTGCAGAGCACAGCGCACATCTGTCTCTACTCGCTGTCAGCGGGAAACTTCTGACCCTTCCAGTGCTTCATGCACACTCTTCCCTCTGCTCCCCACATCTCCTCTCACCTCTCACCAAGTCCTGTCCGCTTCCCCATCCTTTCTCCCCGACAACACTGGACACAGCCCTGACAGTTCCGGACCCGGCATCATACAGGTACCTGCAGCCTGGTCTTCCTCCTTACACAAGTATGAGGTCATATTTCCGAATCTAAATCGTTTGTACTAATACTGTGGTGCAGACTGCATTTCCTAATCTAAATCGTTTGTGCTAATATTGTGGAGCAGGTAAGAGGTCACATTTCCTTATCTAAATCGTTTGTGCTAATATTGTGGTGCATTCAGCAGGCCACACTTCCTAATCTAAATTGTTTGTGCTAATGCTCTGGTACATGCCAGATGCTACATTTCCTAATTTAACTCATTTTGGCTAATACTGTGGTGCAGGCTGTCACGATAATGTAAAAATGTCATATTTTGAGTTTAGTTTCAGAAGGTTAGTTTCATGGCTTTCCAGACACACTGTGGGCCATTCCGACCCCCCCCTCTTCTCACTCTGCCTGCTGCCGGTGTGTGAAATTCAAAAACCCTCAGTAGAATCACAGAAGTTTTATGGCTTTTAGCTGCAAATACCAGACTCTGTGAAAATTACTCATTCTCTCCTCCCAACCAATACCAGCCAGAACTGGTATCGCCACTTCCAATCTGCAGAAATTTCTTTGTTCTATTAACATGTTATATATGGGCACCGATCCGGGATAGAGATATAAGAATTATATATTCCGGATGTCCATCGATAGATCTAGCACTCACTGAAACCACTTGCAGCTAAACGCAATGAGTGCAAAGCGTGGATTTCTCCATAAGCAAGTCATGTAAGTACACCGTGCTTACACTTAAAATAATCGCCCCAATGTGGTGCACCTCGGGAACCTGATGTATTTCGTATATGAGATTCATACAGCGAGATATGCGTAAAAATAGTTTTCATATTCTAAGTAAAGGGGAGGTGTCAGCCTCTAAGTGATGTCACCAGAGGGGGAGTGCCTGGGTTTTGGGCTAGGAATAACTTAGCAAGACAGCATTCTTGCAGTGTCTTTTGTCTGGGGTCCAGCTGCTCTACAGATGTGACATGCATCTTTGATGTATCTCCTGAGCACATGGGCAAACAGGAGATGAAATGATCTGAATGACCTGTAAGTGTTCTTTTCAATTTTAATCCTTCTTTTATTTGTAATTGTAATGTACACATGTTTTGTCTTCTTTATAATATCTTTTTATACCTTGTAAACACTGCCTACCTTTTTTGGAGTAAAATATAAAATTACTAGTTTGTCTCTCCATGCTCTAAACGAACTATTGCGTCCTCTGAAGTGAATTAAGCTACTGATTTGGGTTGGCTCCGGACCCGTTAACAATTAAGAGAATCGGAGCTGGTGGCAGCATACTTTGTTCTGTGCGTTTGGGAGGCTTTGCAGCGACGGCGGCGTTGATAATTATTGTTCCTGCCTGCGTGGGAGTAGTTATATCGCCCTCGCTGCAGCGTGCCAAATAGCCAGTACATAGCAGGCATCCTTCCTGGTGATGAATTACCCTAGGTGCAGTACCCTGACTGACCTGAGGATAAGGGGGGCACCAGAGAGCTGCAAGTTCCAAACCAGAACTAGGAAGTGGGATATAGATAAATCCTCTTCAGAAGGCACCAGGGGCAACCAAAACAACCCTGGTTCGTGACAAATTGGTGTGAGTGGTGGGGATGATAAAGGTATCTTCCCTGTGAACTGTGACATATTGGTGGGATCCCTGACATAGCTGGTGGGATCCGTGACATACTGGAGGCAGTGCGGTGGGATAATAGAGCATTAGTGATCTGGTTTGAGCAATCATTCCTCTCACTAAAAACTTGCACAGTTCTGGAGAGGACTTGGCGCAAAAAAGTTTTGGAGAACAAGCTCAGTGTTTACTAATCCTAAGACAATTGTGTGTACTTGCGATTACCCTCTACCTTTCTCTTCATTTTTTAATCTTATCTTTTATTTGGCAATGATGGCCGCAAAAGGAGAAGGCTGGTATAAGCAGCATAACAAGGACTCTCTTATTTCCCTTTGCGGGTTGATGCAGATTGAAGCCACGGGCAAAAACAAAAGCCAACTGGTCGCGGTTTTGGTGCAATGGAAAATCGCTCAGAGCCCAGCGGATGCAGAAGCCGGCCCAAGCAAAAATGGTTCTGCGGCAGAGGTTCAACCACTGAATACCAGCAACCAGGGCGGATTGGACCCCTGCCTGCTGCTGGCTCTGCAACAATGCTCCGCAGATGACACCGAGAGACGTCTGCAGCTGGTCCTGCAATTCCAAGAGTCAGAGAGAGCTGAGCGGGAGACCCAAGCTTCGAGGGACCATGAACTGCAGAAGGCCCAACTTGGGGCACTACCATCTACTAGGGTTGAGCGAAACGGATCGGACATTTTCAAAAATCGCCGACTTTCGGCAAAGTCGGGTTTCATGAAACCCGACCCGATCCCAGTGTGGGATCGGCCATGCTGTCGGCGATCTGCGCGCCAAAGTCGCGTTTCGTATGACACTTTCAGCGCCATTTCTCAGCCAATGAAGGTGGACGCAGAGTGTGGGCAGCGTGATGACATAGGTCTCGGTCCCCACCATCTTAGAGAAGGGTATGACAGTGATTGGCTTGCTTTCTGCGGCGTCACAGGGGCTATAAAGGGGCGTGCACGCCGACCGCCATCTTACTTCTGCCGATCTGAGCATAGGGAGAGGTTGCTGCAGCTTCGCCAGAAGCAGGGATATTGTTAGGGAGGAAATATTAGCCCCCAAACCGCTTGTGCTGTAGCGATTTCCACTGTCCAACACCACCTTTTCTTTGCAGGGACAGTGGAGGCTAGATTTCTGTGCATCAGCTCTGTAGCTTATAAGGCTCCCTGATAGCTGCATTGCTGTTTGTACGCCGCTGTGCAAACCAACTGCTTTTTTAAAAGCAAAAGTCCTGTTGCTCCTTTCTGCACAGTTCTATTGTTTATTTGTCCACACTTTTTGTGTGCAGCAGTCCTTTTTATTACTGGCTGCCATACTTGTCCTGAGATCATTGTAGGGAGATTGTTATTGTAGTACAGTCCTTTTTTTTTTTTAATATATATCTTCCAGCCAATTCCTGCCACTTATACTGTGTAGTGTAATACAGTGGGCCTGAATTTTGCAGCAGTGTCCCACACATAAAAAGGGAGATTAATATTGCCACTAAGTGCATCTGCGTCAGTTCTGTTTGGCGTATATCTGCCAGCCACTTTCTGCCACTTATACTGTGTAGTGTAATACAGTGGGCCTGAATTTTGCAGCAGTGTCCCACACATAAAAAGGGAGATTAATATTGCCACTAAGTGCATCTGCGTCCCTTCTGTTTGGCGTATATCTGCCAGCCACTTTCTGCCACTTATACTGTGTAGTGTAATACAGTGGGCCTGAATTTTGCAGCAGTGTCCCACACATAAAAAGGGGATTAATATTGCCACTAAGTGCATCTGCGTCCCTTCTGTTTGGCGTATATCTGCCAGCCACTTTCTGCCACTTATACTGTGTAGTGTAATACAGTGGGCCTGAATTTTGCAGCAGTCTCCCACACATATAGAAAGGAGATTTAAATTCACAACAAGTTAAGAGGTCGTGGCCGTGGGCGGTCATTGCCAGCTGGTAATGATGGTGGTGGTGGAGCATCTTTTTTTTGTGGTAGTGGAAAAAGCAAAATAGCACCTAAGGCTCGAGTTGTTGAGCCAGCGTCATCGTCTGGCTACACAAGGCCTCGAACGCTCCCTTTTCTGGGAGTAGGAAAACCGCTTTTAAAGCCGGAGCAGCAGGAAAAAGTTTTGGCTTTCCACTGCAATGAAGAAGACAGAAGCAACGACAGCGGCAGAAGACGACGACTGCTGCGTATTTTATTACACACAGGAAAGCTGTAGCATAGCTTTTTGTTGGGGGCGAGACATTGTTTTTATTTGTACGATTTTGGGATAGATGTGGTTTTCATCACTTGTTATAGCTTTTTTTTTGGAATTGTGGCGAACAGAAAAAAAAGGAAATTTGGCGTTCTTGAGTTGTTTCTGTTTACGGTGTTTACTGATCGGGTTAATTATAGTGCTTTGGAACAAAGCACTATATTGTAATCCGAACGTGGTTAACTTCTTATTATGGTGCTTGAACCCTCTAGGTTCAAGCAACATATTGTAATCCGATTTCTTATATTTTATTATTATGGTGCTTGAACCCTCTAGGTTCAAGCAACATATTGTATTCCGATTTCTTATATTTATAGTGCTTTGGAACAAAGCACTATATTGTAATCCGATCGTGGATAACTTCTTCTTATTATTATTATTCAGTCCGCAATTAATGCGGCCTGAACCGCTGCACTCACAGACTCCAGTGAGGCGTCATTTCGAAGCTAGCGTCCCCAAGAGGTGTGCTAAGTATTTTTCGTGTCGATCATGTTTGTAGTTTTGGCGCAATTTGCGTTTGAAAATTTATTTCCCCTCATTGCTCAATGTATTTCAATAGGGAAATTTTCCCATAAGGTTATAATGGGCCTGATTTCTGAGGCAATTTCAAAATAACTGCCACCTGCCACCTGGCTGATTAGCTCATTGATATGCGCAGTCAGACCCAGTTACTATGCCCAGCCCACCAAATTGGACGCCGAGTGGCCCCGCCCACCAAATCGGACCCCGAGAGGCCCCGCCAACCAAATCAGACCCCGAGTGGGCCCCGCCCACCAAATCGGACTCAGAGTGGCCCCGCCCACCAAATCGGACCCAAAGTGGCCCCGCCCACCAAATCGGACCCCCAGGGGCCCCGCCCACCAAATCGGACCCAGAGGGGCCCCGCCCACCAAATCGGACCCTTTAGGGGCCCCGCCCACCAAATTGGACCGTCATTTATTTTTCAACAAGTCAATGACCCTAAACACACCTCCAAGCTGTGTAAGGGCTATTTGACCAAGGAGGAGAGTGATGGGGTGCTACGCCAGATGACCTGGCCTCCACAGTCACCAGACCTGAACCCAATTGAGATGGTTTGGGGTGAGCTGCACTGCTGAGTGAAGGCAAAACGGAAAGCAAGTGCTAAGCATCTCTGGGAACTCCTTCAAGATTGTTGGAAGACCATTCCCGGTGATTACCTCTTGAAGCTCATCAAGAGAATGACAAGAGTGTGCAAAGCAGTCATCAATGCAAAAGGTGGCTACTTTGAAGAACCTAGAATATAAGACACTAGATGGTGGCCCGATTCTAACGCATCGGGTATCCTAGAATATGTATGTATATAGCAGCCACATAGTGAATAGCACAGGCCACGTAGTATATAGGAGCCATGTAGTATATAGCAGACAAATACTATGTGGCCTGTGTTATATACTATGTGGCTGCTATATGCACATATACATATTGTAGAATACCCGCTGCATTAATACAGGCCACGCAGTATATAACAGTGGCCACGCAATATATAACACAGCCCACGTACTATATAACACGGCCCACGCAGTATATAGCAGCCACGTAGTATATAGCACAGCCCCCGCAGTATAAAACACTGGCCACGTAATATATAGCAGAGCCCACGCAGTATATAGCAGCCACGCAGTATATAGCACAGCCCCCGCAGTATATAACACTTGCCACGTAATATATAGCACAGCCCCCGCAGTAAATAACACTGGCCACACAATATATAGCACAGCCCACGCAGTATATAGCAGCCACGCAGTATATAGCACAGCCCCCGCAGTATATAACACTGGCCACGTAATATATAACAGCCCACGCACAGCCCACGCAGTACATAGCAGCCACGCAGTATATAGCACAGCCCCCGCAGTATATAACACTGGCCACGTAATATATAACAGCCCACGCAGTATATAACATAGCCACGTTAGTATATAGCACAGAGATGTAATACATAACAGAGCCCACGCAGTATGTAACACAGCCCACATAGTATATAGCAATGTGGGCACTATATGCGTGGTTAAAAAAGACTTAAAATAAAAAATAAACATATACTCACCTTCCGAAGGCCCCTTAAAGTCCTGGCGCCAGTGTGCGGTGAACGCGGCAGTTTCCGGTCCCAGGGTTGGTATGCGCGCAGGACCTGTGATGACGTCGCGGTCACATGACCATGACGTCATGGAAGGTCCTTCTCGCATAGCATCCTTGGCACCGGAACCTGCTGCTTTCACTGGCAGGACAGCGCGACGTCGGAGGGTGAGAATAACCTTTTTTTTTATTATTCTTTTTTGTAACATTAGATCTGTTTACTTTTGATGCTGCATACACAGCATCAATAGTAAAAAGTTGGTCACACAGGGTTAATAGCTGGCATTAACCCTGTGTGAGGGCTGACTGGAGTGGAGCATGGAGCGGGCACTGACTGCAGGGAGGAAAGAGCGGCCATTTTGCCGCCGGACTATGTCCGTCGCTGATTGGTCGTGGGCGTTTTGCCATGACCAATCAGCGACTTGGATTTCCATGACAGACAGAGGCCGCGACCAATGAATATCCATGACAGACAGAAAGAAAGAAAGAAAGACAGAAGGACAGACGGAAGTGACCCTTAGACAATTATATAGTCGACTAGATGATTGCCCGATTCTAACGCATCGGGTATTCTATGTATGTAGTTTATTTATGAAGATTTTAGAATAATACATTGAATTCACAGGATTCGGCCGGCTGCGACCAATTAGCGAAGCGTGGTTCAAATCCCGCACCAATTCGCGGCCGGACTGCGCCTGTCGCTGATTGTTCGCGGCTGGCCATGTAGTATATAACAGCCCATGTAGTAAATAGCACAGCCATGCAGTATATTGCACAGCCACGTAGTATATTGCACAGCCACGTAGTATATAGCACAGCCCACGGAGTATATAGCACAGCCCACAGAGTATATAGCACAGCCACGTAGTATATAGCACAGCCCATGGAGTGTATAACAGCCCACATAGCATATAACACAGCCACGTAGTTTATAACAGCCCATGTAGCATATAACACAGCCACGTAGTATATAACAGCCCACGCATGCAGTATATAACACAGCCCATGTAGTGTATAACACAGCCCACGTAGTGTATAACACAAGCCACGTAGTGTATAACACAGGCCACGTAGTGTATAACACAGGCCACGTAGTGTATAACACAGCCCACGTAGTATATTGCACAGCCCACGTAGTATATAGCACAGCCCACGTAGTATATTGCATAGCCCACGTAGTATATTGCACAGCCCACGTAGTATATAGCAGCCCACATAGTATATAGCACAGCCCACGCAGTATATTGCACAGCTTACGTAGTACATTGCACAGCCCACATAGTACATTGCACAGCCCACGTTGTATATTGCCCGGCCCACGTAGAATATTGCACTGCCCACGCAGTAGATTGCACAGCCCACGTAGTATATTGCACAGCCACATAGTATATAGCACAGCCCACGTAGTATATAGCAGCCCACGTAGTATATTGTACAGCCCACGTAGTATATTGCACAGCCCACGTATTATATTGCACAGCCCACGTATTATATTGCAAAGCCCACGTAGTATATTGCACAGCCCACGTATTATATTGCACAGCCCATGTAGTATATTGCACAGCCCATGTAGTATATTGCACAGCCCACGCAGTATATAGCAATGTGGGCATCATATCCCTGTTAAAAAAAAGAATTAAAATAAAAAATAGTTATATACTCACCTTCCATTGGCCCCGGATCCAGGCGAAGCATTTACCGACGCTCCTCGCGCGCTCTGGTCCCAAGAGTGCATTGCGGTCTCGCGAGACCGCTACATCATCATCTCGCGAGACCGCAATGCATGGAGTGGTCACCGGAGAGACGGGAGGAGCGGGAAAGGCCTGTTTTGGATGCGGGGGCCGACGGACGGTGAGTATATAACGATTTTTTATTTTTTAAATTATTTTTAACATTAGATCTTTTAACTATTGATGCCGCATAGGCAGCATCAATAGTAAAAAGTTGGTCACACAGGGTTAATAGCAGCGGTAACGGACTGCGTTACACCGCGGCCCATTACCGCTGCCATTAACCCTGTGTGAGCGCTGAGTGGAGAGGATTATGGAGCGGGCACTGACTGCGGGGAGTAAGGAGCGGCCATTTTGCCGCCGGACTGTGCCCGTCGCTGATTGGTCGTGGCCGTTTTGCCGCGACCCATCAGCGACTTAGATTTCCATGACAGACAGAGGCCGCGACCAATTAATATCCGTGACAGACTGAAAGACAGAAGGACAGACGGAAGTGACCCTTAGACAATTATATAGTAGATAATATCAGCTGTTTCATACTTTTTTGTTAAATATATAATTCCACATGTGTTAATTCATAGTTTTGATGCCTTCAGTGTGAATGTACAATTTTCATAGTCATGAAAATACAGAAAAATCTTTAAATGAGAAGGTGTGTCCAAACTTTTGGTCTTAACTGTATCTATATATATAATTGTCTAAGGGTTTTTCCATCTGTCTGTCTGTCTGTCTGTCTTTCTGTCTGTCTGTCTGTCCTGGAAATCCCGCGTCTCTGATTGGTCGAGGCCGCCAGGCCTCAACCAATCAGCGATGGGCACAGCATGGCGACGAAGATGTCATAATGGAAATCCCGCATCTCTGATTGGTCGAGGCCGCCAGGCGCACAGTATCGACGGGCACAGTATCGACGTAGATGTCATAATGGTTGCCATGGCGACGATGATGTCATAAAGGTTGCCAATCAGCGACGGGCACAGTCTGCCGCGAATTCTGGAATCATCATGGTCCATATACTACGGGGACATGCATATTCTAGAATACCCGATGCGTTAGAATCGGGCCACAATCTAGTAGATATATATCTATATATATATATATATATATATATATATGTATATATATATATATATATATATATATATATATATATATATATATATATTGGTCCATTTTAGATGATGTTTTATGGTAAAAGCTACTGAGGTATCAGCATTTGCTCTCTTTTTCTCTGTTCTACCATATGACCATGCGATTTTCAATTTTTTGTATATACTTTCTTTGTCAATGTTTGTTCTTTTCTTTATATTTTTGTAGTAACTGAGGAAGGTCTGATGTAAGACCAAAACGTTTTACTACAGTGAATCACATTAAATAACCATATTGATCACTTAAGTTGAGTGCCGGGTTTCTTATTATCATTACTAACAGTGTGGGAACCTACCCTGGCACCCTCAATAGTTGTGCGCACGGTTCTTATTTCTACACCAAATATGTCTAGGTTCTTTTTTATCTAAGTGGTGAAAAAAATGCCACAGTTTGCTAACAATAAATATGCAATTTTCCAAGACCCGTAGCATCTCCATTTTTCGTTATCTTGGGTTGGATTAGGGCTTATTTTTTGCACACTGAGCTGACGTTTTTAAAGATACCACTTTTGTGCAGATATGTTCTTTTGATCGCCCGTTATTGCATTTTAATTCAATGTCGCGGTGACCAAGAAAACATAATTCTGGCGTTTTGATTTTTTTCTCGCTACGCCGTTAAGCGATCATGTTAATCCTTATTTTTAATTTTTTATTTTTTTTTAATAGATCGGGCGATTCTGAACGCGGCGATACCAAATATGTGTAGGTTTGATTTTTTTTATTGTTTTATTTTGAATGGGGTGAAAGGGGGGTGATTTGAACTTTTATGTTTTTTTATTTTTTTCATATTTTTAAAAACATTTTTTTTTACTTTTGGCCTGCTTCAATAGCCTCCATGAGAGGCTAGAAGCTGCCACAACTTGATTGGCTCTGCTACATAGAGGCGATGCTTAGTTCGCCTCTGTGTAGCAGAATTGCTATGAGCACCTACCACAGGGTTTCGCTCATAGCAATCCAGCATCAACAACCATAGAGGTCTCAAGGAGACCTCTGGTTGTCATGCCGACGCACTGATGACCCCCAATCACGTGACCATTAAATGCTGCTGTCAGAACTTGACAGCTTCATTTAAATAGTTAATAGACGCAGGTGGATCGCAATTCCACCCACGCCTATTGCAGGCACGTCAGCCGTTCAAAACAGCTGACATGTCCCAGATTTGATGCGGATTCACCACCGGAGCCCGCATCAAAGCATGGGTAATGACATCGGACATACTATTCCGTCCGATGTCAGTAAGGGGTTAAGATTATTGTACTTGTTTTCATTATGTACACTCCTCCTCACATATACAGTGCCATGGAATAAATGGTGCTAAAACAATAAATAATAATATCGCTGTGCGGCTGCCAAAGAAAGGGAGCTGAGTAGCCCATCCAGTAGCAGAAGTTGTCAAAATGCGGCGCAAACATACTATATCTACTCTGATTGATGCCACTTTAGTGGTGTGTGGCAATAATATTTTGAAATATGGAGACTCCAAGTTGGGTCTCCTTTATGTGTGTTGCCTGTAGTGGAAGGGGTGTCAGAGGTCCATTATACTATTTCTACTATGGTGAAACTGATGCCACATTCCCTGGTGTCTGACCCTAATTTTTGGAAATGTTTAGACTCCAAGTTGGGTCTCGTTCATGTGTGTTGCCTACAGCAGTAGGGTTCCCAGACCATTAGGCCTACACTTACTTTCTATCACCAACATGTGTTACTATCCTTACATTTTTGTAACATTAGTGGTCTATGAAGCTGATATTTGTGTCACCTGAGTGTGGCTGAGCAGAAAAGCAATTTGAGCTGTTGCATGAAGTATCAGGGCTCCCAGCACAGCAGGCATACACCTATCCCTCACACGCCTCGTTTTAATTGAAACTTCAATTCAAAGCTGTAAATGTTGTCTCAGATCCTGAAACCTCATGCATGGACCATGGCTGACTGCTGCTTTGCCATTAGCAAATTTTTACTGTTGGTGAATTGGTGTCACGTTAGTGGTGTCTGCCCCTAATTGTTGGAAATGTTTGGACTCCAAGTTGGGTCTCCTTCATGTGTGTCGCCTGAATTTGCCAGTGCTCTCAGTGCACCAGGCCTTCTCCTGTCTCTCATTCTCCTGTTACTGATCTGTCATGACTCTTTTGTTGGGTGACCAGTACCAGGGGCTCCTTCCCTGTTCCTAAAGCTAGGGGGTGCCCTAGCTCACCCTGTTCCCCAGGTTACTTCTGAAGGTGAAGATGTCGGGGCCATGCAACTTTCCTTATCTCCTGAATCCACAATCCATCTGTACTCTTCCCCTACCCAGGGCACTGTAATACACCAACCAGACTAACAAGGTAACACGAACAGGGGAAACGGAAAATACCAAGCATACAAATATTCACTCAGATATAACAGAGAAATGCATTTGGAAGTGGAGGATGGGGTAAAACCAAAGTAGGAGAAGAAAGGGAATTATCACACTTATTAAACCAAACAACAGTCACAGATAAACCCACCAAACGCCTTTTCATATAACCACCAACTACTATCCTCCCAACCATGCAGCATAAGCTAGCTCTGACGATGTGTGTCAGTCATGACCCAGATTATATAGGGGACATGAGTGGCTAACCGTACTCAGCTGAGAGCCCTAGCTCCCAACATGGCCGATTAACCCCTGTACTGCCAATAGAAATTTACACAGTTTAAAAAGAAGATGAAGTGCTTCTATTCAGCACAAGAGTAGGAGCATTCAAATGTGGCGTTCTTCTGGCTCCCCTCTGTCACTGTAACCCTGTGACATGATCAATGTTTAAGCTTGAACTGCTGGTCCAAGCTTTGGAGACACAGCATTGTATCTTAATTAACTAGATGTCTATTTTTAGCAAGCCAGGAAGAATAGACTGTTATCTATATGTTGACTTTTGAATTTGTGTTTCTTTCTGGTTGGTAATGAAAACAGACTTTTGCTTGCATAAGCCAGTAATATTGACTTGTAAGTTGACATTTGATATATCATATTGTGCTCTTATCCTTGATGACTAGTGATGTTTACTGATATGCTAATTATACATTGTCAATGCCAGGTAGTTTTTCGGCATTCAAAGCAGAGGAGGAAAATCTATGCAAATAGATTAAATAATCAAACAATGCAAGTTGGTCTTATCAGCATTACCTGTAAGGCCATGTTCACATTTTGCGGGTTTTACCGCGGATCCGCAGCTTTTCTACAGCTGCGGGTCCGCAGCAGTTTCCATAGCGTTTACATTTACATGTAAACCCTATGGGAACCGCAATCCGCTGTGCACATGCTGCGGGAAAAACCGCGCAGAAACGCAGCGGTTTACATTCCGCAGCATGTCACTTCTTTGTGCAGAATCACTGCGATTCTGCACACATAGGAATGCATTGATCCGCTAACTTCCCGCTTGGGGCTGTGCCCACGATGCGGTTAAGTAAGTGGATAATGTGCAGATGGTACCCATGGTGGAAGAGAGGAGACTCTCCTCCAGGCCCTGGGAACCATATTTGTGTAAAAAAAAAAATAATTAAAATAAAAAATAATGATATACTCACCTCTCAGCGCTGCACGCGGCCGTCCGGTCTCAGGGTTGGTGTGCGAGCAGGACCTGCGGTGACGTCGCGGTCACATGACCATGATGACGCCGCGGTCACATGACCGTGACGTCACGAAGGTCCTTCTTGCACAGCATCTTTGGAACCGGACCGCCGCGTGCAGCGCCGAGGAGATCGGGACGTCAGAGGGTGAGTATAACCATTTTTTATTATTTTTAACATTACTATTGATGCTGCATATTGCTGCATATATTCACACTAGTATGCTCAATTCATTACCATAAGTGTCCCTCCCCTCTGGGAGACTCCGTACCATAACAATTTCTATCTCACAAAGGTCTGATCATTACAATAAAATCAATTAAATGACCGCGACCACGGTACTGATATAAAACAAAGTATTTTATTAGAAAAATTTCCTTATAAAAACAACATATGTCTATTTAAATGGAGGGTGCTGGACCACAACAAGGGACGAAAAAATACCATAGGTTAATCCCAAACATTTGGCTGCTACTAAGTGTTAATATGGGACAAATCCAAATTAAAGTACATCCCATACACAATGCCCTTCTAATATAATGCCTGTACAAGAAGATCTATTTTGATCTAAATGTGTTCATAATGTGTTCTCAGTTATAAGGTAAGTACACTTATCCTTCTATTGTGGCACATAAGTTATCTTCAAAAAATGGCATACATATAATAGGGTATAGGTGGATTACCTTATGGTCAGCCTAATGGGGGAGTACCTCGGCGTCCCTTTGCCCCGACGCGCGTTTCGCACTGCTTCTTCGGGAGGCGTGTCAGGGGCAGGGGGTAGGCGGTTTAAATATGTTGGGCTGAACGATTGATTGGATGCTGGGCTTACCATTTATTCCGATCAGGTGGACCACATAATACATCATAGTCTGCGCCGGCATCTAATTTTGACGTCACGGCGTCCCAGTGTACGAAAAGAGGAAATACTGTTTGGGGAACTCCTATACTATTGTAATGTACGGATACCGGAAGTGTCCTTCAGGAGGCTCCCATACTGCTCGAGTGTACGGATACCGGAAGTGCCGTTGTAAGGATTCCCGTACCGCACTGTACGGACTTGATCAGATGGGGAAGGGCATGTTGGCGCTTGCGTAGATCAGCGGAATCCCGCAAGCAATGGGAGATCAGATCGCGGTCATGGGGTCGGAAACAGAAGGTTGTCCGTAAGTACGACTCTGCTGCTTCGTTACCCTGGTGACCACTCACCAATCTCCCCAGGTCCGCAATCCACGCAAGCGCACTACCCCGAGGGAGATGATGGAAATAATGGAATTGTGGGAGGTGTTCCTGATCAAAACCCCATCATAAGATCTATAAATATGAATTAAAATTACTCATAACCTCACATGGAGAACTATTCGATGCCAGCAATATTAAACACACATAGATAAAAAACAGTGAAGAGCAGTATGTGCTTACATATATCATATCCTGTTCAGAGGGCCCAAATCATGGGACCTTACTGAATCGGATATAAACCAATTGAATGGTGAGTGAATTAATCATTAAACATGTGCTAGTCTATACATATATGTATATTGGGTGTACGATAGTGTTGTAATTCCCTATTGTTTAATTTGTGAACATATAAATCTAAAATTAATAGTAATAATATATGTTAAAATTAGTGAATATAGAAATCTAACATTGATAATAATAATATTAAAATGCAGTAAACTAGTGAATTGAACTAGCCATATGCAATTATGCTAGTCCACATACATAGGTGCAACCGTGAATGAAGTGGAGACCTAACTATAATGATAATTGTGTCCCTAATCGCCCTTATGTCATATGTACATGTGTATATGTATATATACACATACGTATAGCAATGTGCTATCCTTCCGTTGGTGCCCCCATACTTACAAGATCCCAACATATGAATGAAGGAGGCCCCGTATAAAATATTTTAACATAAAAACATGTCCCCATGTGGAGTGAATAAAACATATCATGCTATCCCACAATTGATACATAATGGAAAGTATCCCCCACCACATATAGTAGGCAAAAACCACCATGGCTTCCAGTATATCCATGTTCTTATATTCCCCTTATTTCCTTTTGTCTTGCTGAGTTGATGTTCTTTTTCAATTTCCATTTTCTTCTTGCTTTTTATCCCGTATTTTATGGAATACCCTCTAGGTTATGAAAGTTCCATGCATTCAGGAGATATCGATGCCCAGTTAATTATTCAGAATCGATAAATAGACTATATAACATAAAATGATAAAAATAGTATTTAAAAACCAACATACAAACATGCAATTAAAAGAGAGTTATCATAATATCAAACAAATGTAACCCCCTGCCATACTACTACCTTCTGAGTGCAACTGTCTTTCTACAAAAATGCATTAAATCCAAAATTTTCATTTAGGCCATGTGGGACTACTGTGCCTAATCTGTATATCCATTGGCATTCTTTTTTAGCCAGTCTCTTACCCATATCTCCCCCTCTACATCCAAGATCCAGCATATCAATGCCCTTTACAAGAAGCAGTCTGGAATTGCACTGATGGTAACGCTTAAAGTGCCTAGGGAGGGTTTTCAATGTGGTATCATCAAGGGCTGTTTTTGCTTTATCAATATCAAGACAATGTTCCCGCACCCTAATTTTGAGCTCACGACTAGTCATTCCTATGTAAATTTTGCCGCATATGCAGCATCAATAGTATAGGAGTAAATCCGCAGCGGAAACCGCAAAACTAACCGCGATAAATCTGCAGGGATAACCGCAGCGGTTTTGCCCTGCAGATTTATCAAATCCGCTGCGGGAGAACCCTGCAGAGGACCCCGCAAAGTGTGCACATAGCCTAAATGCTAAATGCAGGACACTTGTTAAATATAAAAAGATGTGATATGCCTCTTAAGAGTCAGAGAGAAAACCAGAGATTCAGCCAAGACATCCAAACATCCAGAGACTCTCTATGGGACAGCAGCCAGGACATCATGTCTCCATCACGAGGGACACAGATTTGGCATTCTACAGGATGCCAGCTTTGGAGACCACGGCCTCGCCTGGAAGAATACAGATCTGCTCTATTGACCATAGTGAATCCATGGATATGTTTGAAGAAAGCCAGGATTGGGACTCGCCAGTCACCTGGCTGCATGGAAATGTTCGGAGAAGCCAATTTGTGACCCTCAGGTCAATTGGCTTTGTACCCAAATGGACTGTCATCTTCCTACTCTTGTCATTATCTTCTCTCTGTGTGCGTGCCACAGGTGGGGTAATCGGCCCTGGAAGATCTGAAGTAACAGCTGCTATTACCCCGGCGAGTGAGCGGAAGGGTGAGACTCTAATGTGCACCATCTTGGGTGCTGTGCTAAGACTCTTCTACATGTTATCTGCCTGGTTTGTGGTTCAATAAAGTATTGCCACACTGTTTTACCCTCACCCAGTGTTGTCCGAGTAGCATTATGCCCATGTTAGAGGGAGAGTGGGCGTTCGGTAGGACGATCCCTGGTTAATACAGTTTCAGCTAGCGGACCTGGGCACCCGTCGAAACCCCGTGTCTTCGCACAAGCCCTGTTGTGAAATTGGATTTTGGGCTCCCCCGGTGGCCACTGGTGGAATTGAACTTGTGTGCATCATCCCCTCTGTTCACCTGTTCCCATCAGGATGTGGGAGTCGCTATTTAACCTTGCTCCTCTGTCACTTCCATGCCGGTCAACATTGTAATCAGAAGCCTTTCTGTGCATGTTCCTGCTGCTAGACAACTCCCAGCTAAGTTGGACTTTAGTCCTCGTTTGTTTTTGCATTTTGTTCCAGTTCACAGCTGTAGTTTCGTTTCTGTGTCTGGAAAGCTCTTGTGATCTGAAATTGCCACTCTGATGTTATGAGTTAATACTAGAGTCTTAAAGTAATTTCAGGATGGTGTTTTGATAGGGTTTTCAGCTGACCATGAAAGTGCCCTTTCTGTCTTCCTGCTATCTAGTAAGCGGACCTCAATTTTGCTAAACCTATTTTCATACTACGTTTGTCATTTCATCCATAATCACCGCCAATATATGTGGGGGCCTCTGTCTGCCTTTCGGGGAAATTTCTCTAGAGGTGAGCCAGGACTATATTTTCCTCTGCCAGGATTAGTTAGTCCTCTGGCCGGCGCTGGGCGTCTAGGGATAAAACGCAGGCAACGCTACCCGGCTACTGTTAGTTGTGCGGCAGGTTTAGTTCATGGTCAGTTTAGTTTCCATCCTTCCAAGAGCTAGTTCTTATGTTTGCTGGGCTATGTTCTCTTGCCATTGAGAACCATAACAGTTTGACCGGCCACAAAGGGTTAAATTAATTGACAGAGAAAGGAGAGAAAAGAGAAGTCTGCGGAAGATTTTTTTTTTTTTTTTCCCTTCAGTTCTGAGTGTGCTTGTAATTGAATCTCTTGCAAGTCTGCCTATATTGCAGCCTTTCTCTCTCTCTCTCCTTCTAATCCTGGAATGGCTCTGTGTTCACCTGTTTAAAATGGATATTCAGAGTTTAGCTGCAGGTTTGAATAATCTCACCACGAAAGTTCAAAATTTACAAGATTTTGTTGTTCAGGTTCCTATATCTGAACCTAGAATTCCTTTGCCTGAATTTTTCTCGGGGAATAGATCTTGCTTTCAAAATTTCAAAAATAATTGCAAGTTGTTTTTGTCCCTGAAATCTCGCTCTGCTGGAGATCCTGCTCAGCAGGTCAGGATTGTGATTTCCTTGCTCCGGGGCGACCCTCAGGATTGGGCTTTTGCATTGGCTCCAGGGGATCCTGCGTTGCTCAATGTGGATGCGTTTTTTCTGGCCTTGGGGTTGCTTTATGAGGAACCTCAGTTAGAACTTCAGGCGGAAAAGGCCTTGATGTCCCTATCTCAGGGGCAAGACGAAGCTGAAATATACTGCCAGAAATTCCGTAAATGGGCTGTGCTTACTCAGTGGAATGAGTGCGCCCTGGCGGCGAATTTCAGAGAGGGTCTCTCTGATGCCATTAAGGATGTTATGGTGGGGTTCCCTGTGCCTGCGGGTCTGAATGAGTCCATGACAATGGCTATCCAGATCGATAGGCGTCTGCGGGAGCGCAAACCTGTGCACCATTTGGCGGTGTCTACTGAGAAGACGCCAGAGAATATGCAATGTGATAGAATTCTGTCCAGAAGTGAACGGCAGAATTTTAGACGAAAAAATGGGTTGTGCTTCTATTGCGGTGATTCAACTCATGTTATATCAGCATGCTCTAAGCGTACTAAGAAGCTTGATAAGTCTGTTTCAATTGGCACTTTACAGTCTAAGTTTATTCTATCTGTGACCCTGATTTGTTCTTTATCATCTATTACCGCGGATGCCTATGTCGACTCTGGCGCCGCTTTGAGTCTTATGGATTGGTCCTTTGCCAAACGCTGTGGGTATGATTTGGAGCCTCTTGAAACTCCTATACCCCTGAAGGGGATTGACTCCACCCCATTGGCTAGCAATAAACCACAATACTGGACACAAGTAACTATGCAGATTAATCCGGATCACCAGGAGATTATTCGCTTTCTTGTGCTGTATAACCTACATGATGTGTTGGTGCTTGGATTGCCATGGCTGCAATCTCATAACCCAGTCCTTGATTGGAAAGCTATGTCTGTGTTAAGCTGGGGATGTAAGGGGACGCATGGGGACGTACCTGTGGTTTCCATTTCATCATCTATTCCCTCTGAGATTCCTGAATTCTTGACTGAATATCGTGACGTTTTTGAAGAACCTAAGCTTGGTTCATTACCTCCGCACCGGGAGTGCGATTGTGCCATAGATTTGATTCCGGGTAGTAAATACCCTAAGGGTCGTTTATTTAATCTGTCTGTGCCTGAACATGCTGCTATGCGAGAATATATAAAGGAGTCCTTGGAAAAGGGACATATTCGTCCTTCGTCATCTCCCTTAGGAGCCGGTTTTTTCTTTGTGGCTAAGAAAGATGGCTCTTTGAGGCCGTGTATTGATTATCGGCTTTTGAATAAAATCACGGTTAAATATCAATATCCGTTGCCACTGCTGACTGATTTGTTTGCTCGCATAAAGGGGGCCAAGTGGTTCTCTAAGATAGATCTCCGTGGGGCGTATAATTTGGTGCGAATTAAGCAGGGGGATGAGTGGAAAACCGCATTTAATACGCCCGAGGGCCACTTTGAGTATTTGGTGATGCCTTTTGGTCTTTCAAATGCCCCTTCAGTCTTTCAGTCCTTTATGCATGACATTTTCCGTGATTATTTGGATAAATTTATGATTGTGTATCTGGATGATATTTTGATTTTTTCGGATGACTGGGACTCTCATGTCCAGCAGGTCAGGAGGGTTTTTCAGGTTTTGCGGTCTAATTCCTTGTGTGTGAAGGGTTCTAAGTGCGTTTTTGGGGTTCAAAAGATTTCCTTTTTGGGATATATTTTTTCCCCCTCTTCCATCGAGATGGATCCTGTCAAGGTTCAGGCTATTTGTGATTGGACGCAACCCTCTTCTCTTAAGAGTCTTCAGAAATTTTTGGGCTTTGCTAACTTTTATCGTCGATTTATTGCTGGTTTTTCTGATGTTGTTAAACCATTGACTGATTTGACTAAGAAGGGTGCTGATGTTGCTGATTGGTCCCCTGCTGCTGTGGAGGCCTTTCGGGAGCTTAAGCGCCGCTTTTCTTCCGCCCCTGTGTTGCGTCAGCCTGATGTTGCTCTTCCTTTTCAGGTTGAGGTCGACGCTTCTGAAATCGGAGCTGGGGCGGTTTTGTCGCAGAGAAGTTCCGATTGCTCCGTGATGAGACCTTGTGCTTTTTTCTCGCGTAAATTTTCGCCCGCCGAGCGGAATTATGATGTTGGGAATCGGGAGCTTTTGGCCATGAAGTGGGCTTTTGAGGAGTGGCGTCATTGGCTTGAGGGGGCTAGACATCAGGTGGTGGTATTGACTGACCACAAAAATCTAATTTATCTTGAGTCCGCCAGACGCCTGAATCCTAGACAGGCGCGCTGGTCGTTGTTTTTCTCTCGGTTTAATTTTGTGGTGTCCTACCTGCCGGGTTCTAAGAATGTTAAGGCGGATGCCCTTTCTAGGAGTTTTGAGCCTGACTCCCCTGGTAATTCTGAACCTACAGGTATCCTTAAGGATGGAGTGATATTGTCTGCCGTTTCTCCAGACCTGCGGCAGGCCTTGCAGGAGTTTCAGGCGGATAGACCTGATCGTTGCCCACCTGGTAGACTGTTTGTTCCTGATGATTGGACCAGTAAAGTCATTTCTGAGGTTCATTCTTCTGCATTGGCAGGTCATCCTGGAATCTTTGGTACCAGGGATTTGGTGGCAAGGTCCTTCTGGTGGCCTTCCCTGTCTCGAGATGTGCGAGGCTTCGTGCAGTCTTGTGACGTTTGTGCTCGGGCCAAGCCTTGTTGTTCTCGGGCTAGTGGATTGTTGTTGCCCTTGCCTATCCCGAAGAGGCCCTGGACGCACATCTCGATGGATTTTATTTCGGATCTTCCTGTTTCTCAGAAGATGTCTGTCATCTGGGTGGTGTGTGACCATTTCTCTAAGATGGTCCATTTGGTTCCCCTGCCTAAGTTGCCTTCTTCTTCCGAGTTGGTTCCTCTGTTTTTTCAAAATGTGGTCCGTTTGCATGGTATTCCGGAGAATATCGTTTCTGACAGAGGAACCCAATTCGTGTCTAGATTTTGGCGAGCATTCTGTGCTAGGATGGGCATAGATTTGTCTTTCTCGTCTGCTTTCCATCCTCAGACTAATGGCCAGACCGAGCGGACGAATCAGACCTTGGAGACATATTTGAGGTGTTTTGTGTCTGCAGATCAGGATGATTGGGTTGCTTTTTTGCCTTTAGCGGAGTTTGCCCTCAATAATCGGGCCAGCTCTGCCACCTTGGTGTCTCCTTTTTTCTGTAATTCGGGGTTTCATCCTCGATTTTCTTCTGGTCAGGTGGAATCTTCGGATTGTCCTGGAGTGGATGCTGTGGTGGAGAGGTTGCATCAGATTTGGGGGCAGGTAGTGGACAATTTGAAGTTGTCCCAGGAGAAGACTCAGCTTTTTGCCAACCGCCGGCGTCGGGTTGGTCCTCGGCTTTGTGTTGGGGACTTGGTGTGGTTGTCTTCTCGTTTTGTCCCTATGAGGGTTTCTTCTCCTAAGTTTAAGCCTCGGTTCATCGGCCCGTACAAGATATTGGAGATTCTTAACCCTGTGTCCTTCCGTTTGGACCTCCCTGCATCTTTTTCTATTCATAATGTTTTTCATCGGTCATTATTGCGCAGGTATGAGGTACCGGTTGTGCCTTCCGTTGAGCCTCCTGCTCCGGTGTTGGTTGAGGGCGAGTTGGAGTACGTTGTGGAAAAAATCTTGGACTCCCGTGTTTCCAGACGGAAACTCCAGTATCTGGTCAAATGGAAGGGATACGGTCAGGAGGATAATTCTTGGGTGACTGCCTCTGATGTTCATGCCTCCGATCTGGTCCATGCCTTTCATAGGGCTCATCCTGATCGCCCTAGTGGTTCTGGTGAGGGTTCGGTGCCCCCTCCTTGAGGGGGGGGTACTGTTGTGAAATTGGATTTTGGGCTCCCCCGGTGGCCACTGGTGGAATTGAACTTGTGTGCATCATCCCCTCTGTTCACCTGTTCCCATCAGGATGTGGGAGTCGCTATTTAACCTTGCTCCTCTGTCACTTCCATGCCGGTCAACATTGTAATCAGAAGCCTTTCTGTGCATGTTCCTGCTGCTAGACAACTCCCAGCTAAGTTGGACTTTAGTCCTCGTTTGTTTTTGCATTTTGTTCCAGTTCACAGCTGTAGTTTCGTTTCTGTGTCTGGAAAGCTCTTGTGATCTGAAATTGCCACTCTGATGTTATGAGTTAATACTAGAGTCTTAAAGTAATTTCAGGATGGTGTTTTGATAGGGTTTTCAGCTGACCATGAAAGTGCCCTTTCTGTCTTCCTGCTATCTAGTAAGCGGACCTCAATTTTGCTAAACCTATTTTCATACTACGTTTGTCATTTCATCCATAATCACCGCCAATATATGTGGGGGCCTCTGCCTGCCTTTCGGGGAAATTTCTCTAGAGGTGAGCCAGGACTATATTTTCCTCTGCCAGGATTAGTTAGTCCTCCGGCCGGCGCTGGGCGTCTAGGGATAAAACGCAGGCAACGCTACCCGGCTACTGTTAGTTGTGCGGCAGGTTTAGTTCATGGTCAGTTTAGTTTCCATCCTTCCAAGAGCTAGTTCTTATGTTTGCTGGGCTATGTTCTCTTGCCATTGAGAACCATAACAAAGCCCTGTCCCATGCATCCATGCTGCGCAATTATACTATTTGTACTCTGGGTCAATTGATGCCACATTTCCTGGTGTCTGCCCCTAATTTGAGCTTTTTTGGCAACATTTGTGCCCCTGAAGGTGTTGTCCATGCGTTTGGTTTTGCCTCCCATTGAATTCAATGAGGTTCACGTATGTTTGACCAACTGTTTGGCGAACATCAGATCTTTCCCCAAACCAAATCGAGCCAAGCCTTGAAAGGTTTACTCATCTCTACATACAAACACTGAATAAAATGCCAATGTCTTACATGTGTCCATCAGTCAGAACATATAACTGCCAAATGATATGTTGGTATCTACAAATATCCAAACAGAGAACATAAAAGGGCTGAACAATATCTATATGTGTCCAACAGAGAACATAGAACGGCCGAACAATTTGGTGACCAATATGATGATGTCTTCATGTGTCCAACAGAGAGAACATACAACTGGTGACCAATGTGATGATATCTACATCTGTCCCACACAGAGAACATACAACTGGTGACCGATATGATAGACACGTGTCTATCATAGCGAACATACAACCGCTGACCAATATGATGATGTCTACATGTGTCTAAAAGAGACAATATACCACTGGTGACCAATATGATGGTATCTAAATGTGCACAACAGAGAGAACATACAACTGGTGACCAATATGATGATGTCTACATGTGTATAACAGAGACAACATACAACTGGTGACCAATATAATGATATCTACATGGGTTTAACAGAGAACTGTGGTAGTTCAACTCACAAGGCAGTTTTTGGAGGTAGAAAAAAATGGGAACACTGTCTCTTTAAATCTTCATTGGTTTATTATAAGGCAGCATGAACCAACATGAGGGGAAAATAAACTCAGCCTTTCTGGCTAAAACAAGAAAACAACAAGGAAACAAAACACTGTGACACAGTCCATATGTTGTGGGTGGCACCCCGCTCTGGAGCAATGCCCATTCAGTCTTTCTTCCACACAAGACACCAAATCACTGGAGACTCCTCTCTCCAGTCTTGCTGAACCCAGACTGCCTGTAGAGCCCACTAATTTAAACCCCAGACCCTGTGACTCATTCCATCATGTGACTGACCACATGATCATGACATAACACAGGTCCTGGCAGCTCTACAGGAGGAGATAAAGTGGACCTCCTCCCACCCGCTCTATGAAGGTCCACATGAAACCAGCCCATTATGCAACTTTAACTTAACCAAAACGTACTGTGCTGGAGGAACATACTCTGGTTTCATATCACTGATGCCGTTAAGCACAGTGACACATATTTCCTCTCTATTAACTTACTAGCAACTCTGTCACA
The DNA here is from genome assembly GCF_051348905.1 of Ranitomeya variabilis. Taxonomy (NCBI): domain Eukaryota; kingdom Metazoa; phylum Chordata; class Amphibia; order Anura; family Dendrobatidae; genus Ranitomeya; species Ranitomeya variabilis. Next base: position 545,375,015 of record NC_135232.1, on the reverse strand, counting down.
TATCCCCCCCTCTGCCCAAAACTAGGGGTTTTGGCACCTTCACTCGCTAAGCAGGGGACAGTGCATCTGTGTTCCCGTTCAACTTTCCTGGCCTATGCTCAACATGAAAAGTGAAATCTTGGGAGGCCTAAGAACCATCTAGTCACCCAAGCATTTTTACCCTTCTTTTCCCTCAACCACCTCAGAGGGGCATGGTCAGATACCAGCTTAAACCTATGGCCTAGCAAGTAGTACCTCAGGGTATCTACGGACCATTTTATAGCCAAGCACACCGTTTCGACATTGGCATATTTTCTCTCACATGATGAGAGCTCCCAACTCAGATACAGGATGGGATGCTCCTCCCCATTCACAGGAAGCACAACTCCCAAACTGATCTCTGGCGCATGTGTCTGGATCACAAACTCCTTGCTGTTGTCTGGTGCAACCAGAACAGGATGTTTAAACAGAGACTGCTTCAGCTCCTGGAAAGCTGTCTCAGTCTCAGCAGACCATTTTATCAATGATGATCTTGTGCCTTGAAGGGGATCCGTCAACGGCGTGGGCATTCATGCCAAACCTTGGGATAAACCGCTAGTAGTAACGCACAATTCCAAGAAACACTCTCACTTGCTTCTTGGAAAGTGGTTGTGGCCATTTCTGGATCGCCTCAATCTTGTTTATCTGGGGCTTGATCTCTCCCCTCTCAATGACGTAGCCTAGGTATTTGGCATCTTCCTTTCCTATATGGTACTTTTTTGGGGTTTATGGTGAACCATGCATTCCTCAACGCACCCAGAACTGCCTGTACCTTTGGTAGATGACTACCCCAGTCAGGGCTGAAGACCACAATGTCATTTAGGTAGGCAGCAGTATACCAGAATCCGATCCATAGCTCTCTGGAAGGTTGCTGGAGCCCCTGTAGACCAAAAGTCATTCTGGTGTATTGGAAACACCCATCAGGCGTTGAGAAGGCCGTCTTCTCCTTAGCACTCTGGGACATGGGGATCTGCCAGTAGCCCTTTGTCAGGTCGAGGGTTGTAATGTACCTCGCAGTTCCCAGTCTCTCAATGAGTTCATCCACCTGGGGCATCGGAAATGCATCACATTTGGAGACCTCATTCAGTTTGCAGCAATCATTGCAAAACTGCCACTCACGGTGTGGCTTCGACACGAGGGCAATGAGGAGTTGAAAGTGGATGGTTGAATCTCAATCACCCTAACATCCTCTTCACCTCATTGGCTATTACCTCCCGACGTCCTTCAGGAATTCTATAGGGCATGAAGTTCACTCTTACACGTGGCTCTGTCAACACATCATGCTCAGTCACCTGCGTATGCCCTGGCAACTCTGAGATCAGGTCACGGTTATGCGGCAACAGTTCCAGACACTATTGTCTCTGGGCCGACGTGAGAGTCTCTGCAACGGTGACATTTTCCACTGTGGCTTTGCGACTGGCTCCCAGGCATGAGGTTTTCAGTGATTCCCAATCTCGCCGTGGCTTGAGCAAGTTCACATGGTATATTTGGTGCAGCTTACTTCGGCCTGGCTGGTGTACCTTGTATTTCACCTCACTCAGTTTCTCCATCACCTCATATGGGCCATGCCACTTGCGTAGGAACTTGCTCTCCACCGTGGGGATAAGCACTAGCAAGCGGTCCCCAGGCTGGAACTGCCTCACTCTCGCAGAACGGTTATGCACCGTTGACTCTGCCTCCTGTGCCTGCAGAAGATGCTCCTTCACGATTGGCTTCACTTTCGCCATCATGTCCTGTAACTGGGCAACATGCCTCCCGTGTGGCGTTACCTCGGCTTCCCAGGTTTCCTTGGCAATGTCCAGGAGCCGATGTGGATGTCGACCATACAAGAACTTGAACGGTGAGAAGCCAGTAGAAGCTTGTGGGAACCTGGTGTCAGCCTCCGGCTCTTGAGCAACCCCATTTATCACAGACACATTTTCAAATGCATTTTTTATGGTAAGGTCCCGCACCTGAGCAGAGCCAAAATTTTCCCCAGAAACACGTCCCGCCCGATTATCACGGGGTGTAGCTAGTCTCTCACGACCCTGACCTCATGGGACTCAATGCCACAGTTTGTTTTTATATACACTCTGGCAAGGGGGTAGTCTGTGGCATCGCCGTGGATACAGTGGACACCCATGGGTTTCCCTGATATCAACTGGTGGGGAAGTGTGGCCCTTATCAGGGTCACCAAACTCCCCGAGTCCAATAGTCCTGACACCAGCACCCCAATTTATGGTCACAGGACATGACTGAGGCCCATCTCCTGGCTGATGGTCCACACTGCAAGCAGGATAAGCAAAATATGAGCAGTGCCTGCCTATGCTGCAATCCATCTGCTCAGAAGACAAAGGACAATGGGCAGCGATGTGTCCAGGACCGTGACACTGCCAACAGATCAGGTCTTTACCAGCAGTCTTTTGCAACTCTTCAACTATTCCTTGGGACCTCGGACTTCCCCCAGGGGTGGCTCTGCTACCCCTCTTTTGGGACTCGGGCTCCCGCTGGGCACCCCAGTAAGGAGATGCACCACCCCCAGGCTTCCTTAGGGATCCCTCAACCACCTGGTACCTTTCTACTAGGCAGACTAGGTCACACACATTCCGGGGATCCCCCTGGGCAACCCATGCCTGTACCGGCCTTGGAAGGGAATGGATAAACCTGTCCATTAGAATCCGCTCCACCATCTGAGCTGCGGTGGAGGACTCTGGCTGGAACCATTTCTGCACCAGATGCAGCAAGTCGAACATTTGGGAGCGAGGTTTTTCAACCACAATACGCCCAGTGATGAACCGTTTGTGCTCGGACAGACATAGTCACCTTGAGAGTGCCAGTATCTCAGTTTTTAGTTTGGCATATTCCCTGGAATCTTGTAAGGCCAGGTCATAATAAGCCTCACTGATTAGATAAGGGCCAGCACCTCCACTCACTGGTCTGGGGGCAGTTTCTCTCGCTCCGCTACCAGCTCAAAAACAGAAATGCCTCTATCATCACCTGGGGTCATTTTCTGCATCACTCGTCTTACCGCCTTCCGGACATGCGTGTCGTCATCTGGACTTGTGGGCTGGGCTTCCGGTCTTCCACGAACTGCCTCGGCAAGCAACTCGATCTGCTGCTGCTGTAGTCTGAACTGGTCCTGATGCTGTTGGTGCTGCTGTTGCAGATGCTGGATAAGCAACTTACTCATCTCCTGATGCGCCAGCTGTTGCTGCTGTGCGCTAACCAGATGTTTGAGCAGGTCCTCCATTTTCCCTGACATCGTCCGCTGACTTGTGGCCTCCTTTACCCAGAACATCCGGCCTGACCACAGCTGCTACTGGCGTTACGGGAAAGTTGACAGCATTCTAAACACCACTTGTGGTAGTTCAACTCACATGGCGGTATTAGGAGGTAGAAAAAATGTGAACACAGTCTCTTTAAATCTTCGTTGTTTTATTATAAGGCAGCATAAACCAACACGAGGGGAAAATAAACTCAGCCTTTCTGGCACAAACAGGAAAACAACAAAGAAAACAAAACGCTGCAACACAGTCCATATGTTGCGAGTGGCACGGTGCTCTGGAGCAATACCGGTTCAGTCTTTCTTTCACACAAGACACCAAATCACTGGAGACTCCTCTCTCCACTCTTGCTGAACCCAGACTGCCTGTAGAGCCCATTTATTTAAACTCCAGACCCTGCGACTGACCACATGATCATGACATGACACAGATCCTCAACTTAAGTATATATTGCAGCAAGGTTTATTGTAGTATGAACAATAAAACGTTTCGGTCCGTGGTCACCTTCATCAGTTACATAATGTTCAATAGCAGAAGTAGACCGTAGATAAGTAGTGCCATTTGTATAAGGCAAGTATGGGGCTTCAAGCGCAATGCAGATCGCTATAGGAGAGAGTGAATGGTATTAGTACCTGGAGCAAACGTGCTCCCTGACGCGGAGTCCACCGCTTGTCTCAGGGAGCACGTTTCCTCCAGGTACTAATACCATTCATACCACGTTTTATTGTTCATACTACAATAAACCTTGCTGCAATATATGCTAAAGTTGAGTGCTGGGTTTACTATCTTGCATCTATATGGTTTGGGAACCTAACCCTAGCACCTCTCTTTATTTCGTAGTTGTGGTCACGCTGTCTTTTCTATACATGACACAGGTCCCGGCAGCTCTGCAGAAGATAAAGTGGACCTCCTCCCACCCGCTCCCACAAGTTCCACATGAAACCAGCCCATTATGCAACTTTGACTTAACCCTGACAACATGTAGTGTGCTGGAGGAACATACTCTGGTTTCATATCACAGATGCCATTGAGCACAGTGACACAAATCTCCCCTATATTACTTTACCAGTGACTTCACAGAACATACAACTGGTGATTAGGGTTGAGTGAAACGGATTGGACAAATTCAAAAATCGCCAACTTTCAGCAAAGTCGGGTTTCATGAAACCGGACCCGATCCAAGTGTGGGATCGGCCATGAGGTCGGCGATCTGCGCGCCAAAGTCGCGTTTCATATGACGCTTTCAGCACCATTTTTCAGCCAATGAAGGAGGACGCAGAGTGTGGGCAGCGTGATGACATAGGTCTCGGTCCCCACCATCTTAGAGAAGGGCATGACAGTGATTTGCTTGCTTTCTGCGGCGTCACGGGGTATAAATGGGCGTGCACGCCGACCGCCATCTTACTTCTGCCGATCTTAGCATAGGGAGAGGTTGCTGCAGCTTCATCAGAAGAAGGGATATAGTTAGGGAGGGAAGATTAACCCCCAAACTGCTTGTGCTGTAGCGATTTCCACTGTCCAACACCACCTTTTTTTTGCAGGGACAGTGAAGGCTATATTTTTGTGCATCAGCTCTGCAGCTTATTAGGCTGCCTTATAAGGCTCCCTGATAGCTGCATTGCTGTTTGCACGCTGCTGTGCAAACCAACTGCTTTTTTAAAAGCAAAAATCCTGTTGCTCCTTTCTGCACAGTTATCTTGTTTATTTGTCCACACTTTTGTGTGCAGCAGTACATTTTATTGCTGCCATACTTGTCCTGAGATCATTGTAGGGAGATGGAGATTGGAGCGCCCCCACACCGCCGCAGGGCCGAGGGGTACTCGGAGCCGGGCCTCTAGGTCTCAGTCTTGGGTGTTATGGTTCTCAATGGCAAGAGAACATAGCCCAGCAAACATAAGAACTAGCTCTTGGAAGGATGGAAACTAAACTGACCATGAACTACACCTGCCGCACAACTAACAGTAGCCGGGTAGCGTTGCCTGCGTTTTATCCCTAGACGCCCAGCGCCGGCCGGAGGACTAACTAATCCTGGCAGAGGAAAATACAGTCCTGGCTCACCTCTAGAGAAATTTCCCCGAAAGGCAGACAGAGGCCCCCACATATATTGGCGGTGATTTTAGATGAAATGACAAACGTAGTATGAAAATAGGTTTAGCAAAATTGAGGTCCGCTTACTAGATAGCAGGAAGACAGAAAGGGCACTTTCATGGTCAGCTGAAAACCCTATCAAAATACCATCCTGAAATTACTTTAAGACTCTAGTATTAACTCATAACATCAGAGTGGCAATTTCAGATCACAAGAGCTTTCCAGACACAGAAACGAAACTACAGCTGTGAACTGGAACAAAATGCAAAAACAAACGAGGACTAAAGTCCAACTTAGCTGGAAGTTGTCTAGCAGCAGGAACATGCACAGAAAGGCTTCTGATTACAATGTTGACCGGCATGGAAGTGACAGAGGAGCAAGGCTAAATAGCGACTCCCACATCCTGATGGGAACAGGTGAACAGAGGGGATGATGCACACCAGTTCAATTCCACCAGTGGCCATCGGGGGAGCCCAAAATCCAATTTCACAACAGTACCCCCCCCTTAAGGAGGGGGCACCGAACCCAGGATGAGCCCTATGAAAGGCACGGACCAGATCGGAGGCATGAACATCAGAGGCAGTCACCCAAGAATTATCCTCCTGACCGTATCCCTTCCATTTGACCAGATACTGGAGTTTCCGTCTGGAAACATGGGAGTCCAAGATTTTTTCCACAACGTACTCCAACTCGCCCTCAACCAACACCGGAGCAGGAGGCTCAAAGGAAGGCACAACCGGTACCTCATACCTGCGCAATAATGACCGATGAAAAACATTATGAATAGAAAAAGATGCAGGGAGGTCCAAACGGAAGGACACAGGGTTAAGAATCTCCAATATCCTGTACGGGCCGATGAACCGAGGCTTAAACTTGGGAGAAGAAACCCTCATAGGGACAAAACGAGAAGACAACCACACCAAGTCCCCAACACAAAGCCGAGGACCAACCCGACGCCGGCAGTTGGCAAAAAGCTGAGTCTTCTCCTGGGACAACTTCAAATTGTCCACTACCTGCCCCCAAATCTGATGCAACCTCTCCACCACAGCATCCACTCCAGGACAATCCGAAGATTCCACCTGACCAGAAGAAAATCGAGGATGAAACCCCGAATTACAGAAAAAGGGAGACACCAAGGTGGCAGAGCTGGCCCGATTATTGAGGGCAAACTCCGCTAAAGGCAAAAAAGCAACCCAATCATCCTGATCTGCAGACACAAAACACCTCAAATATGTCTCCAAGGTCTGATTCGTCCGCTCGGTCTGGCCATTAGTCTGAGGATGGAAAGCAGACGAGAAAGACAAATCTATGCCCATCCTAGCACAGAATGCTCGCCAAAATCTAGACACGAATTGGGTACCTCTGTCAGAAACGATATTCTCCGGAATACCATGCAAACGGACCACATTTTGAAAAAACAGAGGAACCAACTCGGAAGAAGAAGGCAACTTAGGCAGGGGAACCAAATGGACCATCTTAGAGAAACGATCACACACCACCCAAATGACAGACATCTTCTGAGAAACAGGAAGATCCGAAATAAAATCCATCGAGATGTGCGTCCAGGGCCTCTTCGGAATAGGCAAGGGCAACAACAATTCACTACCCCGAGAACAACAAGGCTTGGCCCGAGCACAAACGTCACAAGACTGCACGAAGCCTCGCACATCTCGAGACAGGGAAGGCCACCAGAAGGACCTTGCCACCAAATCCCTGGTACCAAAGATTCCAGGATGACCTGCCAACGCAGAAGAATGAACCTCAGAAATGACTTTACTGGTCCAATCATCAGGAACAAACAGTCTACCAGGTGGGCAACGATCAGGTCTATCCGCCTGAAACTCCTGCAAGGCCCGCCGCAGGTCTGGAGAAACGGCAGACAATATCACTCCATCCTTAAGGATACCTGTAGGTTCAGAATTACCAGGGGAGTCAGGCTCAAAACTCCTAGAAAGGGCATCCGCCTTAACATTCTTAGAACCCGGCAGGTAGGACACCACAAAATTAAACCGAGAGAAAAACAACGACCAGCGCGCCTGTCTAGGATTCAGGCGTCTGGCGGACTCAAGATAAATTAAATTTTTGTGGTCAGTCAATACCACCACCTGATGTCTAGCCCCCTCAAGCCAATGACGCCACTCCTCAAAAGCCCACTTCATGGCCAAAAGCTCCCGATTCCCAACATCATAATTCCGCTCGGCGGGCGAAAATTTACGCGAGAAAAAAGCACAAGGTCTCATCACGGAGCAATCGGAACTTCTCTGCGACAAAACCGCCCCAGCTCCGATTTCAGAAGCGTCGACCTCAACCTGAAAAGGAAGAGCAACATCAGGCTGACGCAACACAGGGGCGGAAGAAAAGCGGCGCTTAAGCTCCCGAAAGGCCTCCACAGCAGCAGGGGACCAATCAGCAACATCAGCACCCTTCTTAGTCAAATCAGTCAATGGTTTAGCAACATCAGAAAAATCAGCAATAAATCGACGATAAAAGTTAGCAAAGCCCAAAAATTTCTGAAGACTCTTAAGAGAAGAGGGTTGCGTCCAATCACAAATAGCCTGAACCTTGACAGGATCCATCTCGATGGAAGAGGGGGAAAAAATATATCCCAAAAAGGAAATCTTTTGAACCCCAAAAACGCACTTAGAACCCTTCACACACAAGGAATTGGACCGCAAAACCTGAAAAACCCTCCTGACCTGCTGGACATGAGAGTCCCAGTCATCCGAAAAAATCAAAATATCATCCAGATACACAATCATAAATTTATCCAAATAATCACGGAAAATGTCATGCATAAAGGACTGAAAGACTGAAGGGGCATTTGAAAGACCAAAAGGCATCACCAAATACTCAAAGTGGCCCTCGGGCGTATTAAATGCGGTTTTCCACTCATCCCCCTGCTTAATTCGCACCAAATTATACGCCCCACGGAGATCTATCTTAGAGAACCACTTGGCCCCCTTTATGCGAGCAAACAAATCAGTCAGCAGTGGCAACGGATATTGATATTTAACCGTGATTTTATTCAAAAGCCGATAATCAATACACGGCCTCAAAGAGCCATCTTTCTTAGCCACAAAGAAAAAACCGGCTCCTAAGGGAGATGATGAAGGACGAATATGTCCCTTTTCCAAGGACTCCTTTATATATTCTCGCATAGCAGCATGTTCAGGCACAGACAGATTAAATAAACGACCCTTAGGGTATTTACTACCCGGAATCAAATCTATGGCACAATCGCACTCCCGGTGCGGAGGTAATGAACCAAGCTTAGGTTCTTCAAAAACGTCACGATATTCAGTCAAGAATTCAGGAATCTCAGAGGGAATAGATGATGAAATGGAAACCACAGGTACGTCCCCATGCGTCCCCTTACATCCCCAGCTTAACACAGACATAGCTTTCCAGTCAAGGACTGGGTTATGAGATTGCAGCCATGGCAATCCAAGCACCAACACATCATGTAGGTTATACAGCACAAGAAAGCGAATAATCTCCTGGTGATCCGGATTAATCCGCATAGTTACTTGTGTCCAGTATTGTGGTTTATTGCTAGCCAATGGGGTGGAGTCAATCCCCTTCAGGGGTATAGGAGTTTCAAGAGGCTCCAAATCATACCCACAGCGTTTGGCAAAGGACCAATCCATAAGACTCAAAGCGGCGCCAGAGTCGACATAGGCATCCGCGGTAATAGATGATAAAGAACAAATCAGGGTCACAGATAGAATAAACTTAGACTGTAAAGTGCCAATTGAAACAGACTTATCAAGCTTCTTAGTACGCTTAGAGCATGCTGATATAACGTGAGTTGAATCACCGCAATAGAAGCACAACCCATTTTTTCGTCTAAAATTCTGCCGTTCACTTCTGGACAGAATTCTATCACATTGCATATTCTCTGGCGTCTTCTCAGTAGACACCGCCAAATGGTGCACAGGTTTGCGCTCCCGCAGACGCCTATCGATCTGGATAGCCATTGTCATGGACTCATTCAGACCCGCCGGCACAGGGAACCCCACCATAACATCCTTAATGGCATCAGAGAGACCCTCTCTGAAATTCGCCGCCAGGGCGCACTCATTCCACTGAGTAAGCACAGCCCATTTACGAAATTTCTGGCAGTATATTTCAGCTTCGTCTTGCCCCTGAGATAGGGACATCAAGGCCTTTTCCGCCTGAAGTTCTGACTGGGGTTCCTCATAAAGCAACCCCAAGGCCAGAAAAAACGCATCCACATTGAGCAACGCAGGATCCCCTGGAGCCAATGTGAAAGCCCAATCCTGAGGGTCGCCCCGGAGCAAGGAAATCACAATCCTGACCTGCTGAGCAGGATCTCCAGCAGAGCGAGATTTCAGGGACAAAAACAACTTGCAATTATTTTTGAAATTTTGAAAGCAAGATCTATTCCCTGAGAAAAATTCAGGCCAAGGAATTCTAGGTTCAGATATAGGAACATGAATAACACAATCTTGTAAATTTTGAACTTTCGTGGTGAGATTATTCAAACCTGCAGCTAAACTCTGAATATCCATTTTAAACAGGTGAACACAGAGCCATTCCAGAATTAGAAGGAGAGAGAGAGAGAGAAAGGCTGCAATATAGGCAGACTTGCAAGAGATTCAATTACAAGCACACTCAGAACTGAAGGGAAGAAAAAAAAAAAAAAAAAAAATCTTCAGCAGACTTCTCTTTTCTCTCCTTTCTCTGTCAATTAATTTAACCCTTTTGGGGCCGGTCAAACTGTTATGGTTCTCAATGGCAAGAGAACATAGCCCAGCAAACATAAGAACTAGCTCTTGGAAGGATGGAAACTAAACTGACCATGAACTACACCTGCCGCACAACTAACAGTAGCCGGGTAGCGTTGCCTGCGTTTTATCCCTAGACGCCCAGCGCCAGCCGGAGGACTAACTAATCCTGGCAGAGGAAAATACAGTCCTGGCTCACCTCTAGAGAAATTTCCCCGAAAGGCAGACAGAGGCCCCCACATATATTGGCGGTGATTTTAGATGAAATGACAAACGTAGTATGAAAATAGGTTTAGCAAAATTGAGGTCCGCTTACTAGATAGCAGGAAGACAGAAAGGGCACTTTCATGGTCAGCTGAAAACCCTATCAAAATACCATCCTGAAATTACTTTAAGACTCTAGTATTAACTCATAACATCAGAGTGGCAATTTCAGATCACAAGAGCTTTCCAGACACAGAAACGAAACTACAGCTGTGAACTGGAACAAAATGCAAAAACAAACGAGGACTAAAGTCCAACTTAGCTGGAAGTTGTCTAGCAGCAGGAACATGCACAGAAAGGCTTCTGATTACAATGTTGACCGGCATGGAAGTGACAGAGGAGCAAGGCTAAATAGCGACTCCCACATCCTGATGGGAACAGGTGAACAGAGGGGATGATGCACACCAGTTCAATTCCACCAGTGGCCACCGGGGGAGCCCAAAATCCAATTTCACAACACTTGGGGTTGTCACGGTGGCTAGACCCGGTCCGTGGCCCTGTCTGTCAGTGGGGGACGTCCGGTGAAATAAGTAGTGTTGTAACGGTGCAGTTGTGGGGTGCAGGTCGCGGTAAATAACGAGGACACCAGGTTGCAGTCTCTTTACCTCTTTACTGGAGATCTCTGAGTCCTCAGTCCAGAATACGGTTCACCAGGCTGCGCAAGTCCGGCCGGTCCAATGGCACCTCCAGAGTCCTCTTCACAGGTGGAAATCGGTGCCTTCCTTCTTAGCGCTATGTGTTGTAGTCCTCCCCTGCTGTGCTTACGGAAAGTACCCCACAACTGTTGTGTCTGTTTCTTAAGTTCCCTCACAACTCGATTAAATGATGTTCTTCTAATCGTCCGTCCCTTCCTGATGTTACGGTTAGAACGGCACCCGTTTGTCGGGTAGGCCTGGAGTTCTTCCGGGACCCTAGAGACACCCCTCTCCCGCAATTGCCTCCCAAGACTTCATAGGTGATATGTGTTAGACAGCCCGCCTTAAACTGACTGTCCTGCCGCTGTTTAGAGTATTGCTTGAAGCTGAATGTTATAATACTCCCTCGGCGTTCCGGCCACCGGTAGTGCGCCTCAGTAGGGTGTTGCTTCGGTCTTACAGCACGACCCCTACTGGAATACTCCTATCGCTTGATCTCGTTTCTCACTCAGCACAATCTATCTCGCTTCTAGTCCTTTCTTGGGCCCCGCCGCTTCCCGGAGCTGGCGCGGACCCGTTACGTTCTTTCCAATGCCAAGCCTCTGTCAGGATCCCACCCCTGACAGAGACCCTACTGTCTCTTCCTCCACAACACCCTCTGCCACTGGGTGTTGCTTCGTCCAATCCAGTCAGCTTTCTGATCTAACTTCCTGCCTGACCCCCAGTTTACCCACTATGGTGGGGAGTGGCCTAATGAATAGCACCCTTAGCTCCCCCCGGAGGCCCTGCTGTGAAATGTATTGGTGTCTGTGATACCTGATCGGATGAACTCCTTCAGTGCCATCGGACGCACCATGGCTCCCCATAGTGGCGGAGCCACAGTACTGCAACGACCAGGACTCTGGGGCGCTGCAAAATTGTACTACAGTCCTTGTATTTTTTCAGATATCTTCCAGCCACTTTCTGCCACTTACATTGTGTTGTTTTATACACTGGGCCTGAGTTTTGGTTCAGTCTCCAAAAAAAAAGGGAGATTCAAATTCTCACAAAGTGGATATACTTCAGTCCTGTTAGTTTGTCGTATATCAGCCAGCCACGTTCTGCCACTTACATTGCGTTGTTTTATACACTGGGCCTGAGTTTTGGTTCAGTCTCCAAAAAAAAAAAGTGAGATTCAAATTCTCAAAAAGTGGATATACTTCAGTCCTATTAGTTTGTCGTATATCAGCCAGCCACTTTCTGCCACTTACATTGCGTTGTTTTATACTTTTATACACTGGGCCTGAGTTTTGGTTCAGTCTCCAAAAAAAAGAGTGAGATTCAAATTCTCACAAAGTGGATATACTTCAGTCCTGTTAGTTTGTCGTATATCAGCCAGCCACTTTCTGGCACTTACATTGCGTTGTTTTATACACTGGGCCTGAGTTTTTGTTCAGTCTCCCCAAAAAAAAGTGAGATTCAAATTCTCACAAAGTGGATATACTTCAGTCCTGTTAGTTTGTCGTATATCAGCCAGCCACTTTCTGCCACTTACATTGTGTTGTTTTATGCACAGGGCCTGAGTTTTGGTTCAGTCTCCCACAAAAAAAAGGGAGATTTAAATTCTCAACAAGTTTATATACACCTTCTACCTTGTTTTACAGTACCATATAACGGTTGTTATTTTGGTTAGATTTTCCAAAAAATGAGGAAGTCTGGTGGAAGAGCCCATGGGCGGTGGTTGCCAGCTGGTACTGATGGTGGTGGTGGTGGTGCATCTGGTGGTAGTGGGAAAAGCACAATAGCACCTAAGGCTGAAGGTGTTGAGCCAGCGTCATCGTCTGGCTACACAAGGCCTCAAAGGCTCCCTTATCTGGGAGTAGGAAAACAGCTTTTAAAGCCGGAGCAGCAGGAAAAAGTTTTGGCTTTCCTTGCTGACTCAGCCTCTAGCTCTTTCGCCTCCTCTTCAGAAAGTTCCAAATATAAAAGCAGCGAGTCGTCAGTGGATGCTCCCGGTCAGGAACAAGACATTTCCTTGTGTCCTTCACCCAAACCAAAAGTGAAGGATGTGTCAGGCAACACTACAAGTTACTCCATGGAGCTCTTTACACATACCGTGCCTGGGTTAGAAAGGGAAATTGTTAACTGCCCATTACAAGATGAATCGGACATGGAGTGCACTGATGCACAGCCACAGCTAGATTATTATGCTGTTCCATTGACTCAGATCACTGCATTGCCCTCGCAGTGTACTGAGCCAAAATCTGACCCTGATGAGACTATGGTGCCCCGTCCCGAACGCTATAGCACCTTACACGGTGACACAGAGGAAGGTGCACATGACATTGAAGAGGAAGTGATAGATGACCCAGTTGTTGACCCAGATTGGCAGCCATTGGGGGAAGAGGGTGCCGCTGCCAGTAGCTCAGAAGCGGAGGAGGATGATCCGCAGCAGCCATCTACATCGCAACAGCTGTCATCTGGCAGGCCCGTATCAGGCCAAAAACGTTTGTCAAAAACAAAAACAGTTTTAGGACAGCGTGGCCATCCGGTGAAAGTAGCACAGCGTGCAATGCCTGAAAAGGTAGTAGGAAGAGTGTATTGTGGCAATTTTTTAACCAAGATCCGAATGATCAGTCAAAAGTTATCTGTAAGAAATGCTCAAAGACCTTTAGCAGAGGGAAGAATCTTAAAAAGTTAAATACAACATGCATGCTTAGACATTTAACTAGCATGCACTTGCAAGCCTGGACTAACTACCAAACGACCCGTACCGTTGGTGCACCTGCTCAGAATGAAGGTAGTCAGCAACGCTACATTGCTTCCCTCACTGTAAGCCCACTGGTTAGGACACCACCAGCAGCAAATGTGAAGGTATCGTCGCAAGGCCAAAGCAGTCAGGGAATCACAAGGTTATTGGTAGGAAACACTGTATGTAGGCCAACATCAAGAATACCATCACCAACCCTCTCTCAATCCGCTATGTCCACCACCACCCCCGCTAGTTCCACCATATGCAGCTCTCCAGTCCAGCTCACCCTACAAGAGACTCTCGTTAGGAAAAGAAAGTACTCATCCTCTCATCCGCGTACACAGGGTTTGAACGCCCACATTGCTATACTAATCTCCTTAGAGATGATGCCCTACCGGTTGGTTGAAAGTGAAGCTTTCAAAGACCTGATGGCCTACGCAGTACCACGCTATGACCTACCCAGTCGGCACTTCTTTGCGAGAAAAGCCATCCCAGCCCTCCACCAGCATGTCAAAGACCGCATTGTCCATGAAATCAGTCAGTGGAAAGGTGCACCTCACAACAGATGCATGGACCAGTAGGCATGGCTAGGGACGTTACGTGTCCATCACGGCGCACTGGGTTAATGTGTAGGATGCAGGGTCCACAGGGGGCAGCCATAGTGGGACAGTTCAGCCTATCCCACAGTCTAAGGAAACAGTTGGCATAAGGCGTTCGCCACTCCTCCTCCTCCTCATCCAGAAGCGAAAGCTCGTGCACAGAGCGCAGTCGCCCTACCACTCCATCCGCAGCTGCCAGTGTTGCACACGGGGTGTCCCATTATCGAACAGCTAGTGGTAAGCGTCAGCAGGCTGTGTTTCAAATGAAGTGTTTGGGCGACAACAGACACACCGTGGAAGTACTGGTGGAGTACTTGCAGCAACAAACTCAGTCATGGCTGGGCAGTGTACATCTTGAGGCAGGCAAGGTAGTCAGTGATAACGGAAGGAATTTTATGGCTGCCATAGCCCTTTCAGAACTGAAACACATACCTTCCCTGGCTCACACCTTGAACCTGGTGGTGCAGTGCTTCCTCAAAAATTATCCGGAGTTACCAGCCCTGCTCCTGAAGGTGCGAAGACTTTGCTCGCACATCCGCCAGTCGCCCGTACACTCCAACTGTATGCAGAACCATCAGCGATTGCTGAATCTTCCCCAGCACCGCCTAATAATCGACGTTGCAACAAGGTGAAACTCCACACTGCACATGGTTCAGAGGCTGTGCGAACAGAGGCGTGCTGTAATTAATTTGTGGGAGGATACACATACATGGGCAGGCACTTGGATGGCAGACATGGAGTTGTCTGGTGTGCAGTGGTCGAAGCTACAAGACCTCTGTCAAGTCCTTCAGTGTTTTGAGGAATGCACACGGCTGGTAAGTGCAGACGACGCCATCATAAGCATGAGCATCCCACTAATGCGTCTGCTGATGCAAAGTTTGACGCACATTAAGGAGCAGGAGTCTGCAGCCGAGGAGGAGGGAAGCCTTGATGACAGTCAGCCATTGTCTGCTCAGGGAACTCTCCTGGACGAGGTGGCGGACGAAGAGGAGGAGGATGATGGGGATGAATATTTATGGGAGGAGGATGCTTCTCAGGGGGCAATAGAAACTGGTGGCGTTGCAAGGTCAGGTACAGGTGTTTTTGCGGGACACAAGTGATGTTGATTTGCAAGAAAGTGCTCCTCAACCCAGCACAAGCAGTGAGTTGACACCTGGAACATTGGCCCACATGGCTGAGTATGCCTTGCGTATCCTTAAAAGGATTATCCGCATTATCAAAATGATGACCGATGACTAGTGTTGAGCATTCCGATGCTGCAAGTATCGGGTATCGGCCGATACTTGCTGTATCGGAATTCCGATACCGGGATTCCGATACTCTTGTGGTATCGGGTATCGGGTATCGCAACAACATTAATGTTAAAATGTGTAAAAGAGAGAATTAAAATAAAAAATATCGCTATACTCACCTCTCCGACGCAGCCGGGACTTCAGCGAGGGAACCGGCAGCGTTGTTTGTTTAAAATTCGCGCTATTACTTGGTTACGTGAATTCCCGGCTTGTGATTGGTCAGGTCGGCCATGTTGCCGGGACGCGGACCAATCACAGCAAGCCGTGACGAAATTACGTCACGGCTTGCTGTGATTGGTCCGCGTCCCGGCAATATGGCCGCCCTGACCAATCACAAGCCGTGACGTCACGGGAGGCTGGACACGCGCCCATTTTAAAATGAGCGCGTCCAGCCTCCCGGCTTGTGATTGGTTGACCGCGGCGCAACCAATCACAAGCCGTGACGTCACGGGAGGCTGGACACGCGCCCATTTTAAAATGAGCGCGTCCAGCCTCCCGGCTTGTGATTGGTTGACCGCGGCGCAACCAATCACAAGCCGTGACGTCACGGGAGGCTGGACACGCGCCCATTTTAAAATGAGCGCGTGTCCAGCCTCCCGTGACGTCACGGCTTGTGATTGGTCAGGGCGGCCATATTGCCGGGACGCGGACCAATCACAGCAAGCCGTGACGTAATTTCGTCACGGCTTGCTGTGATTGGTCCGCGTCCCGGCAACATGGCCGACCTGACCAATCACAAGCCGGGAATTCACGTAACCAAGTAATAGCGCGAATTTTAAACAAACAACGCTGCCGGTTCCCTCGCTGAAGTCCCGGCTGCGTCGGACAGGTGAGTATAGCGATATTTTTTATTTTAATTCTTTCTTTTACACATTTATATGGTTCCCAGGGCCTGAAGGAGAGTTTCCTCTCCTTCAGACCCTGGGAACCATCAGGAATACCGTCCGATACATGAGTCCCATTGACTTGTATTGGTATCGGGTATCGGTATCGGATTAGATCCGATACTTTGCCGGTATCGGCCGATACTTTCCGATACCGATACTTTCAAGTATCGGACGGTATCGCTCAACACTACCGATGACGATTACTGGTTGGCCTGCCTCCTGGATCCACGATATAAAGGAAAATTACAATATATCATGCCACATGAGAACCTTGAGCAAATATTGGCTACCAAACAAGCAACTCTTGTAGACCGTTTGGTTCAGGCATTCCCAGCACACAGCGGCGGTGATGGTTCTCACACGAGCCGTAGGGGGCAACATGGCAGAGGTGTTAGAGGTGCACAAATCTGAAGTGGCATTGGACAGAGGGGTTTTATGACCAGGTTGTGGAGTGATTTCCCAATGACCGCTGACACGACAGGTACTGCTGCATCGATTCAAAGTGACAGGAGACAGCATTTGTCCAGTATGGTTACGAACGTCTTTTCCTCCCTTATCGATGTTCTCCCTCACAGGTCATTCCCCTTTGATTACTGGGCATCTAAAATAGACACCTGGCCTGAATTGGCAGAATATGCATTACAGGAGCTCACTTGCCCTGCTGCTAGTGTGCTATCAGAAAGAGTCTTCAGTGCTGCTGGTTCAATACTGACCGAAAAAAGGACACGTCTGGCTACCCAAAATGTTGATGATCTAACCTTCATTAAAATGAACCAATCATGGATTTCAAATTATTTTTCCCCACCTTCCCCTGCTGACATGTAGCTTGCCTGAAAAATGTCTTGCTTTTGACCTCCTCTTACTGACTTCTCCAATTCCTCCATTTGCAGCTGCTGAATGTCCACCATAGGCCATTTTTATACCTCCCTAAATGGGCTGACTCCCCCCACAGGGCCGTGGTCACCACCTGGCGCAAGCACCCGTGCGTTTGCCTGGACTGGTGGGTGGGCCCACTCTTGGGCGACGGCACTGGAACAGGGTCCTTCATAGTACAATAAAGTGTCTCTGATGGTGGTGGTGCAGAACCAACGTCAGACACACCGTCGTAATATGAGGGGCCCTGTGCCAGTACTGCCGCCCACGAGAGAGTGTTCCCCCCAGCTCGAACAGTGCTCTACCACTTGCAATACTTACCTCTCCCTGATCCTCCACTGTGTAGTCTGTGCTGTTAAATCCTTCAATGGCACTGCCAATACAAATTTGTTGAAATGATAGATGATAGTTAAAATATACAGGGGCCCTGGCCTCCATTTAGACCAGTTAATACTTTGCGCCTACTACCACTGTCTGCTACTCAGCAGAGGAGCCCACCCCTGTACCTAGCTATGCTACCTGTTTATTTATGAACAATTTTTTGGCAGACATTTAGCCCACTTTATTATTTGGGCCTACTAACTGTGTCTGCCACTCATTACAGTTTTCCTCCACTGAACAAAGCAATGCCGCCTGTTTAGTCCTGTTACCACATTTGAACTGCATTTAGCCCACTTTATTATTTGGGCCTACTAACTGTGTCTGCCACTCATTACAGTTTTCCTCCACTGAACAAAGCAATGCCGCCTGTTTAGTCCTGTTACCACATTTGAACTGCATTTAGCCCACTTTATTATTTGGGCCTACTAACTGTGTTTCCTCCTCATCCTGCCCATTGCCCAGCCACTGCTAGATGAGTCTGCTGGTACATTGACCCAGACCACTACATTCCCCTTGCACTCTACACAGCCAGAATCTGACCCTGCTGAAAGTCAGGTTCCCCTTCCTGCATACTATACCACCTTACACGGGGACAAAGAGGAAAGTGCAGATGAAAGTGCAGGTTCCTTCATCAGGTGGGGGGGAGCATACTCGTTGGCGACGTCACTGGCACAGGGCCCCTCATAGTACGCAAAAGTGTCTCTACCAGTGGGAGGCGCCACCCGCCGTCAAGCACACCGCCGTACTATGAGGGGCCCTGTGCCAGTGACGTCGCCAACGAGTATGCCCCCCCACCTGATGAAGGAACCTGCACTTTCATCTGCACCTCCCTACGAACGAGTGGGCCCCCCCTGCTTGCTCAGGATCACAGCACTTGCAAAGTTGAAATACTTACCTCTCCCTGCTCCACCGCCGTGACGTATTCCGCGTTTCCTGGGCCCACGAAAATCTTGAGCCAGCCCTACCCCCCACAACTTTAGCCAAATGACCCCCATTTTCAATGCCTAACTATTATTATAAAGTAAATTAAGATTGACAAGCTTAAGTAATAAGAATTGATGTTTTTGGCATTAAAATGGGCACTGTAGGTGTTTTCCTGTCCTCCACTCACTGCCGACTTTGATTCCCCATTGACTTGCATTGGGTTTCGTGTTTCAGTTGGCCCCCGACTTTTCCCAATAATCGGCCGATTTCACCCGACCTGACTTTTGACAAAGTCGGGTTTTGCAAAACCCGACTTGATTCGAAAAAAGTAAAAGTCGCTCAACTCTACTGGTGATATCTACATGTGTCCAACAAAGAGAACATACAACTGGTGAACAATATGATGATATCTGCATGTGTCTAACAGAGAGAACATATAACTGGTGACTGATATGATGATATCTACATGTGTCCAAAAGAGAGAACATACAACTGGTGACCAATATGATGATACCTACATGTGTCCAACAGTGAGAACATACAAATTGTGATCAATATGATATCTGCATGTGTCCCACAGAAAGAGCATGCAACTGGTGACCAATATGATATCTACATGTATCTAACAGAGAGAACATACAAATGGTGACCAATATGATGACGACTACATGTGTCCAACAGAGAGAACATACAACTGGTGACCGATATGATGACAGCTACATGTGTCCAACAGAGAGAACATACAACTGGTGATCGATATGATGACAGCTACATGTGTCCAACAGAGAGAACATTTAACTGGTGATCGATATGATGACAGCTACATGTGTCCAACAGAGAGAACATACAACTGGTGATCAATATGATGTCTAAAGGTGTCCAACAGAGAGAACGTACAACTGGTGACCAATATGATGATGTCTACATGTGTCCTTTGGGGGAAACTAATAAACTATTACTGCTCAGCAACCTGACACCTTCTGAGCAATATGACGATGTGAACGGACAACCATCGAGCTAGACGGTGAAGCCAACACATGTCCACCACAAGGAACGAGTAACAGTGTAACAGTATAATGAGGACAATGCCCAACACTTAGGAGAGTCTATGCGAGAGGAAAACGATGAACTTTTACTGTAGCCGACACAGGGAACATCATAATAAGGACCAACATGCCGAACATAAAGAACATACAACTGCTTGGTAGCATGTCATACACATTATTATTATTATTTATTTATATAGCACCATTAATTCCATGGTGCTGTACGTGAGAAAGGGGTTACATACAGGGTTATAAATATCGTTTACAGTAAACATGTTTACAGTGACAGACTGGTACAGAGGGGAGAGAGGACCCTGTCCTTGCGGACTTACATTCTATGGGATAGTGGGGAAGAGACAGAAGGTCGGAGGTGCAGCAGCTCTGGCGGTGGTGAGGTGGCTGCTCTGGCGATGGCGAGGCGGCAGAATGGTTATTGCAGGCATCCCATGTGTCCTGCACCAATAGCAGACTTAATGGCAGGAATTACACAAATTACCTAGTGCCTATAAGTCTGAAACATGCCCATATTGATAATATCTGACATTTCCTGCAGACTCTTATACACGGTGCAGTGCCCCCATTATTTCCATGGTAACCAGTGCAAAACCAGTTATCCATGACCCGGCGGTCAGAGTGAAGCATTGCTTTGCATTAATGAGTTGGTAAGGACTCAGACCACACTCCTAAAAGCAATCAGTTCACCCAACAAGCAGGAGCAATCTCGGGTGCACTTAGTCACTGATTTATGCCCAAGCCCATCCTTGCACACGACAACTCACTTTTCTTGCACGCTGGATTGTGGTTATCAAATCCACAAGGAGGGAAGTCGAGGGGCGGGACGCCGCTCCCCGGCCAGTGGATGTCCCGTCCTGGTACTCGTACAATTCTCCGAAGGGTCCCATTGTATATGGCCACCATCTAGGAGCAGAATAAAGATGCAGGTGAGCACATTCTGGCCTCACCATCTTACAAGCTGATGCTCTGGTACCTGGAAGTCTCCAGTGTCCGAGGACATGTCCCACAGGGAATAGTCTGTGTCACGGTCACCGTTGTCATCGATTCTCATGAACCCGGACACGCCTGTAAAATGCAGAGAATTAATGGCAAAAGGGCCATGGTGTGGAAGCCAAAAGGTCGTCATAGCCATCCGGACTGAGCGGAAAGCAGTAAAGGTGGACACAGCCTGACGGGACGAGAGGGGACAGTAATGACTGACACACAGGAGATGAGGGGACACTATTTTCTGACAAATGGGGAGATAAAGGGGCACGAATGACTGACACATGGGGATATGAGGGGACAGTAATGACTAAGACACACGGATAGATGAGGGGACACTAATGACTGACATACGGGAAGATGAGGGGACACTAATGACTGACACACAAGGAGATAAGGCTACGTTTACATTTGCGTTGCGTCGGGCGCAGGTTCAGCGGCGCATGCGTCATGCGTCCGTATATTTAACATGGGAGCGCATGGACATGCGTTGTCTTGCGTTTTGTGACGCATGCGTCATTTTTGGCGCAAGCGTCAGGGCGCAGAGGACGCTGCATGATGCAGTTTTTTTGCGCCGAAAATCATGCCAAAATTGGACGCGTGCGTCAAAAAAAGCAGCGTTTTGCATGCGTTTTGCGTTGCGGCGCCGACGCTGCACCCAACAACGCAAATGTGAACGTAGCCTAAGTGGAGACTAATGACTAACGCAGCAGCACGGTGGCTCAGTGGTTAGCACTGCAGCCTTGTAGTTCTGGAGTCCTGGGTTCAAATCCCACCAAGGACAACATCTGCAAAGAGTTTGTATGTTCTCCCCGTGTTTGCATGGGTTTCCTCTGGGTACTCCGGTTTCCTCCCACATTCCAAAAACATACTGTTATGGAATTTAGATTGTGAGCCCCATCTGGGACAGCGATAATAATGTGTGCAAAACTGTAAAGTGCTGAGGAATATGTTAGCGCTATATAATAATAAAGATTATTATTATTAACACCCATGGAGATGAGTGGACACTAATGACTTACACATGGGGAACTAAGGAGACTACTGAATGACACACAGGGCTATGAGGGGACAGTAATGACTGACACTCGGGGAGATGAAAGGACACTAATGACTGACACACAGGGAGATGAGAGGACACTAATAACTGACACATGGGGAGATGGGGTGACACTAATGACTGACACACGGGGAGATGAGGGGACACGAATTATAGAGACACGGAGAAATGAGGGGGCACTAATGACAGAGACAGGGGGAGATGAGGGGACAGTAATGACTGACACAAGGGGAGATGAGGGGACACTAATGACTGTGACACATCTCTCTTTTTTCAAAGTCAGCTATGGATAAGGGGTTAAGCCCAGCAGCTCCTCGCAGCAAGCTGAGGACTGAGGACTGCGCTGCCCGTGTGGAATGTAATCATCATGCATGTGTGAAGTAGCTGATAATGACGGGATAATTACACAGGAAAATTATGCTAACAGTTCAAAATGGGCTTCAATGTAATTCAGAAACACTGGAGGCAGTGGATGGCAGCCGAGCGAGTGACAATGGGAAAGGTGATTACATGGGATGAGTGGAGTAAGTACAGCTCTCGCCCTACTGACATCTCCGGCCTCCTCCAAACATGCCTGACAATAACTTATCTCCAGCGCTAAAACTCCTGGCATGATGAAATCGTCATGACTGCCCCATACACATGAGATGGTCCCACCAGAGGTGGGGTGTCGTAATATTCAGTGAGGACCATCATTATCAGTGCTGACCCCTCCCTCGGGTCCAAGATTTGCAGATTTGGGCTTCTGGAGATGCTTCCATCTAGAGCATGAGCAGATAGATGGGAATGCTGCCTTGTATCCTTATTTATATAGCAGCATTGACTCCATGGTGCTGTACGTGACAATGGGGTACATACAAAATACAGGAGTCACTTACGATACACAGTTAGAGAACCTTAAGGCAAAATGCACATAGAACATCTGTGGCTATAAACAATATCAAGTATAGAATACCATCACCACCAATTGTGCATCCATGGATAATCCAAAGCTCAAGTCAGGAAAACAGAAATCAAAAACGAAGAAAAAAAACAAAATACGTCCAATAATTAGATATAAAAACAGAATTTTATTGAAAATTATACAAAATAATAAGGTAGGGCACAATACCAGAATTTTATGGGGGCACAACACAAGGGACAAAAAATTGCTGCAAAATATTATACCAAAGCGGTGGAGAACAAAACAATAATATAAATCAAGACATTGCTCTGTATATCTCTCTGGCGCTCCAGATGTAAAAAAGTGACGTGTGCTGATTCTGAGGTATAATAATGGTAATAAAGTGCATGTGCTTATAAGTACTGTAATGAACGGGATTGTTTTGCTAGCCCAGGTTCATTTCTGAAGGGGATTTATCTATATCCCACTTCCCAGCTCCGGTTTGGAACTTGCAGCTCTCTGGCGCCCCCCCTTACCCTCAGGTCAGTTAGGGAACTGCATCTAGGATAATTAGTCGCCCGAAAGGCTGCCTGCTATGTACTGGCTGTGGGGCTCAGGGGAATCTGCTAGTATCCCCGACTCAAATCCATAATGGACAGATATTTTGTGCCAGCTAACCACTCAAGCAGCTCCTCGATGCGCGGCATTGGGTGCGTGTCAGGGGCTGTGATGGCGTTGAATCCCCTGTAGTCCACGCAGAACCGGGTGATCCAATCCTTCTTTGGCACAAGGACTACAGGTGAGGCCCATGCGCTTTTGGACCGTTGAATCACCCCCAGCTGTAACATGTCATTGATCTCCTGGCGCATAACCTTGTCAGGAATATGATGTATTTGATTGTCTATGATCACGCACACTGAGCTCTGCTACGTCCATTAAAGCTGAGTACAGACACATGCTGTGGGCTTTCCGACCCCCCTTCCTCCCAGCTCTTGCTCCTTGCTGACAATACAGCTGTAAGGTGAAACTCCATTGTGGGACTCTGTCCCCCCCTCCCTCTTGAATGCAGGAGTGAGCAGAAAATCAGTCCTTTGTCTGAAACCATGTGCTCCTTTGTGTATCAGAGAGTGATTCAAGATGGAATAAATCCACCCCAAGTAGTGACATAGGTGTGAAAGTTATATATTTGGGATGTGTAACAATAGGGTGTAAGGCATCGGTAGCAGTGAAGAGGCAGTGACCCACAAAGTTCAAACTTAAAAGTCTCTTTAATGCGTTATCTTCACACTATATCTTTATATTGCAGTCACTACACATGCTAGCCCTCCTCTGACTAGTTCCATGGGTGTCCTGCACCACTGTATCACAGTCTCTGCTCACAGCCGTACACGGACCTTGACATCCTCCTGTCTGCAGCTGTGACACACGCTGGTCCTTCCTTTGGGCACAGAACAGTCTACCTCCGGTTCGCCTCCAGGCACAAGACCTGTCCCCATGGACAGCAGCACCACTGTGTATGCTGTGAGTTGTCAGGCTTCACTCTGGCCTGACAACTCACAGTTGTCCACAGACTCCTCAGACTCAAATCTAAAACCTCTATACTACAGGGCTTTTAACAATTGTAATCACAGCCACAGCTGCGACTGTAACGCCCCCTCATGGCCTCAACACCTCTGTGCGCATCCTGGGGAGAACAAACAGCGCCCCCTAGCTGTAACAGGGGTCACTGTCTCACATATCCCCTGCCCCTGTTCATACCTGTGGGGTTGATCACTTGTCATCCCACATGGGCGCGAGACAGGGCATCTGCATACCCCTGTGACATCCCCGTCTGACACTACACTAAGAAACCAAAGTAGGGACCTGAACCATCGATCGGCACATGCGTCCCTCCCCTTTGCGTTTCTCCTCCATACTTCCTTCCGGGACCACCCACCACCAGTGTCCATCACTGACGACATTCTCACTTTCATGTTTTACAGTAGGTTTGGGCCAGTTTTGGGTGGTCTCGACCTTGTGAGTTTTGGGTTCACTAACCCCGCAGCACATCCTGTCACCTAAACACTGGCCTTCGGGCCCTTGGTACCGTTTACTCCGTACCCTTACCCCGGTGACTATGTCATGTTGAAACGCCACAGACCGCGCCGGAAACTCCGAGTATATGTCTGTATTATGTCATACCCGAACCTGAGCCTCCCGACACTTCTGTCTCGCGAGTGCTCTATCTAATTTAACCTGACCCCTGGCCACATCCTTGACCGGTGCCAGAGGGTTCCGTGTGCGCATGTCCCCAGTAGCCTCCACGACCATAGACTCTCGGCTCTTCTCATACCTGTGTTTTTTATACCTGTATCTCCGTGGGACCCTGGATCTGAGCTGTCCCGACCTTACCAGGGAACACCTCTAGCTCGGGGTTCAATGGGGTCCCCACGACCTCTACTGCCACAACCTCTAGGGGGAGTCTATCGGGGTTACACTATCCTTAACCGCCATCTTAGCATCTTCAGTTCTATGCCCGAAACAACATTTTCAATTTCTTCTACCGTTACGTCTAGGGGGAGCCTATCGGAATTACACTCTGTTTCTAGGATGGTGACCCATATGGCAAGTATCTCAACATCTTTGGGTTCTGTACCCGGTACAACATTTTCCATGAGAGGGTAGACCCTGGTCTCCCACAGGGACCAAAACAGGGGCAAGTCTCTCCCCAACACAGTCCCAAATGGAAGGGTCTTTGCCACTCCCGCCACCTGTTTAAAGTCCCCACATGGTGTGGAAAAATTGACCTCTGCGGTCGGGTACTTCCGGATTTCCCCATAGATACCCATCACCTCCACTTTCTGTCCTTTGGTGTTGTCCCCGGCAACAAGGGACCAATGGACCAGAGTCACTTTACTCTCCGGGTCTAGGAGAGACTCTGTTGGGCACCCGTTCACGAGTACCTGGAACAATCGGAGTTTGTTGCCAACAGTGCCCGTAGTGATGGTACCTACTGGCTGAGCACACATAGACTCATGGCATGTGTTCCTGCAGCGCCCCAGAATCCTGGTCGTTGCAGTAATGTCGCTCTTCCACCAGGGGGAGTGATGTTACGTCTGATGGTACTAAAGGAGTTCACCTGACCAGGTATCACAGTCACACACTACACTTCACACTCCAGTCCACCTGGGGGAGCAAAGGTTCTATCTACTAGGCCACTCCTCACACATGGGTAAAACTGGTGGGTTGGATAGGAAGTTAGTCAGAAGCTGCCTGGGTTAGACCCAGAGAGGACCTGTCAGGCAGACAGAGGGAGAAGGAGGAACATCCGAGCTGCAGACAGAGGGTCCCTGTCAGGGGTGGGATCCTGACAGAGACCAAGCACGAGATAGAACGTTACAGAGCTGCGCCTGCACTTCATTGCGGCAGCATCCTAAGAAAGGACACGAAGCAAAGTATATTGTGGAGAGTGAGAAACTAAGTCACAGCACAAGGAGATAATACCGGGAGGAGTTCTGCCTCAAGATCGGCAGCCTCCTTCTGAGGCGCGTAGCCGGTGGCCGGAACACCGAGGGAGTAATAGGCTCTACGCGTTACTTCAGAGACCGGCAGGATAGTTGATTCCAAGTTGGCTGCCCACCCTTAATACTTATGAAGACACGGAGGCAAAATGTGGGAGAGGGGCGTCTCTAGGGTCCCTATAAAATAGCTCCAGGCCTACCCCATCATACGGGTTGTCCTATCCATATCATCTGGGGGTCAGAGAGAGAGAGAGAACATCAGAAACATCCACGAAAGTTGTGAGGACTATCCCGTGGTGCTCAGCAGGGAGGTACTACAACACACAGGCGCTTGTAGGAAGGCTATTGATTTCCACCTGGATAAGGGAACTCTGGATGTGCCTTCGGACCGGCCGGACTCGGTGTGCCCTGTGAACGGTACTCTGGACTGTGGACTCCGAAGTCTTCAGTAAAAGGTAAAGAGACTGCAACCTTTGTGTCCTCGTTATTCATTGCGCCTTACGACGACCACCATCACCACCTCTGGGAAGCCCTGGGGGCATACTTCACCTGTGGGAAGGTACACCATCTAGCTGCCATTCCATCACCCCAGCGGACCCCTAGCAGCATCGGTCACCCTGACTGAATACCACAGGTGGCGTCACGAACACCGTACAAACAACTACACCTTTAAGTGGATGCCCCTCAGAAGGGCCACGGACCGGGTTGGGCCACCCTGACATCCCCAGAACCGAGAGAGATAGACCCGGTACCGAGTACCCCATTGCCCTTACGTGTGGGGGCGCTCCATTCCCGCAAACCATGGGCTCAGATGTCACCAGTTACTAGCCCCATGCCCGGGCTCTGGTACAATATCCTGAGTGGGTTTATACCGCTCAATCAATTCTATCAGCAGTTCCAGGGTGCCTAGGTCCCTCAGGCCGACCCAACGCATGGGTCAGAAGAGCCCGCACCATCCGGTCAGCCACGACTCTCTATCATCTAGTACAGAGAAAAAAACTCAGGCTGGAGCCACTCCTCCACCAATTGCAATAAGTCATTTGCTTGAGACCTGGCAGGCCGAGTCTCTACATAGGACCACTGGTACACCCAATGATCGCCCCTTACCTTTGGGGTCTCTTCAAGATTCTGCTGTTCGCCCCTCACTTTAGGGGTCTCCTTTTTAACATGCTGAAGCTCTGCTAGTGTGATGCCCCAGGGTGCTGGTCGTCAAAGTGACATTGCTTTCCTCATGGGGAGAGTGATGTTACGCTTGGAAGCGATGAAGTATATCTCTATCAGGTATCACAATGCACACAACATGTTCACACTCCAGACCAGAAGGGGGAGCCCACACCCTGTTTATGGGTGGCTTCCCTATATAAATTCTGATTTGGAGGAAAAAGGGTCAGAAAGTGAGTTATAGAGAAGAGTGCAGACAGACATAGAGTGTCAAAAGGTCTGAATGGGACCCTGTAGTCTGAAGTACTACAACCCCTGGAGAAAGAGACATACAGAAGGAAAGAACATCTTTCAGTTAGCGTGTAGGAGAGCGAAGCACAGTAAAGTGACATCAGGGGAGGACTGCTGCTAATGAACTTTCTCCCTCTGAAGCGCAGATCACCGGTAGCTGGAACACCGAGGTTGTAAGGGACTCTAAGACTTACAGCAGAGACCGACAGGACAGCTGAACAGCAAGTTACCTGTCTGCCCTAATACCCAGCAGGCACAGTGACACATAGAGCCCGGTCATGATAGAGACCCTATAAAAAGGCCCGAGTCACCTGTCATATGGGTTTGTGTCCTATCCTATATGGGGGACAGAGAAGAACTGTGAGGACCTTATCAGAAACCATAGGCAGTAAGGCACTACAACACCACCGCGCTAGAGGAAGGCTTTCATCTCCACCTGGTAAAGGGGAACTCTTGATTCACTTCCAAGCTGGCCGGACCCTGCCTGTACCTGTGATTTGGTGCCCTGGACTGTGGCTGCCTGCTACCATCAGTAAACCACTTAAAGAGACTGCACCCCTGTGTCCTCATTCTTTACTGCACCATTCACCATCTTCCATCTACACACCGGGAGCCCTGGGGATATACTTCACCTGTGGTAAGTTATACCATCTAGCTGCCATAACACCACCCCAGAGGACCTCTTAAAGCAGCGTCGGTCCCCACTGACCGAATACCACAGGTGGCATCACGAACATAAACTTTATTCAATTTCCCTTTTACATGGGCACCCAGGGCCACGGACAGGGTCACCACTGTGACATCCCCCTGTGAACACCGGACCCGGTACCGGGTACCCCACGGCCCTGGCGGGCGACTCACTAGCTTCCACTGCAGTGCCTCCTGCTGCCTCTGCTGCTGCAACTGCATCTCCTGCTGCTGAAGAATCTTTTGCTGAATCCTTTGCTGATTGAGCACAACCTTCTCCAAAAGTTCTTCCATTTCTCCAGCAGACTTGCACAACGATCTGCAGCACTCTCTGGGGGTATGCCTTAGGCTGGTTTCACATTTGCGGTTGTGTCCACAGCGTTTGTGCCGCAATTATCCGCATGCGTCGTGTATTCCTATCTTTAACATTAGCGTTTCGTCGTCTCCGGTTTGGCGCGGTAAACGCTACATGTAGTAATTTTAGAGGCGTCAATTTGCCACCTAGGAACGTATGCGGTTGTTAGCAGAAGGAATGTGGCAAAAAAACGCATTACGGTCTATGTGAACGCATGCATTCGCAAGCACATGCGTTTGCTTGCGTTTGTGAACGCATGCATTGCACCACAGGAAAACATGTCTAGACACTGATTAGCCACCCCCCACATACAAACTGATAGAAGGAGGGAGTGGGCATTTGCAGTCCACAACTCAGCAGACTGGGAACAAGAGCAGACAGATGCAGGAACCTAGGAAGAGTCAACACTCTGAACAATGTGAGTATCAATGCCAATGTCTTTATTTTCTATTTTCTGTCTCTATATGTCCTAATTTCTGCCATTTTTTTCTTTCTGCATGCATCAGAATGTCATCTTCTTCTGAGGAGGAACGTTCTGGGCCTGCACAAGCCGAACATGTCAGTGAAGTGAGTACTCGCCTCCTCAGATTGGTAAGTATTCACTGTCACATCTACACATGTGACAATTTTTTTTTCCTTTTTTTAGAGCAGTTCTTCCACTGCGGCAGAGGCTGAGCAGGAGCAGTGGGTTCACGGTCGGGTGGCAAGGCGGCAGCGGGCAAGTATACCTGGCTGACTATTTATGTATCCTCACTTTACTATTCTTGAATGTTCATTTCTTTACTTTCCTCTTTCTTTACCTTTTTCTTCTTGACTCCTTTTTTTTCTCCTGACTTTCAATATTCATGCCAGTTTTCTGTGTCTGTTTTCTTTCTTTTCCTTATGTTAATCTCTCCAACATTAATGTCTTTTTTTATTTTTTAGGTTCCAGAACGGGATGAGGACTTCATTGAAAATGACCTCCTAATCTCCCTGGTCCATGAGGGAGTCCCGTTTTGGGACATCCGGGTTCCGCAGCACTCGGACAACGAGACGATCCGGCGGCTATGGAATGAGGTGGCCAAAGCGATGTGGGATGGCGAGACAACGCCCCGACTCGGGTCCGAAATGCATTTTGTAAGTATTGCAATGCAGTGTGATACAGCAGTGACCTTGGCCGTGATCACACAACCGTGTGTGATGAGAGAAACTCTTAGGCCGGCGTCACACTAGGCGTATGAAAATACGGTCCGTTTTTGCAGCCGTAATACGCAGAAATAGTGATCCGTATGTCATGTCTAGATAGCAGAGAAGCCGGTAATTCAATTGCCGGCTTTTGCTATCTCCTTCCCAAACCCGACATGATATATGAGACATTGTTTACATACAGTAAACTATTTCATATCTCTTTATTTTTGCATATTCCTCGCCATTAGCAGGCTCCTGCTTGTAAATTAATTTAACCCCTTCAGATGGATTTACATCGTGGGACAAGACTGAACGACGGAAGGTATGGGATATTGTTGTTTTTTATTTTAACTTTGTTACAGGTGACAAGGGTCTTCAGTTGGATTGAGAGTATAATAAAATATTACAACACCATGTGTCTTTATTTCATTAAAATACTTTTTCCTAATGTGTGTGTGTTTTATTAACCATTTACTACTATTGGATTAATAATGGATAGGTGTCTTAATTAACACTTCTCCATTATTAACCTGGCTTAATCTCACCTTACAATAGCAAGGTGACATTAACCCTTTATTATCCCATATCCCACGGCTACACAGGAGTGGGAAGAGAGAGGCTAAGTGCCAGAATAGGCGCATCTTCCAGATGTGCCTTTTCTGGGGTGGCTGGGGGCAGATGTTTTTAGCCAGGGGGGGCCAATAACCATGGTCCCTCTCTAGGCTATTAATATCTGCCCTCAGTCACTGGCTTTCCCACTCTGGCGGAATAAAATTGCGCGGGAGCCCACGCCAATTTTTTCCGTGATTTAACCCTTTATTTAAACAGCTAGAGCCCCCAAATTTAACACACATACACTTCTAACATTAGTAAAGAGGAATATGTAAAAAAGAAGGGATATGAAATGGTTTACTGTATGTAATCCATGTCTCATATCCTGTCGGGTTTGGGAAGGAGATAGCAAAAGCCGGCAATTGAATTACCGGCTTTTAAGCTATCTTGCGCTGTATTAAACATAAATATATATATATATATATATATATATATATATATATATATATATATATATATACTCACTGGCCACTTTATTAGGTACACCTGTCCAACTTCTTGTTAACACTTAATTTCTAATCAGCCAATCACATGGTGGCAACTCAGTGCATTTAGGCATGTAGACATGGTCAAGACAATCTCCTGCAGTTCAAACCGAGCATCAGTATGGGGAAGAAAGGTGATTTGAGTGCCTTTGAACGTGGCATGGTTGTTGGTGCCAGAAGGGCTGGTCTGAGTATTTCAGAAACTGCTGATCTACTGGGATTTTCACGCACAACCATCTCTAGGGTTTACAGAGAATGGTCCGAAAAAGAAAAAAAATTCAGTGAGCGGCAGTTCTGTGGGCGGAAATGCCTTGTTGATGCCAGAGGTCAGAGGAGAATGGGCAGACTGGTTTGAGCTGATAGAAAGGCAACAGTGACTCAAATCGCCACCCGTTACAACCAAGGTAGGCCTAAGAGCATCTCTGAACGCACAGTGCGTCGAACTTTGAGGCAGATGGGCTACAGCAGCAGAAGACCACACCGGGTACCACTCCTTTCAGCTAAGAACAGGAAACTGAGGCTACAATTTGTACAAGCTCATCGAAATTGGACAGTAGAAGATTGGAAAAACGTTGCTTGGTCTGATGAGTCTCGATTTCTGCTGCGACATTCGGATGGTAGGGTCAGAATTTGGCGTAAACAACATGAAAGCATGGATCCATCCTGCCTTGTATGGAGCATCTTTGGGATGTGCAGCCGACAAATCTGCGGCAACTGTGTGATGCCATCATGTCAATATGGACCAAAATCTCTGAGGAATGCTTCCAGCACCTTGTTGAATCTATGCCACGAAGAATTGAGGCAGTTCTGAAGGCAAAAGGGGGTCCAACCTGTTACTAGCATGGTGTACCTAATAAAGTGGCCGGTGAGTGTATATATATATATATATATATATATATATATATATATATATATATATATATATGGAGCGCCCCCACACCGCCGCAGGGCCGAGGGGTACCCGGAGCCGGGCCTCTGAGTCTCAGTTCTGGGGTTGTCACGGTGGCTAGACCCGGTCCGTGGCCCTGTCTGTCAGTGGGGGACGTCCGGTGCAATAAGGGGTGTTGTAACGGTGCAGTTGTGGGGTGCAGGTCGCGGTAAATAATGAGGACACCAGGTTGCAGTCTCTTTACCTCTTTACTGAAGATCTCTGGGTCCTCAATCCAGAATACGGCTCACCAGGCTGCGCAAGTCCGGCCGGTCCAATGACACTTCCAGAGTTCTCTTCACAGGAGGAAATCTGTGCCTTCCCCCTAGCGCTATGTGTTGTAGTCCTTCCCTGCTGTGCTTACGGAAAGTACCCCACAACTGTTGTGTCTGTTTCTGATGTTCCCTCACAACTCGACTAGATGATGTTCTGCTAATCCTCCGTCCCTCCCTGAGGTTCGGGTAGGAACGGCACCCGTTTGACGGGTAGGCCTGGAGTTCTTCCGGGACCCTAGAGACGCCCCTCTCCCACAATTGCCTCCCAAGACTTCATAGGTGATTTGAGTTAGACAGCCCGCCTGAGACTGACTGCCCTGCCGCTGTTTGGAGTATTGCTTGAAGCTGAATGTTATTCTACTCCCTCGGCGTTCCGGCCACCGGTAGTGCGCCTCAGTAGGATGTTGCTTCGGTCTTACAGCACGACTCCTACTGGTATTTCTCCTTTGCGTGATCCCGTTTCTCTCTCAGCACAATCTATCTCTCTTCTAATCCTTTCTTGGGCACCGCCGCTACCCGGAGCAGGCACGGTCCCGTTACGTTCGTTCTCGTTGCCAAGCCTCTGTCAGGATCCCACCCCTGACAGAGACCCTACTGTATCTTCCCCTACAACACCCTCTGCCACAAGGTGTTGCCTGGTTCCAACCCAGTCAGCTTTCTGATCTAACTTCCTGCCTGACCCCCAGTTTACCCACTATGGTGGGGAGTGGCCTAATGAATAGCACCCTTAGCTCCCCCTGGAGGCCCGGCTGTGAAATGTATTGGTGTCTGTGATACCTGATCAGATGAACTCCTTCAGTGCCATCGGACGCACCATAGCTCCCCATAGTGGCGGAGCCACAGTACTGCAACGACCAGGACTCTGGGGCGCTGCACTCCCCCCTGGTTAAACACAGTACTCCGGGACTGGGAAGAAAACAACAATACAAGTTTAGCAAAAAGACATACAGTTTGGTTGAGTGCAATAACAATAAGTTTACTTGAACAAGCTTCCCTTTATGGGAGGTGAGGACACTTGAACGTTACAAAACATGGTTAAATATCATAGCAACATGCTATAATTAACTTTCCTTACCCAACCGGGTATTCTACTAAGTGCAAAAATTGTTGAACAATAATTTAACCTTGCCTTTAAGGACATACACTCTTAGTCCACTAAAGACCTTCCTATAATCACATTATAAGGTATTTTAACTTTTTCATTCTCCTTCTTTAAATCTGCAGGACCGCCTGTCCTATCGGCACCAGACCTACTGCCTCTCCTTTCTGTTACAGGACCGCCCCGTTCAGCCAGGGCCTACTGCCTTTTCAACTACTATACACAGTATAGAACATAACATTACTTTCAGTTTTAGAAGCACTGAGCTGTCTACGTATGGCTCCTAGGAGGACTCACTACCCAACCCCTACGGGTTCACTTTCTGTCTTCTGTAACACATTATTAACTCTTTCTTTACAATAACTAACTTACTATGGAGGACTCAGGGTTTACCTTCTATCCCTAGTTTCTTATCAACATTCTCAACTATCCCCTTATAACATCAATCTTCATTACTATTTTCTTTCTGGAAACATCATCTGCATTTCTCTACATTTAACCAATCAAATACATATAACTTTTACATGTAAGAATTATCATCACTTTCGCTCATCAAGACATTATTGCTATCCATCAATCTTAAAGCAATACGATTCTTCAAATATACACGTGGATGTCCCCTTTAAGAAGGGACCAAGTCTTCAGGAGGTAGCATTTGTTCTCTAGCTACCAGTCCATACTCAGCAAAGGCTCCGGTGCGGTATCTTCGCAAAGAGTCTCTTTCTAAGTAAAACCAGTAGGAAACACCCTTAAGAAGGTGTGAACTATGTACAAGAAGTTTGTATAATGCACTGTTCATGATCCAGCAGTTCTTTCAGTGATGAATAAACAGGAAACAAAACAAAAAGCAGAAGAAGGGATCCCGGGTAAACAAAGGGATCCCTTTAAGAATAACCCAGGTCGGGTTTAAAGTAGCAAAAAGCAGGGAAACAAACAGTTAACTATGTACAGTTTCAGGTTTCCGAGGTTTAGTTGGACGGCTTCCAGGGCTGCACCTGGCACTTAATCCCTCTTGGCCCGGGAAGGGTGAAGTCCAGGGTTGCACCCAGTGCTGGACAAACGCCGTTAATCCGTCTTTCATGTACGGTTAGGTCATACACAGCGATGGAGGTCTGCGCAGCTTGAGTAGGGGCATTTGCTGCAGCAGAGGTAGCGGCTGCTGCAAGATCAGTCACTGGAACGGAGTCAGCAGCTGTGGCACTAGCAGTCGCGGGAGTGGTGTCAGTCATCAGGGCAGGGTCGTCCTTCATACCTGCTTCAGATGCGGTCCCTCCGGTGCCGGTCTGCTCTGCCTCCGCGGGGGTCTGGAATGCTGGCTGCAGGGCCTTGCGCTGCGGCGTTGTCATCTCCGTTTGCAGCATCTCGTTTTCCGGCAGGGCCTTGCCTTCTGGCTTCGGAGCGCTGGAACTTCTTTCCTGCTCCGGACCAGATGAGGCTGCCGACAGATGTCTGGTGAGGCTCCTGATGATGGCCTTCTTCCACCCGGCCTCAGTGCTCAGCTGCGCCCGCCGGGGTCGGTCGCTGAGCTCGTCCACTCCGGCCTGCAGGAATTCAGCATCAGCGGTGGAGGCCTGGTTGCGGTGCCCCTCCGGGTGGCTGGGGGAGTCCTCTGCTCCGACCCCACGCTCCGGCTCCGGGCGGCTCGCCATGGCGTCCTCCATGTCGCTCACTCCTTCTTCCTGGTCCTTTTCCCGCTCTCTCCTTCGTGGGCGGTTTCGTTTTCTCTGTCTCTGCCCACCATTGAGGATCAGGAGGCGGATCTCGGTTGCTGACGGAGACGTCCTCAAGGGGCCGAGATATTTAGACTGGGCGGCCATTGTCTTTCGCGCTCTTCAGCTTGTTCACGCCCACTTCCACGCCCTTCTTCTTCTCCTGCGCTCTCCTTAGCGCTGTAATGGCGGCGGTTTTGGCGGGAACTTCTGGCGGCAAGTGGCCATACACAGTCTTTGCAATAAGTCACAGTCCAAGCACAATAAATCACAGTTCCAAGGCACACATGACATGATTCTTCAGGCTTAAGTAGATCCTGTTCGTGACGCCAAGTTGGAGCGCCCCCACACCGCCGCAGGGCCGAGGGGTACCCGGAGCCGGGCCTCTGAGTCTCAGTTCTGGGGTTGTCACGGTGGCTAGACCCGGTCCGTGGCCCTGCCTGTCAGTGGGGGACGTCCGGTGCAATAAGGGGTGTTGTAACGGTGCAGTTGTGGGGTGCAGGTCGCGGTAAATAATGAGGACACCAGGTTGCAGTCTCTTTACCTCTTTACTGAAGATCTCTGGGTCCTCAATCCAGAATACGGCTCACCAGGCTGCGCAAGTCCGGCCGGTCCAATGACACTTCCAGAGTTCTCTTCACAGGAGGAAATCTGTGCCTTCCCCCTAGCGCTATGTGTTGTAGTCCTTCCCTGCTGTGCTTACGGAAAGTACCCCACAACTGTTGTGTCTGTTTCTGATGTTCCCTCACAACTCGACTAGATGATGTTCTGCTAATCCTCCGTCCCTCCCTGAGGTTCGGGTAGGAACGGCACCCGTTTGACGGGTAGGCCTGGAGTTCTTCCGGGACCCTAGAG
Organism: Ranitomeya variabilis; assembly: GCF_051348905.1. NCBI lineage: Eukaryota > Metazoa > Chordata > Amphibia > Anura > Dendrobatidae > Ranitomeya > Ranitomeya variabilis. The sequence continues at coordinate 545,339,200 of NC_135232.1, read as the reverse complement.
ACGCCCCTCTCCCACAATTGCCTCCCAAGACTTCATAGGTGATTTGAGTTAGACAGCCCGCCTGAGACTGACTGCCCTGCCGCTGTTTGGAGTATTGCTTGAAGCTGAATGTTATTCTACTCCCTCGGCGTTCCGGCCACCGGTAGTGCGCCTCAGTAGGATGTTGCTTCGGTCTTACAGCACGACTCCTACTGGTATTTCTCCTTTGCGTGATCCCGTTTCTCACTCAGCACAATCTATCTCTCTTCTAATCCTTTCTTGGGCACCGCCGCTACCCGGAGCAGGCACGGTCCCGTTACGTTCGTTCTCGTTGCCAAGCCTCTGTCAGGATCCCACCCCTGACAGAGACCCTACTGTGTCTTCCCCTACAACACCCTCTGCCACAAGGTGTTGCCTGGTTCCAACCCAGTCAGCTTTCTGATCTAACTTCCTGCCTGACCCCCAGTTTACCCACTATGGTGGGGAGTGGCCTAATGAATAGCACCCTTAGCTCCCCCCGGAGGCCCGGCTGTGAAATGTATTGGTGTCTGTGATACCTGATCAGATGAACTCCTTCAGTGCCATCGGACGCACCATAGCTCCCCATAGTGGCGGAGCCACAGTACTGCAACGACCAGGACTCTGGGGCGCTGCATATATATCTGTGTGTCTCAATGACATATATATATACCTATACTATGTGTAGACATTTATTCTATCTATTCTATTCTCACATGTCGGTGTGATTTTACTGTACACTGCACTGAATTACCGGCTTTTCTATAGAACACCTCTGCGTATTTCTCGCAAGTCACACGCATGGTCCGTGTGCATTCCATATTTTTCTCGCCCCATAGACTTTCATTGGCGTATTTTTTTGCGCAATACGCTGACAAACGCAGCATGCTGCGATTTTCTACGGCTGTACAAGACCGTAAAAAACTGATGCGTAAAATACGCCAGATAGGAGCTGGGCCATAGAGAATCATTGTACCATGTGCAATGCGTATTTTCTGTGCCTCTTATACGTCTGTAAAACTCGCTAGTGTGATGCCGGCCTTAGGAGTTTCTCTTATCACACACAGATGTGTGATCAGGGCCAAAAGTCCATTGTCTAACCATTGTTTTTGTTTTTTCCAACAGTGCTCAAAGTCAAAACACGTTGGCGTTCGATGAAGGATCGCTTCAACAAGGACCTTCGTCAAGAGAGCCGGGTTCCTAGTGGTTCTGGAGCAAGGATTCAAAAATATAAATACCACCGCATTCTGGCATTTTTGAGACCGGTCCTTGCCCAGAGAACGTAAGTATTTTTTTGGTGTATTAGGTTGTGTTGTACTGCCATAATCTGTATGTTTCTATTCCACAGGAGTTGGCGTTTTGTAAATCTTTGGTATTCATTTTTTTTTCTTCTTTTTTCACAGCACATGGAGCAGCACTCTTGATCCTGGTTCTGGAGTGGTCCTTCATCAGACAGCCACAGACCCGTCCCAGCCATCTAGCAGTGCTGCAGCAAGTGGGCCTGCCACAGAAACTGGAGACCAGGAAGCTGGTCCATCAGGTGTTCCCCTGTCCCAGTCCTCTGCCTCTTTTTTTTGGGGGGGGCTCTTCCCGGCAGTGGCAGAGGGCCTCGGACAGGTCACTCATGCCCGAGTTTTTGCACTTGAGCTCGGTTTTTCATAATGGACTCAAGGCGATGGGTGACCGACTGGATAGTGCCATAAACAATATGAATACACGTATCCAGGAGGTCACCAAAAGCCTTGACCAAATGAAAGCCAACCTCCAGAGGCCAGCACATCATTTTTTCAATAAAATTGAGGGCATGTCAGAACACCTTACTCCTGATCTCCAGCTTTGTGTCAAGCAGGCCTGCTTACGTGCAGGCTATGCAGCAGAGTCGGTATTTTCAGCAGACAGTGGCGGCATATCCACCTGTGCCAACTCTGTCACGCTTGACATCAATGCCGAGCTCTGCTGCATACCACTGCATGGCCACCTCCATTCCAAGCACTGCCGGACACCACTACAGCACCACCATGCCGAGTGCTGTTGGACAGTCCACCGCCACCACCATGACAACTGCTGCTCCTACTTGGACCTCCACGGCCACCACCATGCAGCAGCAGGACCCTGGCATGGCCTTCCGCTCCACAGCCATGCAACAGCAGCAGGACCCTGGCATGGCCTTCCAACCTCCAACCGCAACCATGCAGCAGCAGCGGCACAAAGACCCTGACAGTTCGGCCACTATGACCAGGCCGCAAGAAATGAGCCCGCTGAGGCTCCCCAGATCGCCGCGCCGATCCCAGTAGTAGTGCTGCCTGTTGTCCCGTGCAGTGAGCCTCCTCCCCCATCTCTTCACAGTGAGGAGATGCCGCAGCCTGCTGGGAACAGAACAGTGGAGAGAGCAGAAGATACAACTTAAGTCCTGCTGTTCCTCCACTGCTGTCCCTGACTCCCTGTGTGCTGTGCGGCGGGGCCCCTGACTGTAGGTGAGTACTCACCAGTCTCTTGGGATGCGCCATGCAGGAGAACAGAGAGACAGCAGCCAATGAGTGCTCTCCTCAGTCTGGTGAGGAAAGCGTTCATTGGCCAGCGTCTCTCCCTGCATGACACGCCCCCCTTTTGAACTTCTGCACTCCGCGCGCCGCTCTCTCCCTGGCACTGGGAGTTAGCATGATTACAGGAGTGAGTGAGAGGGGCCCGATGCTACATGATACGGGGCCTGCCTGCAGAGACCACCACTCGGCCCCAGAGCAGTGGCACTAGTGGTATGTCCGCCCCTGGCTGGGGGCCCCTAGGGCAGCGGGGGCCCTAGGCAGCTGCCTAGTCTGCCTGCCCCTAACGCCGGCCCTGCATGGCCCCCTTGTTCACCTGATCTGAACCCCATAGAGAACCTGTGGTCCCTCATAAAATGTGAGATCTACAGGGAGGGAAAACAGTACACCTCTCGGAACAGTGTCTGGGAGGCTGTGGTGGCTGCTGCATGCAATGTTGATCGTAAACAGATCAAGCAACTAACAGAATCTATGGATGAAAGGCTGTTGAGTGTCATCATAAAGAAAGGTGGTTATATTGGTCTCTAATTTTTTGGGGGTTTGTTTTTGCATGTCAGATATGTTTATTTTTACATTTTGTACAGTTATATTGGTTTACTTGGCAAAAATAAACAAGTGAGATGGGAATATATTTTGTTTTCATTAAGTTGCCTAATAATTCTGCACAGGAATAGTTACCTGCATAAACAGATATCCTCCTAAGATAGCCAAATCTAAAAAAAAAAACACTCCAACTTCCAAAAATATTAAACTTTGATATTTGTGAGTCTTTTGGGTTGATTGAGAACATAGTTGTTGATCAATAATAAAAATAATCCTCTAAAATACAACTTGCTGTTACATCTTCGCTTCCACCGCGGTTCCCTGCTCCCTCTTTCACTCACCTGTCTTCGGCGCCTTGGCGCGCCTCCTTTGCCGCAGGTTCCCGTCCGGCATCCTCTCATCTGCGTGCGCGCCCGGACTGTGCTTCTCGACGGCTGCGCGCGCACGCTCGGTTCAGCGCTGTGCGCGTACGTCTCTGAGAGTCTCCCTGCCGCTCTATCTTTTCCTCTCTTTTCCCTGGAGGACTCCAACCCAGAAGTGCTCACAGCACTGGCCTTATTAGTCCGCCTCTTCCTCCAAACCTCGCCTTGTGATCATTTGTACTTGCAACTGACCTTGGCCGCACTATTGTCCTGCATCTCATTTGCCTGACCTTGTGCTTTTTTCTCTATTTCCCTAGGTCCTGTCCTAGTTCCTCATCCAGTCTACCTCCACGTAGTCCTGCTTGCTTGTCCGCTTCCACAGCACCGTCCCTGCTTCACTCTCCAGCCTGTCCTCAGTGCTTCCTTCTTGTACCACATCATCACCCTGTCTTCCAGCTGCCGTGGCGATAGTCTCTCATGGGTCTGCCCCTAACGCTCCCTGTATAGGGGGCGGTTCCATCTGGTCAGCTCGCCCATGGGAGGATCGTTGTCACGGTTCAGTGGGTCCATCTCTTCGTTCCTTTACGTCTCCGTCATTATCACACTAGTCACAGCAGTAGTAGTTACAGGACTGCAATCGGATGACATCTGAGTGCAGCCTGATTCTTACAGTCCCCTTCGTTCCTTTACGTCTCCGTCATTGTCACACTAGTCACTGCAGTAGTAGTTTCAGGACTGCACTCGGACGACATCTGAGTGCAGCCTGATTCTTACACTTGCCTAATAATTCTGCACACAGTGTAATGACGTCAACTACCTTTCCACTATCAACATAAGTGGTTTTTAGAGGAAATAAATGGGAGACTCGGTCAAGATATCAATACACGAATTTTATTAACAAAACATGTTATTAACATTTAAAACATAACTGGTACAGGCCAAAACCCAACAGGAAATTTTGCACAATATTGTCTTGTCATGCCACACGTCAATTATCAGAATCAAAATAGGCAGCAAATTGGTCCCGCATGTGGTCAACTTCAACTGTTGACCGCAGCGGGTGATGCTAGTAATCTGGCAATGGGTTTGCAACTGGTTCATCCAGTTCAAAGTTGGGTCGCTCCTTAGCCGTTATGTAATTGTGGAGAACCACACAGGCTTTGACCACCTCATTGACTGTCTCCATTTTTAGATTAATGGCTGTAGCAAGAATGCGCCATTTTGAGACAAGAATCCCAAAGGTACACTCTACTGTTCTTCGTGCCCTGGTCAGTCTGTAGTTAAAAATCCTTTTAGTGTGGTTCAAGTCCCGACTGGAATATGGCTTCAGTAGGTTTTTACACATCTGAAAGGCCTCATCCCCAACCATAACAAATGGCATCGGTAGGCCTTGAGTGTTGGGGAGAGTGTTGTGAATTTACCTTTTGGCTCCCTCTAGTGGCTACTAGTGATTTTACTCTGGGTATGTCATTCATCCCTTGTATGCTCACCTGGGTCGTTAGGTCAGGGGTGTTGCTATATAAGCTCCCGGGACCTTCAGTTCAATGCCTGGCAACGTTGATATCAGAGCTAATCTGTAGTGCTCTTGTCTACTGATCCTGGTTCCTGCTTGATTAAGCTAAGTCTGCTTTCTTGCTTTTTGCTATTCGTTTTTGTTTGCATTTTTTGTCCAGCTTGTATATTATCTGTATCCTGACCTTGCTGGAAGCTCTAGGGTGGCTGGTGTTCTCCCCCCGGGCCGTTAGACCATTCAGGGGTTCTTGAATCTCCAGCGTGGATTTTGATAGGGTTTTTGTTGACCATATAAGTTATCTTACTACATTCTGCTATTAGTAAGTGGGCCTCTCTTTGCTAAACCTAGTTCATCTCTGTGTTTGTCATTTCCTCTTACCTCACCGTTATTATTTGTGGGGGGCTTGTATCCTACTTTTGGGGTCTTTTTCTCTGGAGGCAAGAGAGGTCTTTGTTTTCCTCTTCTAGGGGTAGTTAGCTCTCCGGCTGGCGCCAGACATCTAGCGACCAACGTAGGCGTAGGCATGTTCCCCGGCTACTTCTAGTGTTGGCGTTAGGAGTAGATATATGGTCAACCCAGTTACCACTGCCCTATGAGCTGGATTTTTGTACTTCGCAGACTTGCTGATATCTCTGAGACCCTCGCCATTGGGGTCATAACAGTTTGCCAGGCCAGTATTAAATGTTAAATGCATTGCAGAAGCGGGATTATAAGAAAGAAAGTTCTGAGTTTTTTTTTTTTTTTTCCTCTCTCTCATTTTTTTTTTCTTTTCCCCTTTACCTCTGAGTGGCTTGTGATTGCTGCAGACATGAATGTCCAGACCTTGATTACAAGTGTGGACCAGCTTGCTGCTCGTGTGCAGGGCATACAAGATTATGTTACCAGAAATCCTATGTCAGAACCTAAGATACCGATTCCTGAACTGTTTTCCGGAGACCGATTTAAGTTTAGAAATTTCAGGAATAATTGTAAATTGTTTTTGTCCCTGAGACCCTGTTCCTCTGGAGACTCCGCTCAGCAAGTGAAAATTGTTATTTCTTTTTTACGGGGCGACCCTCAGGATTGGGCTTTCTCGCTGGCGCCAGGAGATCCGGCATTGGCTGATATTCATGCGTTTTTTCTGACGCTCGGTTTGCTTTATGAGGAACCCAATCTTGAGATTCAGGCAGAAAAAGCCTTGCTGGCTATGTCTCAGGGCCAGGACGAGGCTGAAGTGTATTGCCAAAAATTTCGGAAATGGTCCGTGCTGACCCAGTGGAACGAGTGTGCTTTGGCTGCAAATTTTAGAAATGGCCTTTCTGAAGCCATTAAGAATGTGATGGTGGGTTTTCCCATTCCCACAGGTCTGAATGATTCCATGGCCCTGGCAATTCAAATTGACCGGCGGTTGCGGGAGCGCAAAACCGCAAATTCCCTCATGGTGTTATCTGAACAGGCACCTGATTTAATGCAATGTGATAGAATCCTGACTAGAAATGAGCGGAAAATTCATAGACGCCAGACTGGCTTGTGTTACTACTGTGGTGATTCTACACATGTTATCTCAGCATGCTCTAAACGTCTTACTAAGGTTGTTAGTCCTGTCGCCATTGGTAATTTGCAACCTAAGTTTATTCTATCTGTAACTTTGATTTGCTCACTGTCATCGTATCCTGTCATGGCGTTTGTGGATTCAGGTGCTGCCCTGAGTCTTATGGATCTGTCATTTGCCAAGCGCTGCGGTTTTGTTCTTGAGCCATTAGAAAATCTTATCCCTCTTAGGGGTATTGATGCTACGCCATTGGCAGAAAATAAACCGCAGTTTTGGACACAGGTTACCATGTGCATGACTGCTGAACATCGGGAGGTGATACGTTTTCTTGTTCTGCATAAGATGCATGATTTGGTTGTTTTGGGTTTGCCATGGTTACAGACCCATAATCCAGTCTTGGACTGGAAGGCAATGTCAGTGTCAAGTTGGGGCTGTCATGGAAGTCATGGAGATTCCCTGCCTGTGTCTATTGCTACTTCTACGCCTTCGGAAGTTCCGGCGTATTTGTCTGATTATCAGGATGTCTTCAGCGAGTCTAGGTCAAGTGCATTGCCTCCTCATAGGGAATGTGACTGTGCAATAGATTTGATTCCAGGCAGTAAGTTTCCTAAGGGAAGACTGTTTAATCTGTCGGTACCTGAACATACCGCGATGCGTTCATATATCAAGGAGTCTCTGGAGAAGGGGCATATCCGTCCTTCTTCTTCCCCTCTTGGTGCGGGATTCTTTTTTGTGGCCAAAAAGGACGGATCTTTGAGGCCTTGTATTGACTATCGGCTTTTAAATAAGATCACTGTCAAATTTCAGTATCCTTTGCCGCTGTTGTCAGACTTGTTTGCCCGGATTAAAGGTGCCAAGTGGTTCACCAAGACAGACCTTCGTGGTGCGTACAACCTTGTGCGCATTAAGCAAGGAGATGAATGGAAAACCGCATTCAATACGCCCGAAGGTCATTTTGAGTACTTGGTGATGCCATTTGGGCTCTCTAATGCACCTTCAGTTTTTCAGTCCTTTATGCATGACATTTTCCGGAAGTATCTGGATAAATTTTTGATCGTTTATCTGGATGATATTCTGTTTTTTTCTGATGATTGGGACTCGCATGTGGAGCAGGTCAGGATGGTTTTCAAGATTTTGCGTGAAAATTCTTTGTTTGTTAAAGGCTCAAAGTGTCTCTTTGGTGTACAGAAGGTTCCCTTTTTAGGGTTCATTTTTTCCCCTTCTGCTGTAGAGATGGACCCAGTCAAGGTCCGAGCTATTCATGATTGGACTCAACCATCGTCAGTTAAGAGTCTTCAGAAGTTCTTGGGTTTTGCTAACTTCTACCGTCGTTTTATCGCTAATTTTTCTAGCGTTGTTAAACCGTTGACGGATATGACCAAGAAAGGCTCTGATGTGGCTAACTGGGCTCCTGCTGCCGTGGAGGCTTTCCAGGAGTTGAAACGCCGGTTTACTTCGGCGCCTGTTTTGTGCCAGCCTGACATCTCACTTCCCTTTCAGGTTGAGGTGGATGCTTCGGAGATTGGGGCAGGGGCCGTTTTGTCGCAGAGAGGTCCTGGTTGTTCTACTATGAGACCTTGTGCTTTTTTCTCTAGGAAGTTTTCGCCGGCAGAGCGAAATTATGATGTGGGCAATCGGGAGTTGTTGGCCATGAAGTGGGCATTTGAGGAGTGGCGTCATTGGCTCGAGGGTGCTAAGCATCGTGTGGTGGTCTTGACTGATCACAAAAATCTGATGTACCTCGAGTCTGCTAAACGCCTGAATCCTAGACAGGCCCGCTGGTCATTGTTTTTCTCCCGTTTTGACTTTGTGGTCTCGTATTTACCAGGTTCTAAGAATGTGAAGGCCGATGCTCTGTCTAGGAGCTTTGTGCCTGATGCTCCTGGAGTCGCTGAACCTGAGGGTATTCTTAAGGAAGGAGTTATCTTGTCAGCTATTTCTCCAGATCTGCGACGTGTGTTGCAGATATTTCAGGCTGGTAGGCCTGACTCTTGTCCACCTGACAGATTGTTTGTGCCTGCTAAATGGACCAGCAGAGTCATTTCCGAGGTTCATTCCTCAGTGTTGGCAGGGCACCCGGGAATTTTTGGCACCAGAGATCTGGTGGCCAGGTCCTTTTGGTGGCCTTCCTTGTCAAGGGATGTGCGGTCATTTGTGCAGTCCTGTGGTACTTGTGCTCGAGCTAAGCCTTGCTGTTCTCGTGCCAGCGGGTTGCTCTTGCCCTTGCCTGTCCCGAAGAGACCTTGGACACACATCTCTATGGATTTCATTTCGGATCTTCCGGTGTCTAAGGGCATGTCTGTCATCTGGGTGATATGTGATCGTTTCTCCAAGATGGTCCATCTGGTTCCTTTGCCTAAGCTGCCTTCCTCTTCTGATTTGGTTCCTGTGTTCTTCCAGAACGTGGTTCGTTTGCACGGCATTCCTGAGAATATTGTGTCGGACAGAGTATCCCAGTTTGTGTCCAGGTTCTGGCGATCCTTTTGTGGTAGGATGGGCATTGATTTGTCGTTTTCGTCCGCTTTTCATCCACAGACTAACGGACAAACGGAATGAACTAATCAGACTCTGGAGGCGTATTTGAGGTGTTTTGTCTCTTCTGATCAGGATGATTGGGTGACCTTCTTGCCGTTGGCTGAATTTGCCCTTAATAATCGGGCTAGTTCTGCCACCTTGGTTTCGCCATTTTTCTGCAACTCCGGTTTCCATCCTCGTTTTTCCTCGGGACATGTGGAGCCTTCTGACTGTCCTGGAGTGGATTCTGTGGTGGATAGGTTGCAGCGGATCTGGAATCATGTGGTGGACAACTTGAAGTTGTCACAGGGGAAGGCTCAGCGTTTTGCCAACCGCCGCCGCGGTGTGGGTCCCCGACTTCGTGTTGGGGATTTGGTATGGCTGTCTTCTCGATTTGTTCCTATGAAGGTCTCCTCTCCCAAATTTAAGCCTCGATTCATTGGTCCTTACAAGATATTGGAGATCCTTAATCCTGTATCCTTTCGCCTGGATCTTCCGGTGTCGTTTGCCATTCACAACGTATTTCATAGGTCCTTGTTGCGGCGGTACGTTGTGCCTGTGGTTCCTTCTGCTGAGCCTCCTGCTCCGGTGTTGGTTGAGGGCGAGTTGGAGTACGTGGTGGAGAAGATCTTAGATTCTCGTCTCTCCAGGCGGAGGCTTCAGTACCTGGTCAAGTGGAAGGGCTATGGTCAGGAGGATAATTCCTGGGTGGTCGCCTCTGATGTGCATGCGGCCGATTTAGTTCGTGCCTTTCACGCCGCTCATCCTGATCGCCCTGGTGGTCTTGGTGAGGGTTCGGTGACCCCTCACTAAGGGGGGGGTACTGTTGTGAATTTACCTTTTGGCTCCCTCTAGTGGCTACTAGTGATTTTACTCTGGGTATGTCATTCATCCCTTGTATGCTCACCTGGGTCGTTAGGTCAGGGGTGTTGCTATATAAGCTCCCGGGACCTTCAGTTCAATGCCTGGCAACGTTGATATCAGAGCTAATCTGTAGTGCTCTTGTCTACTGATCCTGGTTCCTGCTTGATTAAGCTAAGTCTGCTTTCTTGCTTTTTGCTATTCGTTTTTGTTTGCATTTTTTGTCCAGCTTGTATATTATCTGTATCCTGACCTTGCTGGAAGCTCTAGGGTGGCTGGTGTTCTCCCCCCGGGCCGTTAGACCGTTCAGGGGTTCTTGAATCTCCAGCGTGGATTTTGATAGGGTTTTTGTTGACCATATAAGTTATCTTACTACATTCTGCTATTAGTAAGTGGGCCTCTCTTTGCTAAACCTAGTTCATCTCTGTGTTTGTCATTTCCTCTTACCTCACCGTTATTATTTGTGGGGGGCTTGTATCCTACTTTTGGGGTCTTTTTCTCTGGAGGCAAGAGAGGTCTTTGTTTTCCTCTTCTAGGGGTAGTTAGCTCTCCAGCTGGCGCGAGACATCTAGCGACCAACGTAGGCATGTTCCCCGGCTACTTCTAGTGTTGGCGTTAGGAGTAGATATATGGTCAACCCAGTTACCACTGCCCTATGAGCTGGATTTTTGTACTTCGCAGACTTGCTGATATCTCTGAGACCCTCGCCATTGGGGTCATAACAGGAGAGGTTGTGGCAGTGGAAAATTAAAATTTCTTCAATACACACGTCGGCCCATATCCGAGTTCTTGAAAGTCTGTGAGTCATTCCCACGGCCGAAAAGCTCCAATGTCCACCATGATGAAGCGACAGTCCGCATCTGCTATTGCCATGAGCACAACTGAAAAATATTTTTTGTAGTTGAAGTACTCCGATCCAGTTCTGGCGGGTTTGATAATGCGTATGTGCTTTCCATCCACAGCTCCTAAACAGTTGGGGAAATCACACACACTCCAGAATTTTTCAGCAATTTCAATCCACATGTCCTCCGTGGGTAGGGGTATAAACTCATCCTGGAGAACATTCCACAAAGACCGGCAGGGTTGGTATTCCAGACAGGGTGGGAATTCCAAGCCGATGATGAGCTCTCTCCGGTTGCCAGAAATCTGAAATAAGAATAAAAAATTAAATTTACAATCAATTCCATTTATGGTGGTGTTTAGCTAAAGACCTAAAGGAAAATACAAATAATACATGGCAGACCAATAATAATTATGACTGGCATTTGTTTAGAATTATTACGTACCTTAATGTAACCAGGAGACGTCCCTCTGCTGGAATCGCTCATTCAAACATAAAAGTCTCTTTAATGCATTATCTTCACACAGAAAAGGTTCCAAGCATATAACCTGAATGCACATAACTTCAGAGTTCGGTTCACACCAGTTCATTACAGCATCTTTTATACTGCAGTTACTACAAATGCTTGTCCTCCTCTGACTAGTTCCATGGGTGTCCTGCACCGTTGTATCACAGTCTCTACTCACAGCTGTACACAGACCTTGACATCCTCCTGTCTGCAACTGTGTCACCTGCTGGTCCTTCCTTCGGGCACAGGACAGTCTACCTCTGGTTCACCTCTGTCCACATCCGTGACCAGTCCCCATGGACAGCAGCACCATTGTGTATGCTATGGTTTGTCAGGCTTCACTCTGGCCCTGACACACCTGAGACTCCTCAGACTCAAATCTAAAACCTCTCTATACTACAGGGCTTTTAACAATTGTAATCACAGCTACACCTGCGACTGTAAGGCCCCCTCATGGCCTCACTACGCCTCTGTGCGCATCCTGGGGAGAACAAACAGCGCTCCCTAGCTGTAACAGGGGTCACTGTCTCACAAGAGCTACACACAAGTGCGTTTACTAAGTGCAGCGCCTAGCATAAATGGAGAAACTGATTACTGCTTAACAGGAGCTCATACCTACTTTGTGTTTATACTTAAATGAATCCCCATGTCATGCTGAGCATAATGATAACTTTGTATTTCACCTAAAAGGGTCATACGCTGAGATATGAGTAATAGAAGATTTGACATAAGTTCCAGAAAGGGAGGGCATTCCAGGGCGCTGCCCACTCAGCAAGGTCATCAAGAAAAAGTATATACATTTTGGAGCTGAGTCAGGAGGGATAGCTTTTGTCCCATGGAGTCAGCTGAGAGAGGCTCTGCAAATCTGCCTGATGCATTGGGATATATGCTCCCCTTCCCCAGCACCGCATGGTCTGCTATGAAATGTCTTAAGAACTGTACTTGTTTTTCTTCCTTTAATCCTTGTTTATTTTGTAATTGTCTGTACATACGATACTTGTCTCCTTTTAAACTATTTTTTATACTTTTGTAAACACTGCCTACCTTTCGGAGTAAAATATATAAAATTACTAGCTTTGTTTCTCCTTGCTCTATAATGTACTGTCACATCCTCTGAAGTAAATTATGCTACTAATTGGGTTGGCTCCTGAGTCTGACCCATTATTAATTAAGAAATAGCTGGTGGCAGCGGAATTGTCCTGAGCCGTTGGAAAAACTGGTAGCGATGGACGGCGTTGATAATTATTATTCCCGCTTGAGTGGGTAAGGTTATATCGCCCTCGCTGCAGTGTGCCCATTAGCCAGTACATAGTAAGGCAGCCTTTCTGGCGACTAATTATCCTAAAGAAGACAAAAAGAGAAATGATCCAGCTGGAGGTGGAGGCAGTTCAGACTTTGTGAGACTTTATTAGACAACTAAAGTGATAAATAGTTCTTCAAAATGAAAAATCTTTACATAGCAAACACCTGGCACACCAGTGAGGAGGATCAACGCGTTTCAACTATGAAGTCTTACTCATGAGCTGGATCATTTCTCTTTTTGTCTTCATTTGCTGTGGGCGCTCACCCCGAACCGTGCTGGGCGTTGGCAGGTCTGGGGATTTCGTCTAAGACCGGTAAGCTGACTATATTCCTTTTTTCTTTTGTTATTCACTAATTATCCTAGGTACAGTACCCTGACTGACATGAGGGTAAGGGCGCCAGAGAGCTGCAAGTTCCAAACTGGAACTGGGAAGTGGAATATAGGTAAATTCCCTTCAGAAAAGAACCGGGGCAGCCAAACAACCCTGGTTCATGACATATTGGTGGCAGCAGTGAGGATGATAAAAATATCTGCCCTGTGATCCATGACAGCGTTGAGCCCCCTGTAGTCCACGCAGAACAGGGTGGTCCAATCCTTCTTTGGCACGAGGACTACAGGTGAGGCCCACGCGCTTTTGGACCGTTGAATCACCCCCAGCTGTAACATCTCATCGATCTCCTGGCGCATAACCTGCTGCACCTCATCGGAGATCCGAGAGGGTGTCCACCGTAGTGGGGCATGATTCCCGGTGTCCACCTCATGGACCGCTAACTCAGTCCTTCCAGGTCGGTTGGAGAACACGACCCGGAAGGGTTCCTTCATGGTCTGCAACTGCGACCGATGGGGTTCGGTTAGCAAGGCTATTACCTCCACATCCTTGATGGACCCACCGGCCTTGGCTTGGGCCAGCATGTCCAGGAGGGGGTCTTCCTCCCATCTTTGGTCAGGTTGCAGACCGGTAGGATGCAGACTTCACGTTCATGATGAGCCTTCATCATATTGACATGAAAGGCCTTTCGCCTACCCCGAGCGTGGTCAAGCGTGACCACGAAGGTGACTGGGTTGAGCTGTTGGTGGACGACGTACAGGCCTTCCCAGGCTGCCTGAAGCTTATCATTCGGTACGGGGACCAGAACCCACACCTTTTGACCCACCTGGTAGGTCCGCTCCTGGGCGTTCTGGTCATACCAGTGCTTCTGACCAGCCTGAGCCTGCGCCATGTTGTCATGCACCAACTGCGTCAAGGTCTGCATTTTGTCACGGAAGCGCATGACATAATCCACGATGGACACTTCAGAAGGGTTCGGCTCTTCTTCCCAGGATTCCCTTACCAATCCAAGGGGTCCCCGGACTCACCTGCCATACAGGAGCTCAAAGAGGGAGAACCTGTTGAGGCCTGCAAAACGTCTTGGTATGCGAATAATAGGTGTAGGAGGTACCGCTCCCAGTCGCATCCTTGGGTCTCATCCAGCATGTGCAGCATCTCTTTGAGGGTACCGTTGAACCACTCACAAACCATTGGTCTGGGGGTGATACGCACTTGATACCTGCATTCTCTTACAGAGAGCCTCAATTAGGCGAGACATGAATTAGGTGCCTTGGTCGGTAAGCATCTCCTTGGGAAATCCTACCCATGAAAAGATGGCCAATAGTGCATCCGCCACCTTATCCGCCCTAGTTGAGGACAGAGACACTGCCTCTGGGTATCGGGTAACGTAGTTTACCACAGAGAGGACGTATTGCTTTCCAGAGCTGCTGGAGACAGCCAACGGGCCTACAATGTCCGCCGCGATCCTCTGAAAAGGCTCCTCTATCACTGGTAAAGGGATCAGGCCCGGCCTTCTCCACTCTTTGACAGGTGATACAGGAACGGCAGTAGTTTGTCACATCTGTCGCCATCTTGGGCTAAAAGAAGTGTTTAGACAGCCGGACCTTAGTTTTGCTGATCCCTAAGTGTCCAGTGAGTGGGATCTCATGGGCAATCCGCAACAACTCACCCATGAATTGGTAGGGGATGAGCAGCTCTCTTTCCCTCAACCACTCCTTTTGAGATTGACAGGGAACTGCCTCCCGGTATAACCTCCCTCATTCCCAGAACACCCTCTCCTTATCAGTCATGGAGGTGGGCGTCTCGGCAAGGTGTCTCAAATTCTCCAGGCTCAAATCTGAGTGGAGAGCAGCCTGGAACTCCTGGCTGGAGGCAGCCAGAAGCGACGTCAGGGTCTCTTCCACATGGGAACCCTCTGGGACCTGCCCTGGGTCCATCTCTGGTTCAATCCAGCCTGTGACCGAGGAGAGTCCAAAAGGCAGAACATTATCTGGGTTCCGGGCACTCTGACTGTGGGTGACAGCAGTTACGTAGGATGTCTTCCCGGGGATTTCCACAGACCCATCAGCCAGCGCTGCTATGGGTACTATCTCCCCATCCACCCCCAACACCTCAGGAGCAGTGCTACCTATGGGGGCTGTTACTTCCTCTGTGGCACTGGTCAGTTGCACGGCATCACCTTCCTCACGGTTCCCATGCATCTCCCCATTTCCCTTAGCACCATCGATTGTTCCTGTTAGGGGATCCTCAGGTATTCCACCCCGCAGAGTGACTCCTGCACCTGTAGACACATCATCATCTGTCTATATAATTGTCTAAGGGGTACTTCCATCTCTCTGTCTGTAATGGAAATCCCGCACGGCTGATTGGTCGCGGCCAGCAGGCCGCAACCAATCAGCGACGGGCACAGTCCGGCCGTGAATTCGCCCCTCCCTACTTCCGTCCAGTCAGTGCCCGCTCCATACTCCCCTCCAGTCAGCGCTCGCAAAGGGTTAATGGCAGCGTTAATGGACCACGTTATGCCGCGGTGTAACGCACTCCGTTAATGCTGCTATTAACCCTGCCTGACCAACTTTTTACTATTGATGCTGCCTATGCAGCATCAATAGTAAAAAAGATCTAATGTAAAAATAATACAAAAATAAAAATTGTGCTATTCTCACCTTCCGTCGTCCACCGATGCGTGCGAGGCTACCGCCAGCTCCGTTCCCAGCGATGTATTACATAATTACCCAGATGACTTAGCAGTCTCGCGAGACCGCTAAGTCATCTGGGTAATTTCGCAATGCATTATTGGGAACGGAAGCTGGCAGGTGCGTCGCGCGCATCGGGATAGCTTCGCTGGACGCTGGAGGGTGAGTATATAACAAGTTTTTTATTTTCATTCTTTTTTTAACAGGGATATGGTGCCCACACTGCTATATAGTACTTGGCCTGTGTTATATACTGCGAGGCTGCTATATACTACATGGCCAGTGTTATATGCTGCGTGGGCAGTGTTATATACTACGTGGGCAATGTTATATACTACGTGGGCAATGTTATATACTGCGTATATACTGCACATTTTCATCATCATCATTATCATCATCATCATCAGTATTAACCTTGGCATTTTCAGAAAAATGGTTATCAGGTAAATCATTAAACAGAAAGCATTGTCAGGTAACCCATGCAATTTCCCATCATTATCATCAGCATTAGATTGGGGAGGGGGGACAGGGACATAATATGCAACCATCTTCCCCAAATCAGTCCCCAATAAAACATCGGTGAGCAAGTTTTAGGTCAATCCCACTTCCTTCACCCCGCTCCCGGCTCCCCAATCTATAAACACCTGGGCCATCAGCAAGGGACAACGGATGCCCCCAATCCCGGTGACAGTCAGGGTTTTCCCCGGAATAATCTCTTCAGGGGCTGTCAGTTCAGGTCAGATGAGGGTTTGTTCAGCCCCGGTGTCCTTGAGGCCTCTAGCGACATGGCCCTCCACGGTGATGTGCTGCACATTGTCATAGACCCTCCCAAATGCCCCACCCACCAAAAGAACTGCTGCATTAGGCCCTGGCGTCTTGGCTGGGGGGTTCTTCTGTTCTCTGGACAGTTGGCGCTGATATAACCAGTCCTATTGCAGGCAAAACACTTGCAAAGGTCGGTGGTAGGTCTGGTGCTGTTGGCCAAGGGGATGGTGAGTCAGCTGGAAGGGGTACTGGCATTGGTTGCAGGTTTACCCCCTCTCCAGCTGGCAGTGACTGGCTTCCACACTTTTGATTTACGGTTGGCCTCATAGGCGTTGGCAACCTGCACTGCTTTATCCACGTCTTTGGGCTCTCGGTCCATCACAAACTGTCGCACTTCAGCTGGGCAAAGATGTAGAAACTGGTCTTTCATCATCAGGTGTCCCAGCTGCTCAAAGGTGATCACTGACAGTTCTTGGATCCACTGGTTAAAGTGGATCCTGAGTCCATGCACCACAACACTATAGCTCTTGTGTGGGCCATGTTGGAGGTTCCGGAACTTTTTATGGTAAACCTCAGGAGTTAGCTGGTACTTCTTTACCAGGGCCTGCTTGATGGTATCATAGTCACCATCTTGGTCTTGAGGGAGAGCAGCAAACAGCTCCAGAGCTTTGTCTTTTAGCCCTGGGGTCAGGTATCGGGCTTATTGGTTCTCAGGCAGCCGGTACTGTCTGCAGGCTTTCTCAAATGCCCACAGAAAGGTGTCCAAGTCCCCATCCTGTTCTACCCCAGGAAAGTGCTCTGGCCCGGGTTTAGGAGACAGAGCATTGCTGGACTCACTGTTCCGTGTGGTAGATGGTACTGCCCCAAGTTGGGCCATCTGCAGTTCATGGTCCCTCTCAGCTTGGGCTTCGGCGGTTCCGGCTTCCCGCTCAGCTTGGCGCTCAGTTCTCTTTGCCTCCCACTGGGCACTCTCTGCCTCCCACTAGGCTCTCTCCACTTGGTATTCCTGGATCAGCCTCAGACAACCATCACGGTTGTCGGAGGGGAGTTGTTCCAAGGCCACCTGCAGGTGAGGGTCCAAGCCACTCTGGTTGAAAGTAGGGCTGGCATTCAGTGGTTGGACCTCTGCAGCAGCACCATTTGCGCATGAGCTGGCTTCTGTGTACTCTGGGCTCTGAGTGATTTCCAGTTGCACCAGAGCTGCGACCAGTTGTCTTTTGTTTTTGGCCGTGGCGTCAATATCCCTCAACCTGCAAAGGGCAATAAGAGTGTCCTTGTTATGCTGCTCATACCAGCCTTCTCCTTTTGCGGCCATCATTGCCAAATAAAAGATAGGATAGAAAAACAAAGAGAGAGGGAGGGGGTAATTGAAAGTACACATGGCACCGTCTCAGGACTGGTAAACACTGAGTTCGTTCTCCAAAACTTTTACGCAGAGTCCTCGCAAGAACCGTGCAAGTTTTCAGTGAGAGGAATGATTGCTCAAACCAGATCACTAATGCTCTATTATCCGACCGCTGCCACCAATATGTCATGAACCGGGGTTGTTTGGCCGGCCCCAGTTATTTTCTGAAGGGGATTTAACTATATTCCACTTCCCAGTTTCGGTTTGGAACTTGCAGCTCTCTGGCGCCGCCCTTTCCCTCAGGTCAGTCAGGGAACTGCACCTAGGATAATTAGTCGCCAGAAAGGCTGCCTGCTATGTACTGGCTGTAGGGCACACACTGCAGTGAGAGTGATATAATTATTCCCAGCCGCAGCCGAGCAATACACTTATATACCCTGTTCCGTCGCTGCCAGCTTTACCCAACAAGCTCAGTACGATCTGCTGCCACCAGCTTCTATTCCTTAATCCATAACGGGTCAGGAGCCACCCAATTAGTAGCGTAATTTACTTCAGAGGATGTGAAAGTACATTATAGAGCAAGGAGAAACAAAGCAAGTAATTTTATATATTTTACTCCAAAAGGTAGGCAGTGTTTATAAAAGACATGATAAAATGAGACAATTACGTATATACAGACAATTACAAAATAAAAAGGGCTTAACGGAAGAAAATAGACTTACGGTTCTTTCATATCATGGCAGACCATGCGGCTGGGGGGAGGAGGGGAGCATATGTCCCAGTGCATCATAGATGTGTCTCTCAGCTAGCTTCCTGGGCAAAAACTAGTGAAAAATAAGCTCCTAATCACTTATACCCCCTGGTCGTGACATCACTGAGTAGGCAGAGCTATGGACTCCACTCCCCTTTCCAGAGAGAGTCAGAACTTTATTAAAACTCGTATTTATCCCAGCATGCACTGGGAACCTCGTAGAGTGACGACAAACATATTGCATGTCTTCTCACAAGTTTGGCATCCATTTAAGTCTACAGATGAGGTAGCTAGGTGACCCGGTTAAGCAGTAATCCATTTCTCGATTTCAGCTAGGCGCTGCGCTTAGAAAACGCACTTGTGTTGCACATCCCAAATATGTAAGTTTCATATTTCTGTCACTAATTGGGATCAAGTTATGCCTTAGGCCGCCGTCACACATGCGAGTTTTACGGACGTAAGAGCGCAGAAACTACGTCCGTAAAATTCACATAACATACGGCACAATGATTCTCAATGGGTCTCGTCCTATCAGCCGTATATTACAGATCCGTAATATACGGCTTTCTACGGCCGTACAAAATCGCAGCATGCTGCGTTTGTCAGCGTATTGCGCAAAAAAATCGCCAATGAAAGTCTATGGGGGCGAGAAAAATACGGATTCCACACAGACCAGCAGTGTGACTTGCGAGAAATACGCAGCGGTGTTAGTGAAAAGTTGGTAATTCAATTGCCGGCTTTTCATTTCTCCTGCCTAAACCCGACAGGTTATGAGACATGGTTTACATACAGTAAACCATCTCATATCCCCTTTTTTTTTGCATATTCCACACTACTAATGTTAGTAGTCAAACATACTGACCCCTCACAGGGTCAAGAAGTGTTTTCAACACAATTTTTAGTAGAAACATATAAACATTTTATTTATTTCAATACAAATAACACAACATTAAAAACAGATGGTGCCTCATACCAAGCAAAAACCAGAAGGCAAGGCATATAAGTGGAACTCTAATGACAACAGGTTTGGTAACCTAGATACATTTACAAAAACTTATTATTGTAGGGGTAAATGTTCAAAATCTATTTTCTATAGTAGCTGACATAATGCAAAATTTCTTATTGAGGATTAGGCAATAACAATAGTGTAAAAATCTTTGATAGATATACATCTAGAATAAAGGAAAAAATTCCGAGCAGACAATGTCTCCATAGCATGTCTTAAGGGTTAAAAAATAAACCATAAGAGAGACCTCCATTAATCTCTCAAGCCCCCATAATTGTCCTTTAGCCTCACATGAATAATATACTGCAAAAATAACCAGAGAAAAACCAATCTCTGCAGTGTGTCATAGGAATATAATTAACCCATAACATTTGTAAAAACAAAAAAATGCACAGAGTCAGGTTCCACACATATTACCACGTGAGTCCCACTATAAGTTCAGACGCCAAGTGCCAAGCCAAGCCTCCGGACCCCTATGCACGTTTCGCTGTTGCTTCTTCCTGGGGGTGTGTCAGTGTGCAGGCATACCGTGATTTTATACAATCACCCAGCCAATCCAGTTGACCAGGGAGGAACTAAAACAACCGAAACCAATGTATATACTTTTAAATCATGTGTGTGTGTGTGTGTGTGTGTGTGTGTGTGTGTGTTTTTTTTAACCCTTTCAAACAATTGGATTAATAATGGATAGGTGTCATAATTGACGCCTCTCCATTATTAATCTGGCTTAATGTCACCTTACAATAGCAAGGTGGCATTAACCCTTCATTACCCCATATCCCACCGTTACACGGGAGTGGGAAGAGAGTGGCCAAGTGCCAGAATAGGCGCATCTTCCAGATGTGCCTTTTCTGGGGTGGCTGGGGGCAGATGTTTTTAGCCAGGGGGGGCCAATAACGATGGACCCTCTCCTGGCTATTAATATCTGCCGTCAGTCACTGGCTTTACCGCTCTGGTGGAGAAAATTGCGCGGGAGCCCACGCCAATTTCTTCCGCCATTTAACCCTTTATTTTAGCAGCTACAGCGCCCAAATTTTGCATACACACACTACTAACATTAGTAGTGTGGAATATGCAAAAAAAATGGGGATATGAGATGGTTTACTGTATGTAAACCATGTCTCATATCCTGTCGGGTTTGGGAAGGAGAAATGAAAAGCCGGCAATTGAATTACCGGCTTGTCACAGATATCGCGCTGAAGTAAATCTAAATACAGAATATATATATATGTGTCTCAATGACATATATATATATATATATATATATATATATATACTGTATATATGTTTTCCCGAACATTTGAGCACATAAATCCATTAGATGTCGGTTTTGCAAGCCTGCGAGAAAATCTCGCAGTACGGATGCCATACGGATTACATACGGAGGATGCCATGCGCAAAATACGCTGACACACCCTGACTACGGATCAATATTTTGGGAACATTTCTCCGTATTACGGCCGTAAAATACGGACCGTATTGTCTTACGCCAAGTGTGACGCCGGCCTCACTATTAAATTTGTACATGAACACAAGTGCACATGTTACCACAGCTGCCTTAAAGCCATAAACTACTCAGTGGCATTGCTGCATGATGGAATCAAGTTGCCAAGAGTGTGTAGTGAGAAGAAGAGTTTCCTATGCAGCTGGAGAGGGGGGTCAGAGAGCCCACAGCGTGTGTCTGGAAAGCCATGGAACCTTCCAGAAGTAAACCCAGAATATGACATTTATATTATCGTGACAAGTACAAAAAGGGAGGCCAGGATAATTCCTGAAAGATCCAGTGATATATAGTACAATATATATATATATATATATTATATATATATATATATATATATATATATATATATATATATATATATATATTGTGGTGCAGTAAAAGGTGTAGTACTGGACGGAAGATATATTTCTCCCAGCAGGATAAGTTTTGGTCTGTTATTTTCCTAAGGTCGAGGACCTGCAGTGATGTCACGATCACATGATCAGCCCATGTGATGGGTACCTTACCTGTGGGTGTGGCTATAGACTATGTAATGGAGTTTCTTTTGTTTGGCACATGTTATTCTGGGTTTGGAGCTAGGCTGGAATGAGCCTGTGTGTTGCCTCATTACTGCGGCCCTACCACTGCTCACCTGAGCCAATCCCTACATTTTGGTGTTCGAATGCGGGCAATCGCAGTGAGGCCAGGCTATTTTTGCTTATTTTTACTCTGAACTCCGGCTTATGTCCTGGGTGAAAGGATATATACAGTATAGTGCCTTGCCAAAGTATTTGGCTTCCTGGAACTTGTCAACCTTTTCCCACATATCATGCTTCATATATAAATGTACCAAATGTAAATTTTTGGTGAAGAATGAACAACAAGTGGAACACAATTGTGAAGTTGAGCGAAATTTATTGGTTATTTTACATTTTTGTGGAAAATCAAAAACTGAAAAGTGGGGCATACAATATTATTCGGCCCCTTTAACTTAATACTTTGTGGCGCCACTTTTTGCTGCGATTACAGCTGCAAGTCGCTTGGGTATGTCTCTATCAGTTTTGTACATCGAGAGACTGAAATTCTTGCCCATTCTTCCTTGGCAAACAGCTTGAGCTCAGTGATGTTTGATGGAGATCGTTTGTGAGCAGTTTTCAGCTCTTTCCACAGATTCTCGATTGGTTTGAGGTCTGGACTTTGACTTGGCCATTCTAACACCTGGATATGTTTATTTGTGAACCATTCCATTGTAGATTTTACTTAGTTTGGGATCATTGTCTTGTTGGAATAGAAATCTCCGTCCCAGTCTCAGGTCTTTTGCAAACTCAAACAGGTTTTCTTCAAGAATGGTCCTGTATTTGGCTCCATCCATCTTCCCATCAATTTTAACCATCTTCCCTGTCCCTGCTTAAGAAAAGCAGGCCCAAACCATGCCACCACCATGTTTGACAGTGGGGATGGTATGTTCAGGGTGATGAGCTGTGTTGCCTTTATGCCAAACATATCGTTTGGCATTGTTGCCAAAAGGTTCGATTTTGGTTTCATCTGACCAAAGCACCTTCTTCCACATGTTTGGTGTGTCTCCCAGGTGGCTTGTTGCAAACTTTAAAAGACACTTTTTATAGATATTGAAAAAAAGAGGGGGTAAACAGTGGCGCTGCACTGTCCAAACGAAAGGGGAAGGGGGAGATAAAGCTGCTGGTGAGGTGACAGAGACTGTGCTGAACCCTGTCTAGAGTAAATAAATAAATAATGTAATAAACCGATACCACACCTGCGCTAATAGGAAAAGAATGCTGCGTACACTACAGCACTGCCTGCTGTGAGGGTAAAACCGGGGCCAATTGTGCTCTGCTTAGCGGAGAGGGTCCGTGATGCAAACAGTTTATGTACATACACATGCACTTACTGGATGTAGGCGTGAAGATGGTCACGGAGGTCAGTGGATGTCCAAAACCCTTCTGCCGGTAAGCCGGGCTGAGCCGCGTGCCTCTAGGGAGATCCGGGGCCGACTGTGCCCAGATAGGAGGTTGAATGCTGGGCGTCTAGTGCGGGCAGGAACCGCTCACTCCTAGCGTGCCCCGGCCGGAAGCAACGCCGGAGCAGTAGCGGTATGGAGGGGGGGCGTGGCTGAGGTAGTGACGTCACAAGTTAGGCGGGTGCTTGTCAGGGCAACCAACCTCAGCCCGGCTTACCGGCAGAAGGGTTTTGGACATCCACTGACCTCCGTGACCATCTTCACGCCTACATCCAGTAAGTGCATGTGTATGTACATAAACTGTTTGCATCACGGACCCTCTCCGCTAAGCAGAGCACAATTTGCCCCGGTTTTACCCTCACAGCAGGCAGTGCTGTAGTGTACGCAGCATTCTTTTCCTATTAGCGCAGGTGTGGTATCGGTTTATTACACTTTTTATAGATATCTACTATATAATTGTCTAAGGGTCACTTCCGTCTGTCCTTCTGTCTTTCTTGTCTGTCTGTCACGGATATTCATTGGTCGCAGCCTCTGTCTGTCATGGAAATCCAAGTCGCTGATTGGTCGTGGCAAAACGGCCACGACCAATCAGCGACGGGTACAGCCCGGCGGCAAAATGGCCGTTCCTTACTCCCCACAGTCACTGCCCGCTCCATAATCTCCTCCACTCAGTGCTCACACAGGGTTAATGGCAGCGGTAACGGGCCTCGGTGTAACGCAGTCCGTTACCGCTGCTATTAACCCTGTGTGACCAACTTTTTACTATTGATGCTGCCTATGCAGCATCAATAGTTAAAAGATCTAATGTTAAAAATAATAAAAAAAATAAAAAATCGTTATATACTCACCGTCCGTCGGCCCCCGCATCCAAAACAGGCTTTTCCCGCTCCTCGCGTCTCTCCGGTGACCGCTCCATGCATTGCAGTCTCGCGAGATGATGACGTAGCGGTCTCGCGAGACCGCTACGTCATCCTCTCGCGAGACCACAATGCACTCTTGGGACCGGAGCGCGCGAGGAGCGTCAGTAAACGCTTTGCCTGGATAAGGGGCCAACGGAAGGTGAGTATATAACTATTTTTTATTTTAATTCTTTTTTTAACAGGCATATGATGCCCACATTGCTATATACTGCGTGGGCTGTGCAATATACTACATGGGCTGTGCAATATACTACGTGCGCTGTGCAATATAATACGTGGGCTGTGCAATATACTACGTGGGCTGTGCAATATACTACGTGGGCTCTGCAATATAATACGTGGGCTCTGCAATATACTCCGTGGGCTGTGCTATATACTATGTGGGCTGTGCATTATACTACATGGGCTGTGCAATATACTATGTGGGCTGTGCAATATACTATGTGGGCTGTGCAATATACTGCGTGGGCTGTGCAATGTACTACGTGGGCTATGCAATATACTACGTGAGCTGTGCAATATACTGCGTGGGCTGTCCTATATACTACGTGGGCTGCTATATACTACGTGGGCTGTGCAATATACTACGTGGGCTGTGCTATATACTAGGTGGGCTGTGCTATATACTACGTGGGCTATGCAATATACTACGTGGCCTGTGTTATACACTACGTGGCCTGTGTTATACACTACGTGGGCTGTGTTATATACTGTGTGCGTGGGCTGTTATATGCTACGTGGGCTGTTATAAACTACCTGGCTGTGTTATATGCTATGTGGGCTGTTATACACTCTGCGGGCTGTGCTATATACTACATGGCTGTGCTATATACTCCGTGGGCTGTGCTATATACTCAGTGGGCTGTGCTATATACTCCGTGGCTGTGCTATATACTACGTGGCTGTGCTATTTACTACGTGGGCTGTTATATACTACATGGCCGGCCCCGTACAATCAGCGACAGGCGTAGTCCGGCCGCTAATTGGCACGGGATTTGAACCACGCTTCGCTAATTGGTCACGGCCGGCCGAATCCTGTGTATTCAATGTATTATTCTAAAATCTTCATAAATAAACTACATACCGTATATACTCGAGTATAAGCCGAGATTTTCAGCCCACTTTTTTGGGCTGAAATTGCCCCTCTCGGCTTATACTCGAGTCATACCGGGGGTCGGCAGGGGAGGGGGAGCGGGGGCTGTCTGTTGTGAATTTACCTTTTGGCTCCCTCTGGTGGCTACTAGTGATTTGACTCTGGGTATGTCATTCATCCCTTGTATGCTCACCTGGGTCGTTAGGTCAGGGGTGTTGCTATATAAGCTCCCTGGACCTTCAGTTCAATGCCTGGCAACATTGATATCAGAGCTAATCTGTAGTGCTCTTGTCTACTGATCCTGGTTCCTGCGTGATTAAGCTAAGTCTGCTCTCTTGCTTTTTGCTATTTGTTTTTGTTTGCATTTTTGTCCAGCTTGTACATAATCTGTATCCTATCCTTGCTGGAAGCTCTAGGGAGGCTGGAGTTCTCCCCCCGGGCCGTTAGACGGTTCGGGGGTTCTTGAATCTCCAGTGTGGTTTTGTGATAGGGTTTTTGCTGACCATATAAGTTATCTTACTACATTCTGCTATTAGTAAGTGGGCCTCTCTTTGCTAAACCTAGTTCATCTCTGTGTTTGTCATTTCCTCTTACCTCACCGTTATTATTTGTGGGGGGCTTGTATCCAACTTTTGGGGTCTTTTCTCTGGAGGCAAGAGAGGTCTTTGTTTTCCTCTTCTAGGGGTAGTTAGCTCTCCGGCTGGCGCGAGACATCTAGCGACCAACGTAGGCATGTTCCCCGGCTACTTCTAGTGTTGGCGTTAGGAGTAGATATATGGTCAACCCAGTTACCACTGCCCTATGAGCTGGATTTTTGTACTTCGCAGACTTGCTGATATCTCTGAGACCCTCGCCATTGGGGTCATAACAGTTTGCCAGGCCCGTATTAAATGTTAAATGCATTGCAGAAGCGGGATTATAAGAAAGAAAATTCTGAGTTTTTTTTTCTCTCTCTCATTTTTTTTTTTTCTTTTCCCCTTTACCTCTGAGTGGCTTGTGTTTGCTGCAGACATGAATGTTCAGACCTTGATTACAAGTGTGGACCAGCTTGCTGCTCGTGTGCAGGGCATACAAGATTATGTTACCAGAAATCCTATGTCAGAACCTAAGATACCGATTCCTGAACTGTTTTCCGGAGACCGATTTAAATTTAGAAATTTCAGGAATAATTGTAAATTGTTTTTGTCTCTGAGACCCTGTTCATCTGGAGACTCCGCTCAGCAAGTAAAAATTGTTATTTCTTTTTTACGGGATGACCCTCAGGATTGGGCCTTCTCGCTGGCGCCAGGAGATCCGGCATTGGCTAACATTGATGCGTTTTTTCTGGCGCTCGGTTTGCTTTATGAGGAACCCAATCTTGAGATTCAGGCAGAAAAAGCCTTGCTGGCTATGTCTCAGGGCCAGGACGAGGCTGAAGTGTATTGCCAAAAATTTCGGAAATGGTCCGTGCTGACCCAGTGGAACGAGTGTGCATTGGCTGCAAATTTTAGAAATGGCCTTTCTGAAGCCATTAAGAATGTGATGGTGGGTTTTCCCATTCCCACAAGTCTGAATGATTCTATGGCCCTGGCTATTCAAATCGACCGGCGGTTGCGGGAGCGCAAAACCGAAAAGTCCCTCATGGTGTTGTCTGAACAGGCACCTGATTTAATGCAATGTGATAGAATCCTGACTAGAAATGAGCGGAAAATTCATAGACGCCAGAATGGCTTGTGTTACTACTGTGGTGATTCTACACATGTTATCTCAGCATGCTCTAAACGTCTTACTAAGGTTGTTAGTCCGGTCACCATTGGTAATTTGCAACCTAAATTTATTCTATCTGTAACTTTGATTTGCTCACTGTCATCGTATCCTGTCATGGCGTTTGTGGACTCAGGTGCTGCCCTGAGCCTTATGGATCTGTCATTTGCCAAGCGCTGCGGATTTGTTCTTGAGCCATTGGAGAATCCTATCCCTCTTAGGGGTATTGATTCTACGCCATTGGCAAAAAATAAACCGCAGTTTTGGACACAGGTTACCATGTGCATGACTCCCGAACATCGGGAGGTAATACGTTTTCTTGTTCTGCATAAAATGCATGATTTGGTTGTTTTGGGTTTGCCATGGTTACAGACCCATAATCCAGTCTTGGACTGGAAGGCTATGTCAGTGTCAAGTTGGGGCTGCCATGGAATTCATGGAGATTCCCTGCCCTTGTCTATTGCTTCTTCTACGCCTTCGGAAGTTCCGGCGTATTTGTCTGATTATCAGGATGTCTTCAGCGAGTCTAAGTCCAGTGCACTGCCTCCTCATAGGGAATGTGACTGTGCAATAGATTTGATTCCTGGCAGTAAGTTTCCTAAGGGGAGACTGTTTAATCTGTCGGTACCTGAACATACCGCGATGCGTTCATATATCAAGGAGTCTCTTGAGAAGGGGCATATCCGTCCTTCTTCTTCCCCTCTTGGTGCGGGATTCTTTTTTGTGGCCAAAAAGGACGGATCTTTGAGGCCTTGTATTGACTATCGGCTTTTAAATAAGATCACTGTCAAATTTCAGTATCCTTTGCCGCTGTTGTCAGATTTGTTTGCCCGGATTAAAGGTGCCAAGTGGTTCACCAAGATAGACCTTCGTGGTGCGTACAACCTTGTGCGCATTAGGCAGGGCGATGAATGGAAAACCGCATTCAATACGCCCGAAGGTCATTTTGAGTACTTGGTGATGCCATTTGGGCTCTCTAATGCACCTTCAGTTTTTCAGTCCTTCATGCATGACATTTTCCGGAAGTATCTGGATAAATTTTTGATTGTTTATCTGGATGATATTCTGGTTTTTTCTGATGATTGGGACTCGCATGTGGAGCAGGTCAGGATGGTTTTTGAGATTTTGCGTGAAAATTCTTTGTTTGTAAAAGGCTCAAAGTGTCTCTTTGGTGTACAGAAGGTTCCCTTTTTGGGGTTCATTTTTTCCCCTTCTGCTGTGGAGATGGATCCAGTCAAGGTCCGAGCTATTCATGATTGGACTCAACCCTCGTCAGTTAAGAGTCTTCAGAAATTCTTGGGTTTTGCTAACTTCTACCGTCGTTTTATCGCAAATTTCTCTAGCGTTGTTAAACCGCTGACGGATATGACCAAGAAAGGCTCTGATGTAGCTAACTGGGCTCCTGCTGCCGTGGAGGCTTTCCAGGAGTTGAAACGCCGGTTTACTTCGGCGCCTGTTTTGTGCCAGCCTGACGTCTCACTTCCCTTTCAGGTTGAGGTGGATGCTTCGGAGATTGGGGCAGGGGCCGTTTTGTCGCAGAGAGGCCCTGGTTGCTCTACTATGAGACCTTGTGCCTTCTTCTCTAGGAAGTTTTCGCCGGCAGAGCGAAATTATGATGTGGGCAATCGGGAGTTGTTGGCCATGAAGTGGGCATTTGAGGAGTGGCGTCATTGGCTCGAGGGTGCTAAGCATCGTGTGGTGGTCTTGACTGATCACAAAAATCTGATGTATCTCGAGTCTGCTAAACGCCTGAATCCTAGACAGGCCCGCTGGTCATTGTTTTTCTCCCGTTTTGACTTTGTGGTCTCGTATTTACCAGGTTCTAAGAATGTGAAGGCCGATGCTCTGTCTAGGAGCTTTGTGCCTGATGCTCCTGGAGTCGCTGAACCTGTGGGTATTCTTAAGGAAGGAGTTATCTTGTCTGCTATTTCTCCAGATCTGCGACGTGTGTTGCAGAGATTTCAGGCTGGTAGGCCTGACTCTTGTCCACCTGACAGATTGTTTGTGCCTGCTAAATGGACCAGCAGAGTCATTTCTGAGGTTCATTCCTCAGTGTTGGCAGGGCACCCGGGAATTTTTGGCACCAGAGATCTGGTGGCCAGGTCCTTTTGGTGGCCTTCCTTGTCAAGGGATGTGCGGTCATTTGTGCAGTCCTGTGGTACTTGTGCTCGAGCTAAGCCTTGCTGTTCTCGTGCCAGCGGGTTGCTCTTGCCCTTGCCTGTCCCGAAGAGACCTTGGACACACATCTCTATGGATTTCATTTCGGATCTTCCGGTGTCTCAGGGCATGTCTGTCATCTGGGTGATATGTGATCGTTTCTCCAAGATGGTCCATCTGGTTCCTTTGCCTAAGCTGCCTTCCTCTTCTGATCTGGTTCCTGTGTTCTTCCAGAACGTGGTTCGTTTGCACGGCATTCCTGAGAATATTGTGTCGGACAGAGGATCCCAGTTTGTTTCCAGGTTCTGGCGATCCTTTTGTGGTAGGATGGGCATTGATTTGTCGTTTTCGTCCGCTTTCCATCCCCAGACTAACGGACAAACGGAGCGAACTAATCAGACTCTGGAGGCTTATTTGAGGTGTTTTGTCTCTTCTGATCAGGATGATTGGGTGACCTTCTTGCCGTTGGCTGAATTTGCCCTTAATAATCGGGCTAGTTCTGCCACCTTGGTTTCGCCATTTTTCTGCAACTCCGGTTTCCATCCTCGTTTTTCCTCGGGACATGTGGAGCCTTCTGACTGTCCTGGAGTGGATTCTGTGGTGGATAGGTTGCAGCGGATCTGGAATCATGTGGTGGACAACTTGAAGTTGTCACAGGAGAAGGCTCAGCGTTTTGCCAACCGCCGCCGCGGTGTGGGTCCCCGACTTCGTGTTGGGGATTTGGTATGGCTGTCTTCTCGATTTGTTCCTATGAAGGTCTCCTCTCCCAAATTTAAGCCTCGATTCATTGGTCCTTACAAGATATTGGAGATCCTTAATCCTGTATCCTTTCGCCTGGATCTTCCGGTGTCGTTTGCCATTCACAACGTATTTCATAGGTCCTTGTTGCGGCGGTACGTTGTGCCTGTGGTTCCTTCTGCTGAGCCTCCTGCTCCGGTGTTGGTTGAGGGCGAGTTGGAGTACGTGGTGGAGAAGATCTTAGATTCTCGTCTCTCCAGGCGGAGGCTTCAGTACCT
Organism: Ranitomeya variabilis; assembly: GCF_051348905.1. Taxonomy (NCBI): domain Eukaryota; kingdom Metazoa; phylum Chordata; class Amphibia; order Anura; family Dendrobatidae; genus Ranitomeya; species Ranitomeya variabilis. Next base: position 545,309,409 of record NC_135232.1, on the reverse strand, counting down.
GGTCAAGTGGAAGGGCTATGGTCAGGAGGATAATTCCTGGGTGGTCGCCTCTGATGTGCATGCGGCCGATTTAGTTCGTGCCTTTCACGCCGCTCATCCTGATCGCCCTGGTGGTCTTGTTGAGGGTTCGGTGACCCCTCACTAAGGGGGGGGGTACTGTTGTGAATTTACCTTTTGGCTCCCTCTGGTGGCTACTAGTGATTTGACTCTGGGTATGTCATTCATCCCTTGTATGCTCACCTGGGTCGTTAGGTCAGGGGTGTTGCTATATAAGCTCCCTGGACCTTCAGTTCAATGCCTGGCAACGTTGATATCAGAGCTAATCTGTAGTGCTCTTGTCTACTGATCCTGGTTCCTGCGTGATTAAGCTAAGTCTGCTCTCTTGCTTTTTGCTATTTGTTTTTGTTTGCATTTTTGTCCAGCTTGTACATAATCTGTATCCTATCCTTGCTGGAAGCTCTAGGGAGGCTGGAGTTCTCCCCCCGAGCCGTTAGACGGTTCGGGGGTTCTTGAATCTCCAGTGTGGTTTTGTGATAGGGTTTTTGCTGACCATATAAGTTATCTTACTACATTCTGCTATTAGTAAGTGGGCCTCTCTTTGCTAAACCTAGTTCATCTCTGTGTTTGTCATTTCCTCTTACCTCACTGTTATTATTTGTGGGGGGCTTGTATCCAACTTTTGGGGTCTTTTCTCTGGAGGCAAGAGAGGTCTTTGTTTTCCTCTTCTAGGGGTAGTTAGCTCTCCGGCTGGCGCGAGACATCTAGCGACCAACGTAGGCATGTTCCCCGGCTACTTCTAGTGTTGGCGTTAGGAGTAGATATATGGTCAACCCAGTTACCACTGCCCTATGAGCTGGATTTTTGTACTTCGCAGACTTGCTGATATCTCTGAGACCCTCGCCATTGGGGTCATAACAGCTGTCTAAAAATATTCACCTAGTCCAGGCGCGGTCCCTGCAGGTCCCTGTCTTCACCGGCGCCGGCAGCAGCAGCTTCAGCTTCTTCCTGTACTCAGCGGTCACATGGTCCCGCTCATTACAGTAAATGAATATTCGGCTCCACCTCCCATAGGGGTGGAGCCGAATATTCATTACTGTAATCAGCGGTACCATGTGACCATTGAGTACAGGATGAAGCGCTGCGGCGTCGGGGAAGCAGGATCTACACAGCGGCAGGACCAGGTGAGTATAAGGGGAGGGGAGCGCAGCGCTGCGCGATAGTCATCTGCTCCTCGTTCCGGGCGCCGATCTGTCTCCATTACTGACGCTGAGGTCAGAGGGCGCGGTGACGTGGTCAGTGCGCGCCCTCTACTGAACGTCAGTGCTGGAGACAGATCGGCGCCCGGAACGAGGAGCAGGTGACTATTGAAAGTGCCCGGGGCCTGAGCGACAGAGAGGTGAGTATGTGATTTATTTTTTTTATTGCAGCAAATGGGGCAAGTGTCTGTATGGAGCATCTATGGGGCCATAACGTTCCTGCAGCACTATATGGGGCCATAACGTTCCTGCAGCACTATATGTGGCCATAACATTCCTGCAGCACTATATGGGGCCGTAACATTCCTGGAGCACTATATGGGGCCATAGCATTCCTGCAGCACTATATGGGGGCCATAACGTTCCTGGAGCACTATATGGGGCCATAACATTCCTGCAGCACTATATGGGGCCATAACGTTCCTGGAGCACTATATGGGGCCATAACATTCCTGCAGCACTATATGGGGCCATAACATTCCTGCAGCACTATATGGGGCCATAACGTTCCTGCAGCACTATATGGGGCCATAACTCTCCTGGAGCACTATATGGGGCAATAACATTCCTGCAGCACTATATGGGGGCCATAACATTCCTGCAGCACTATATGGGGGCCATAACGTTCCTGCAGCACTATATGGGGCCATAACATTCCTGCAGCACTATATGGGGCCATAACATTTCTGCAGCACTATATGGGGGCCATAACGTTCCTGCAGCACTATATGGGGCCATAACATTCCTGCAGCACTATATGGGGCCATAACATTCCTGCAGCACTATATGGGGCCATAACATTCCTGCAGCACTATATGGGGGCCATAACATTCCTGCAGCACTATATGGGGGCCATAACGTTCCTGCAGCACTATATAGGGGCATAATGTTTGTGCAGCACTATATGGGGGCCATAACATTCCTGCAGCACTATATGGGGGCCATAACGTTCCTGCAGCACTATATGGGGCCATAACGTTCCTGCAGCACTATATGGGGCCATAACGTTCCTGCAGCACTATATGGGGCCATAACATTCCTGCAGCACTATATGGGGCCATAACATTCCTGGAGCACTATATGGGGCCATAACATTCCTGCAGCACTATATGGGGGCCATAACGTTCCTGGAGCACTATATGGGGCCATAACATTCCTGCAGCACTATATGGGGCCATAACATTCTTGCAGCACTATATGGGGCCATAACATTCCTGCAGCACTATATGGGGCCATAACATTCCTGCAGCACTATATGGGGGCCATAACATTCCTGCAGCACTATATGGGGCCATAACGTTCCTGCAGCACTATATGGGGCCATAACGCTCCTGGAGCACTATATGGGGCAAGAACATTCCTGCAGCACTATATGGGGGCCATAACATTCCTGCAGCACTATATGGGGGCCATAACGTTCCTGCAGCACTATATGGGGCCATAACATTCCTGCAGCACTATATGGGGCCATAACATTTCTGCAGCACTATATGGGGGCCATAACGTTCCTGCAGCACTATATGGGGCCATAACATTCCTGCAGCACTATATGGGGCCATAACATTCCTGCAGCACTATATGGGGGCCATAACATTCCTGCAGCACTATATGGGGGCCATAATATTCCTGCAGCACTATATAGGGGCATAATGTTTGTGCAGCACTATATGGGGGCCATAACATTCCTGCAGCACTATATGGGGGCCATAACGTTCCTGCAGCACTATATGGGGCCATAACGTTCCTGCAGCACTATATGGGGCCATAACTTTCCTGCAGCACTATATGGGGCCATAACATTCCTGCAGCACTATATGGGGCCATAACATTCCTGCAGCACTATATGGGGGCCATAACGTTCCTGCAGCACTATATGGGGCCATAACATTCCTGCAGCACTATATGGGGCCATAACATTCCTGCAGCACTATATGGGGCCATAACGTTTCTGCAGCACTATATGGGGCCATAACGTTTCTGCAGCACTATATGGGGCCATAACGTTTCTGCAGCACTATATAGGGGCATAATGTTTGTGCAGCACTATATGGGGCAAGTGTCTGTATGGGGCCATAATTAATGTTTGTAGGGCACTACGGCATATGGGGCAAGTGTCTGTATGGAGCATCTTATAGGGCCATAACGTTTGTGCAGCACTATAAGGGGCAAATATCTTTATAGAGCATCTTATGGGGCCATAATCAGCATTTGTGCAGCATTATATTGGGCAAATGTGTCTATGGAGCATCTTATGGGGCCTTTATTAACCTTTATGCAGGATTATATGGGGCATATTTTAATATGGACCATCTTATGGGGCCATAATGAACAGTATGGAGCATTATATGGGGCTCCTGATTCAATATGGATATTCAAAGACACTTAACCTACTGATGTCTCAATTAATTTTACTTTTATTGGTATCTATTATTACTTTTGACATTTACCGGTAGCTGCTGCATTTTCCCCCCTAGGCTTATACTCGAGTCAATAAGTTTTCCCAGTTTTTTGTGGCAAAATTAGGGGGGTCGGCTTATACTCGGGTCGGCTTATACTCGAGTATATACGGTACATATTCTAGAATACCCGATGCGTTAGAATCAGGCCACCATCTAGTCTTTGACAAATGGCTTTCTTCTTGCCACTCTTCCATAAAGGCCAGATTTGTGCAGTGTATGACTGATTGTTGTCCTATGGACAGACTGTCGCACCTCAGCTGTAGATCTCTGCAGTTCATCAAGAGTGATCATGGGCCTCTTGGCTGCATCTCTGATCAGTCTTCTCCTTGTTTGAGATGAAAGTTTAGAGGGACGGCCGGGTCCTTGTAGATTTGCAGTGGTATGATACTCCTTCCATTTCAATATGATCGCTTGCACAGTGCTCCTTGAGATGTTTAAAGTTTTGGAAATCATTTTGTATCCAAATCCGGCTTTAAACTTCTCCACAACAGTATCATGGACCTGCCAGTTGTGTTCCTTGGTCTTCATGATGCTCTCTGTGCTTCAAACAGAACTCTGAGACTATCACAGAGCAGGTGCATTTATACGGAGACTTGATTACACACAGGTGGATTATATTTATCATCATTAGGCATTTAGGACAACATTGGATCATTCAGAGATCCACAATGAACTTCTGGAGTGAGTTTGCTGCACTGAAAGTAAAGGGGCCTAATAATATTGCACGCCCCACTTTTAAGTTTTTGAATTTCCTAAAAAATTTAAAATAACCAATACATTTCGTTCAACTTCACAATTGTGTTCCACTTGTTGTTGATTCTTCACCAAAAATTTACATTTGGTATCTTTATGTTTGAAACATGATATGTGGGAAAAGGTTGAAACGTTCCAGGGAGTCGAATACTTTCGCAAGGCACGTATATACGGTATATATATATATTTATATATATACTAGCCAACAAAAGCCTCCTAATAAATACCTTAAATGCACACTTGCAGACTCCCAGGGATGTGCCCAGCCCCAACGTGAGTTTTGGAGTCTGCCTTCGTCAAGGGGCTGGGTGCATCCCCCTGAAGAAGGCAGACGCCGAAACGGGTGTCGGGACTGGGCGCATCCCTGGGACTCTGCAAGTGTGCATTTAAGGTATTTATTGGGAGGCTTCTGTTGGCTACCTGTATACAATATATATATATATATATATAAATATATATATATATATATATATATATATATATATATATATATATATATATATATATATATATATAATATATATATGTATGTTTTCTACTATGTGTCACTGGATCTTTCAGCGATTATCCCGGCCTACCTTTTTGTACTTATAAGCACATGCACTTTATTACCATTAATATACATCAGAATCCACACTCGTCATTTTTTTACATCTGGAGCAGCAGAGACATACAGAGCATTGTCTTTATTTGTATTATTGTTTGTTCTCTGCCCCTTTGGTATAATTTGCAGCAATATTTTGTCCCTTGTGTTGTGCCCCCATAAAATTCTGGTATTGTTCCCTACCTTATTATTTTGTATAATTTTCAATAAAATTCTGTTTTTATATCTAATTATTGGATGTATTTTGTTTTTTTTTTCTTCGTTTTTGACTTACGATACACAGGTAGAGAGGGAGAGGACAATGCTCCTGTGGGATTACATTGTGGCACCACAGACATCAACGCGCAGGAGCCCAAGACAAGTCAAAGTTGCTAGGACTAAAAAAAAATTAGGAAAAAAGTTAATGAGGAACTAATCACAGAGTTGGGGAAATGATCTGGGAAGTGAAAAGACAGATATGAAGTGAGTCATGTTGTAGGATAGGTTATTTTTCAATGGTATAGGACGATGATCATCAGGTTGCCTCCTATCTCTTGTGAGAACAAAGGATTGGGCATGTAAAGATTCAAAATGCCCAATCCTTCCTTCCCTGATATTTTCCACTGGAGATGAGGAGCTGTACAGCAGACAGCTGACAGAGGAAGGAAAGGAAAAGTCGGAGGTCCTACTATGAAGGAATGTTCTAAGTCCCCGTGTAGGAAGTAGATCAGATGCAGCAGTTGGGAGCTGTGCTTGGAGGAGTCCTCTTGGCCCATGTTACATGGAGAGGGTGTGAAGGCCGAGCCACAGCTGCTTCCTGTACGTTCAGGAACCATTCACTACGTCATACTGTTTTATGGGACTGTCTACTTAATGGGACACTAAATTTGCTCAGCAGTGAAATCCTTATCCAGCTATTGATTTCCTTCTTTTAAAAGCCGCATTGCAAGCATGAATGGATGCAAGCAAACACCTTAGTGCTGGAGACTGAGCTGCTCACACTTTAATCAGCTTCATCCCAGTATTGTATGGCTTGACATTATTTCTTGAGACTCAAGGTGTGCAACAACCAATCATGCTGAAAGTGCCACTGACTCCAAATCTGGAGTAATTACAAAAGGACTGAGAAGCAAAGAGTTAAATGCATGCAAATCTCATCATGAAGTATGGCTGATGTGGCTTAATAATCATTGTCTGCAGGTAACCATGATCGGATCAATGGTCTTTCTACATTAATTGAGCAGGAGATAATTGACCATTTTTGGACCCTCTCAGCTGACACCACTCTCATTCATCTTCAATGTGAAAGTTTGGCAGATCATGTTATTAGCACCTCCAGTTCCTCATGATCCAGTTCTCACACTGTCCTCCACAGAGTAGGATATCCTCCACACAGCATCCTGCACCATTTACAGCTGCTATACAGCGGGGCTTGGTGTGGCTGAGAAAGTGATGAATGTTTGCCTGTCTTGTGTGTTTGGGAAAGTTGGTAAGTATGCCAGAAAGTAGGACTTGAGAAGATTGAGCCACGTGGTTGGGACACCTTGGTGACATGGACTTACCATAGTAGGTTCTATTCCACATATGTTTGGTGATGGCAGAGGCGTTCTTCATACTGTATCCCTTTGCGCGGGTATCATTTACCGCCTGAGCGTAAAGCATGACCGAATCGTAGAAGGCAGCTGCCACGGTGTTCATCTGTAAACAGCACACAGACATGTCATGAGCTCGCATTGGGGAACACGCACTTCTTCACACATTGTCCTTGCATGCTCACACTCCCAATCATTTCAGAGCACCTGCACGCGTCCAGTGTCACACACAATCCCCTCATACTTGCTCATTATAGCCCAGGCGCTCAGCACTAACGCTGCACCGTGTCCTAAATCTAATCTTTTTGTCTTTTACCCACGAGCCGGTAATGAAACATTTCCTGCTGACATACACAATTAATCGCCTATCAGACCCAAGTGGTAAATTGCCTATCGCTAATCTGTAAGCAGGAGAATGAAGACATCACCACTCCTGGATAATAAGTAGAGAAAATCAGTGCCAGCTAATTGCGGTATGGTCACATAAAGGCCGCTCTACCTTCCCCTTAGCCCCACTCACCAGAGTGCTCTCCATGCTCTACCTTCCCCTGAGCCCCACCCACCAGAGTTCTCTCCATGCTGTACCTTCCCCTAAGCCCCACTCACCAGAGTGCTCTCCATGGTGTAGTTGAATCTGTGAGCATAGATCCTCAGGTCGTGCAGGAAGTCCTGATACTCCGAGTTGTCAGGCTCTTTGATTGTGATAATCATGACGGCCTGACCGGGAGACACAACGGATCGGCCACCATTACACTCTAATAGAAGCTCTAATCCAGACCAATAGTGACCGATATCCGATCGATGAACATTCCCCTCGTTGGTCGGTAACTCTACTGACTCTCCTTCATGCTTATCTGTAGTCACGATCCAGGATTGGCAGTGCAAACACTCCATGTTATTTATTAGCTCCCTCAACAAATATATACAGTAGCGTGTCAATATGTACCATGTGTCAGCTCCTTCCTATCTCATTTATTGGCCACTCAGACTACAGGTTGGTGTGATTAACCTTGGCATTAACCCCTTTTCTGACTTTATGGACCCCCGCCCCCACTACTTAACACCTTCCTTGCAGACTGACAGAGTTGCTGACCTCTTCCTGTCAGCTGTCATTTCAGACAGCACCCTTTGCAGTAGGGGACGTCATTTCTCTGCTGTGTGGTCCATGGGGACATATTCCATATAGTAGCTCCTTCTTAATACCTGGCCACATTGTAACACTCATAGCTGAATTTTTCTCAACCCTGGTAAATGGATTCATTCCTGCTGTAACTTAACTTAATGAGATCACAGTTATAGTACGTGGGAGAGAAACGACTGTACCTGAAATGCTTTCTGGGCTTTATCGTCATCTGTGTCTCCTCTGTACCATGGCCTCTTCAGGTCTGGGTATTTGGTGCCCTGGAGGCTGGCACCAAAAATATCAACATAGAAGAAGACATAATCACCGAAGCACAAGCCCTGGTCATAAACCTGAATCATCAGCTGGCGAAACGTATCTGGAGAGCAGCAAATGTAGACGACTGAGGAGGAAAAAAAGAAACTGCAGCTCAATTAATATCCCCAAACCAGAAATACTCACCTAACCGATAGTACATGAGTGATTCAATGAGCTGCATATACTGTGCATATAGAGGGCGGAATTATACACCGTGTTCCAAATTATTATGCAAATTGGATTTAAGTGTCATAAAGTGTCACAGATCCCTACTCCGTGGTGTGACTTGGGTTGTGCCTGCAAGGGTTAATCTATCTCTCCACTGTCAGTCCAGCATTCAACCTCTGTCCTATGCGGTAATGGGAGCATAAATCACACACTGACCCAGGCCACACACCCGCTCATACACGCTGCCACCACTCATCGAACACACGGGCGATGAGTCCTGGAAATATTAATAATGTCTACCACTCATAAGGCACACACACTAGGCTATAGATTCTTTTAGAACATTCAAGGTTCAACTTGTTAAAGTTTTATACTATAATACAAAAAGGTTGTGCTTACAGTAAGAAAAGGTATAAAAATATGATAATAATAAGACATACAACTTATGCAAAACAGTATAAATATAAACAGGAGAAACTTACAGAAATCATCTAACTGGTAGCTTGCTTTCTGCTCCTTGAGGGGGGGGTGAATGGAGTTGGTGGAACACATCAGTGTCTCAGGCTGCCCTCACATGTGAATAAGTTTCTCTGTATACAGCCCTAATTTACAGCTTTGGTCTGGAGGTCAGGTTTCTAGACCAGCCCCTCAGGTTAATATCATAATTGCTTGTTTTTTCATTGGACCACGACCACGCCCCCAATTATTATATTATTTTCTGAGATCCTTTGTGTAAAAGTTCTCACAGAGATACTATCGGGCCGTAATTAACATCTCTCTTCCAAGACCTAGGAGGTGTCAAATGTTACCTTTCTTCTTGGCTTCCAGCAGGACCCCCTGGTGACATTGGAGACAGAAGTCTACTTATCCCAGGAAAATACACATTAACACCTGGGTGCGACCTGTAGCTTTTCAAGACAGATGTTACATTATTGCCAGTGACACAATAAATCCATACATAGTCCACTGCACATATATATATACATATATACACATATTTCACTACACCTCCCTCCTTATGAATGTGTGTGGGGGTTGACTTACAGGTAAGCTCCCGAGCACGGATCTGGTTCCTCCCCACCTTGGCAAGATAGGCCATCAGCATTGCCATGATTGACTCCCTTCTTATGCTGAATTGTGAAATCGTATTGCTGTAATATCAGACTCCATCTAAGCAATTTCCCGTTGTCCCCAACTACTCTGTTGAGCCAACTCAATGGGTTATGATCTGTGATCACGTTGAAGTAGCGCCCATAGAGGTATGGTTGCAGCTTCTGCAGAGCCCACACAATTGCCATTCTTTTGCAGTGGTGGCATAAGTCACTTCTCTGGGCAGGAGTTTCCTGCTTAGGTACAGAATTGAGTGCTCCTCCCCTTGTTAGTTCACCTGGCTGAGAACCACACCTAGCCCATAGGTGCTGGCATCTGTCTGTACTACAAACCGGCGAGTGAAATCTGGGGCCTGCAGGACGGGTGAACTAACCAATGCTGACTTTAGGGCAGAAAATTATTCCTCACATTGAGGACTCCGGGAGACAATTTTGGGAAGTTTCTTCCTGGTCAGATCAGTTAACAGTTTGGCCAGAACACTGTAGTTTGGTACAAACCTTGTAGTAGCCAGCCATACCCAGGAAGGACAGTACCTGCTTCTTGGTACGTGGGGTGGCCCAGGCTGTAATGGCTTCTACCTTCCCTGGCTCAGGTTTTAGCAGTTCCCCCCCCCCCCACTGTCCTAGGTATTGTACTTTCCGCATGGCTACCTGACACTTCCCTGGCTTAACAGTAAGACCTGCAGTTTTAAGCCTTTGCAACACCTGCGAAAGATGTATGAGGTGTTCCTCCAAGAATCACTAAAAATGGCTATATCATCAAGATAAGCAATGGCAAAATCATCACATCCTTCCAATAAGTGATTGACCAACCTCTGGAAGGTGGCAGGGGCATTCTTCATACCAAATGGCATCATCAGAAACTCAAACAGCCCAAATGGCGTTATAAAGGCAGACCTCTCCTGAGCTTCTCTGGTCAGGGGTATCTGCCTGTATCCCCTACTTAGGTCCATGATGGCGAGGTACGATGCTTTAGCTAGCTGCTCTAACGGCTCGTCTATCCTCGGCATGGGGTAGACCTCACATGTAGTCAAAACATTTAATTTCCTGTAGTCTACACAGAACCGGGTAGTACGGTCCTTTTTTGGGACAAGAACCACAGTGAGGCCCAGGCACTCTGGGATTTTTGTATCACCTTGAGGTTCAGCATCTCCTCTACCTGTTTCCTCATGTGTGTCTTCACCTCTGCTGACACACAATATGCAGACTGCCGTACTGGGGGATTAGTACCAGTGGCCACATGGTGAGCGGCGTCCTCCCAGGCTGCCCTGTGAAGATTTTGGTGAACTCGCTGAGCGCCCCCATCAGCTCAGACCTCTGACTGAGATAGCTCAGGGGAAACTGCTGACTCCAGGGACTCCATGAACTGAGTCCCAGCCCCCACATCCAGTAACAGATCAGCCTCTCCCTCTTCAGGCAAGCTACAGACAGGTAAGAAACAGGTCTCCCTGTCATGATGAGCCTTCATCATATTTACATGAAACCTTTCTGTCGCTTTGCATGCTCATCTATTGTCACCACATAATTAAAATAATTTAGCCGCTTTTGTACAGTGTATGGTCCCTCCAATGTGGCCTGTAATTTATTCTGTAACACAGGGACCAACACCCAAACCTTATGTCCCTCCTCGTAGGCCCTCAGTCTGGCATTAAGGTCGTACCAGACCTTCTGGTTTATTTGGGCCTGTGTCACGTTCTCAAGGGCCAGGTTGCTCAGTTTTTTCATTCTCTCTCTGAGCCGCAGTAGATATTCAATCACTGAGACTCCAGTAGTTCTGGGGTCGCCCTCCCAACAGTCCTTATTCAAATCAAGTGGCCCCCTGACCCTCCTCCCATAAACCAGTTCAAAGGGGGAGAATCCTGTAGACGCCTGGGGTACCTCTCTGTATGGGAACAACAGATGGGGGAGGTACCGCTCCCAGTCTCTCCCTCCAGTCTCAACCAGCATTTTGAGCATTTGCTTTAATGTTCCGTTAAAACGCTCGCAGAGTCCGTTGGTTTGGGGATGATAGGCGCTGGCTACAAAATGCTGTACTTGTATTTTTTCGCAAAGGCTTTTCATCAGATTGGACATGAACTGGGTTCCCTGATCGGTTAATATTTCCCTGGGGAAACCCACACGAGAGACACAGTCAGTAAAGCATCCGCCACTTTGTCTGCTCGGATGAAGGACAGTGCCACAGCTTCCGGGTATCATGTAGCATAGTCCACCACTGTGAGGATGTACTTTTTGCCAGAGCTGCTAGAGAATGCAAGTGGCCCTATGATATCCACAGCAACTCTCTGGAAAGGCTCATCGATCACAGGCAGTGTTATCAATGGAGCTTTCTGTATATTCCCAGACTTTCCAACTCTCTGACAAACTACACATGATCGACAGTTATTGGCAATATCTGTCCCCATCTTGGGCCAATAGAAGTTATGTGTCAGGCGAGCTTTAGTCTTTTGTATTCCAAGGTGTCCGGCCAAAAGAATTTCATGGGCAATTCTCAGTAATTGTTCCCTAAATGGATAAGGAACAACCAGCCGCTTTTCATAGTCCCAAGATTCTGAAGTATCCGTGGGGAGAGTCTCTTTATACAGTCTGCCCTGGTCCCAGTATATTCTCTCTTTGTCAGAAGCAGCAGGGGGTTGGTCTCCAAGATATTTGAGCTCTTCCAGACTAGTGATGTGTCGTTCGTGAACGAGCCGACGCAAAGAGCCGGCTCCCTGCTGTGAACGAAAGGAGTCGGCTCTGCAGCGTGAGTGAGCCGAGTCTTTTTTTTTTTTCTTTCCTTCCTTGTCTGGCGCCTGCAGCCTATCAGATTCAGCCAGTGAAGTGTGACTGTGACTCATATGGGAGGAGCAGACAGCAGAGAGGAAGATGTGTAGTCTGGGAGTGTAAATAAATGCCTGTGAGTCCAGTGATCACACATTGATCACCTATAGTAAAGGCCCCGTCTCACATAGCGATTGATGACCTGGCCGTGATCGTTGGTAAGTCGTTGTGTGGTCGCTGGGGAGCTGTCACACAGACAGCTCTCTCCAGCGACCAACGATCAGGGGAACGACTTTGGCATCGTTGAAACTGTCTTCAACGATGCCGAAGTCCCCCTGCAGCACCCGGGTAACCAGGGTAAACATCGGGTTACTAAGCGCAGGGCCGCGCTTAGTAACCCGATGTTTACCCTGGTTACCAGCGTAAATGTAAAAAATAACAAACAGTACATACTCGCCTTCTGATGTCCGTCAGGTCCCTTGCCGTCTGCTTCCTGCTCTGAGTGCCGCAAAGTGAAAGTGAAAGTACAGCACAGCGGTGACGTCACTGCTGCGCTCTGCTCTCACTGTACGGCACTCAGAGCAGGAAGCAGACGGCAAGGGACCTGACGGACATCAGAAGGCGAGTATGTACTGTTTGTTATTTTTTACATTTACGCTGGTAACCAGGGTAAACATCGGGTTACTAAGCGCGGCCCTGCGCTTAGTAACCCGATGTTTACCCTGGTTACCAGTGAAGACATCGCTGGATCGGTGTCACACACACCGATTCAGCGATGTCAGCGGGACCTCAACGACCAAAAAAAGGTCCAGGCCATTCCGACACGACCAGCGATCTCACAGCAGGGGCCTGATTGCTGGTACGTGTCACACATAGCGAGATCGCTACTGAGGTCGCCGTTGCGTCACAAAACTTGTGACTCAGCAGCGATCTCGCTAGCGATCTCGCTATGTGAGACGGGGCCTTAAGGCCAGGCCATCAATGTTAGTCATGGACAATCTCTTTAAACTGTTTCTATGTGTAATACTACCTCAATTATATTTACTGTAACTTAACTGTTAATACAGTTGGTATGTAACTAGGGTTGCAGTGCCATATTCTGTTTGACTTGCTGGGATTTGTAGTGCTGTGCACCACCAGCAGAAGTTGATACCATGGTATAGTAGCATTTATACATTTCTGTTCCACGTTGTGTTGAAATAAACTGAATTTACTATTCCGTATGCTTTGCACAGTGTGTGTGTGTGTGTGTGTACAGTGTATGTGTATACATTGTGTATGTCTACAGTGTATGTGTGTGTACAGTGTGTGTGTACAGTGTGTGTGTACAGTGTATATAGTGTGTGTGTGTACAGTGTATGTGTATACATTGTGTATGTATACAGTGTATGTGTGTACAGTGTGTGTGTGTACAGTGTGTGTGTACAGTGTATATAGTGTGTGTGTGTGTGTACAGTGTATGTGTATACATTGTGTATGTATACAGTGTATGTGTGTGTGTGTGTACAGTGTGTGTGTGTACAGTGTATATAGTGTGTGTGTGTTTGTACAGTGTATGTGTATACATTGTGTATGTGTACAGTGTGTGTATACAGTGTGTGTATACAGTGTGCGTGCAAGGCTACTTTCACACTACCGTTGTTTGGTGCACGTCGCAATGCGTTGTTTTGGCGAAAAAACGCATCCTGCAGAATTGTCTGCAGGATGCGCTTTTTCTCCATAGACTTTCATTAGTGACGCATTGCGTATGGCCACACGTCGCATCCGTCGTGTTTTGGTGGACCGTCGGCACAAAAAAAAATGTTCCATGTAACTTTTTTTGTGCGTCGCGTCCGCCATTTTCGACCGCGCCCCCTCCTCCCCAGACATTACAATGGGGCAGCGGATGCGTTGAAAAACTGCATCCGCTGCCCCCGTTGTTAATTTCTTTCACAACGTGCGTCGGTACATCGGGCCGACGCATAGTGACGGCCCCGTACAAATGCTAGTGTGAAAGCAGCCTTAGCACAGTGCTTGCAGCATGCCTTTATTTTTATGAATTACAATCTTATACAGCACCAACATATAGCACAGCACTTACTAATTCAGAAAGGACATGTACAAAAAACGGCACATATTACAAAGTAATACAGGTTAGGCTGGGTTCACATTACGTTAGTGGCGTCCGTTAGACGGACTACGTTACACAGCGGCATAAACGCGGTGTAACGTAGTCCGTTACGGCCGCCATTGACTCCAATGTTGGACGCATCACTAGCGCACACCCACAATGGGCGTGCGCTAGGGATGTGCCGTCATTGAGTGACGGACCCTGAGACGCGGGCTGCAGCGTTTCCGGGTCTGTCACTGCCTGCGCAGATAGAGCTAGAAGATGCTCTATCTGCGCTAGCGCGATGTAAACGTCGGCACTTGCGTTAACAGCAGCCCGTTAGTGTATGTGCTGAGCGGGCTGCTGCTAACGCAGTGCAGCGCCCCAGAGTCCTGGTCGTTGCAGTAACGTTCTCTCTGCCGCTAAGGGGAGTGATGTTGCATCTGATTGCACTAAGGGAGTTCACCTGACCAGGTATCACACACTACATTTCACACTCCGGCCAACAGGGGGGGTGGTTCTATCTAGTAGGCCACTCCTCACACTCTGGTAAAACTGGGGGTTGGACAACAAGACAGGGAGAAGTAACTGGGAAGAGCTAGAGAGAGGACCTGTCAGGGATGGGATCCTGGCAGACTCCTAAGAGAACAACGCAACAAGTGAGCAACGGGAATACAGCAAGGAGGCAATAGGACCGGAAGGAGTCGTGCTGAAAGATCGAGGCAACATTCTTCTGAGGCGCAAACAGTCGGTGGCCGGAACGCCGAGAAAGTAAGAGACTTTAAGCATTACTTCAAACCACGGCAGGACAGCCAATTATAGGTTGGCTGTCTCACTTAAACACCTAAGCAGACAACGGAGGCAGCTGTGGGAGAGGGGCGACTCTAGAGTCCCGGAAGAACTCCAGGCCTACCCCGTCATACGGGTGCGTCCTAGCCATATCATCTGGGGGACGGAGAGAGAACGAACATCAGAGGCAGACAGAATCAGTTGTGAGGACTATCCCGGGGTGCTCAGCAGGGAAGGACTACAACACATAGGCGCTAGCAGGTAGACGCTGATTCTCACCTGTCAAGGGGAACTCCTAATGTGCCTTTGGACCGGCCGGTCTCAGACAGCCCGGTTAACAGTGCTCTGGATTGGCTAACTCGAAGCCTTCAGTAAAGAGGTAAAGAGACTGCAACCTGGTGTCCTCGTTATTTACTGCGACCTGCACCGCCCACCACAGCATCGCCACCATCCACACCTTTCATTGGGCGCCCCTCAGCAGGGTCACGGACCGGGTCTAGCCACCGTGACAACCCCAGGACAGAGACTCAGAGGCCCGGTACCGGGTACCCCTTGGCCCTGCGGCAGTGGGGGCGCTACAACTTGGCATCACGAACAGGATCTACTTAAGCCTGAAGAATCAGGTCATGTGTGCCTTGGAACTGTGATTTATTGTGCTTGGACTGTGACTTATTGCAAAGACTGTGCATTGTTATTGCGCCAAAAGTTCCCGCCACAATTCGCCATCGCCGCGCACGGAGGGAGGAGCCTTAGCTTCGTGGGCGGAACCGGTCAAAAAGAAGCGCGGAACGAGAAAGCGCAGTAAAGTGCCAACCCCGGAAGAGGAACTCCGACCTCCAGCAGGTTAGTGGGAGGAAGGGACAGCCATGTCTGAGTCAGGGGAAGCGGAGGCGGCGGTCGCAGCCGTGAACGCAGAGGCAGCTCCGGTCCCCGTAGCGGACGTAGCCGCGGCCCTAATACCACCACCGGTGGCCGCGGAGCCCGCTGCCCCCATCACCCAGTCGGACACTGCCGCTACCACAAAGGCCATAATGCCCTTCTCTATGCCTTACCTGCCTGGAGCGGCCTGGCTCCCGCGATAATCTGGGGAGTCGCACACATTAACTGATTTTAAAGAAGGAATCTGCAGCCTGCTCGAGTTCTATCCCCTGACGGAGCCTCAGAAGGTTCATATGATAATCGGCCAACTCTTCGGGGCGGCTCTGAGAGAAGTGAAGTCCTGGCCCGCCGCGGATAAGGGAACTGCACAGCAGGTTTTTGCAAAGCTTAAAGCCACCTTCGATACCCGCACTGCTACAGAAATTAAACTGACTTTCTATGGATGCAAACAGAGACCGCAGGATAGCTTACGGGACTATGCCCTTAATCTCCAGGAGGCGCTGCGGGCCATTAAGCAGAGTGACCCCGACAGCATGCAGGATGAGAATAAACTCCTGAAGGAGCGGTTCATTGAGGGGCTCCTGTGCAGTCACCAACTGGGCCAATTACACTTCCTGGCTATGCAAAATCCAGACTTGACTTTTGCGCAATTCAAGGATAAAGCTATCCAGGCCTTGCAGGAGCGACAGCCCAGCCGTGCAGCGCCTCCCAGGCGTCCCGCTCTCACATACCACCAGGAGGTGGCGTCGGATGCCCCAGTCGCCGCCGAGGCCGATGCCCAGAGCCTAGAGGATGACTCCCCTGCAGGACTCCGCCTCCAGATGCAGGAGCTGACCAAGAGCGTTGCTGCCCTGGCCCGGACGGTGCAGTCCCTACAGGAGGCCCCCAAGGAGAAGATCCAGCTGGCCTCCAGACCAGAGGATGTCCCTTGGATGTGACAGAGGAGGACTCCGCCAACCAGAGGCCGGGACAACGATCGCTTCCATCGGGACGGACAACCCATCTGCCGCCGCTGTCATCAGGTGGGCCACCTTGCAAGGTACTGTCCTTTAAACGAGCAACCCCTGGGGCAAAGGGCCAACCCCCAGGAGTAGAACGGTCAGGCCCGCAGCATTGGAGAGCCAAATACATTGGAGGGCGACCAGTTCTTCCTGTACTGGTTGACGGTATCCCCATGAACGCTTTGCTGGACACCAGTTCTCAGGTGACGACTATGCCTTACGTGCTTTATAAACGGTATTGGGAGGACACTGATATTACTCGTGGCCCCGATGACGATTTCACCATAATAGCCAGTAATGGTCAGCCGTTGCCACAAGTGGGGTATAAAGAGGTCACCATCAAGGTGGGGCGGGTGGAATTGAAAGCCCAAGGGATTGTGATTGTTGATATTGATCGCCGAGAATGTAATCCCATGATGACCATCGGTACTAATGTTATAGAAAATTGTCTTGCAGAAGTTATTGTTTTGTTGCAACAGGTAGCAGAAACCGCTGGCCACAGTGAACAACGCGCCCTGCAAAAAGAAATCAGAGCTCTGATGCAGAGACAGCAGGTAGAGCTGACTGGTGGTGAGATTGGTCGTGTCACTGTGAGTGATTCAAACCCCATCGCGATACCCCCCAGGAGTGAGATGTTAATACGGTGTCGGGCAGCCATAGGCCTCAGGGGTAAGGACTACCAGGCCTTGGTAGAACCCGTATATTCAGACAATAGGCCTACTATCCTGACAGCCCGGGGGGTGGTCGACGTCCGCCAGGTGAGGGTGCCCGTACGTGTCCTCAATTGTGGGGAGGAAGAGGTTCACCTCACCAAGTATGCCACGCTCGCCAAACTGTTCGCTGTCAATAATAGTGTGATACAGACACCTGAACCCGTGGTCCCGTCAAACGTGGCGGAGGACAACGGTTCTGCAGGGCACTCGAAAGATTGGTGTCGGGAATTGCATGAAGGCACTGACTCTACCCCATCCCATCAGAAACAGGGGGCCTACAGGGTGGTTCACGAGTACGAGCAGGTATTCAGCAAACACCCCTTAGATTTTGGACAGGTGAAAGGGATCCAACATCACATCCCCACGGGAGATCACCGACCCATAAAAGAGAGATATTGCCCTGTACCCCCAGCTCATTACCAGTGTGCCAAGGAAATGTTGCGGGAAATGAAGGAGGCCGGGGTGGTGAGAGACAGTTGTAGCCCCTGGGCAGCTCTATTAGTCCTTGTTAAAAAGAAGGATGGTACAATGAGGATGTGTGTTGATTACAGGCAGTTGAATCCGTTGAATCGCATTACACATAAGGATGCATACCCACTGCCCAGGATAGAGGAGTCTCTGGGTGCCTTAAAATCTGCTAACTACTTCTCTACCTTAGATCTCACCAGTGGGTACTGGCAGGTTCCTGTGGCGGAGGCGGACAAAGAGAAGACGGCCTTCACGACACCGATGGGTCTCTGCGAATTTAACTACATGCCCTTCGGATTGTGCAATGCCCCGGGGACATTCCAGAGGATGATGGAGTGCTGCCTGGGGCACAAGAACTTTGAAACCGTACTGCTGTATTTGGGTGATGTCATTGTCTTCTCTAAGACCTACGAAGACCATCTGAAGCACCTGGCTGAGGTGTTTGAAGCCCTGTCCAACTTTGGCTTTAAGGTGAAACCGTCCAAATGTCATCTGCTGAAACCAAAAGTGCAGTACCTGGGCCATGTGGTGAGCACCGAAGGAGTGGCCCCAGACCCTGACAAGGTCACGGTGATCCAGGACTGGCCAAAGCCCAGCAACCTCCACGAAGTCCGGCATTTCCTCGGGCTGGTAGGCTATTACCGGAGGTTCATTAAGGACTTCACCAAGAAGGCCACGCCCTTGCAAAACCTGTTGGAGGGCCAATCAAAGAAGACCAAGGGGAGGAACACCCCATTTGATTGGAACGAGGGGCTGGAGGGATCCTTCACTTGCTTAAAGTCGGCACTGACGGGAGAAGAGGTACTGGCCTACCCCGAATACGACCAACCGTTTGTGCTGTACACGGATGCCAGCAAAGTAGGATTGGGAGCCGTGCTGTCCCAGGTCCAGAAAGGCAAGGAGAGGGTAATCGCTTACGCCAGCAGGAAAATTCGTCCCACGGAAAGGAACCCTGACAACTACAGTTCCTTTAAGCTGGAATTCCTTGCCATCGTCTGGGCAGTGACAGAGAGGTTCAAACACTACCTGGCCTCAGCGAAATTCACCGTCTTCACGGATAACAATCCGCTAACGCATCTGGATACCGCCAAACTCGGGGCCTTGGAACAGCGGTGGATGGCCCGGCTGTCCAACTACGACTTCACCATCAAGTACCGTGCAGGACGCAAGAATGCAAATGCCGATGCCTTGTCTCGAATGCCCAATTTGCCGGAAACGGGGGAAGACCCGGAGGCACTTGAAGAGGTGGAGCTGACTGCATTCCATCGCCCCAAAGCCACTCAGAACTCCCATCATGTGAAGAACAGGCACAAGAACCAACCGGATGCCACGCTGAATCCCCTGCCCCATCACGGATGGGCGGAAACCCAGGATGGTGACCCCGCGGTCCGTCGGGTGAAAGAGCTCTTGACGCAGGCAGGGTTGCATCCTGGCCCAGATGATCCACAGGAGACCCAACAGCTGTGGAAGGGGAGAAGCAAACTGTTTATCCATGATGGCAAGCTGTGCCGGAGAAGCATCGACCCACGTACTCACGAATTGGTATGGCAGATAGTAGTGCCAAGGCGAGATGCGCCCATGGTTCTGGGAGCCTACCACGATGGAGCCGGACACTTCGGATGGAAGAAGCTAGAGAGGCTACTCCGAGGCAGGTTCTATTGGATTGGCATGAAGAGAGCCATTGAGAAGTGGTGTCGAGAGTGCGGTCCATGTAGCCTACGCAGGAGGGACCGTGGCAGCCAACGGGCTCCCTTGCAGCCTATCATCACCAGGCGGCCGCTGGAACTGGTCGCGCTGGACCATGTGAAGCTGACACCTAGCCGGTCAGGCTATGTCTACGCTCTTACCATCGTGGATCACTACTCCAGATTTTTGGTGGTTGTGCCTGTCAAGGATCTAACGGCCAGGACGGCCGCCAAGGCTTTCCAGCAGTACTTTTGTAGGCCCCATGGCTACCCGGAGAAGGTACTGACCGATCAGGGACCAGCATTCGAAGCTGAAGTGTTCCAAGAGTTCTGCCAACTGTACGGGTGTAAGAAGATCAGAATCACACCGTACCATCCCCAAACCAATGGGATGTGCGAAAAGATGAACCAGGTGGTGATCGACTTACTAAAGACCTTGCCCATAGAGGAACGGAGCCTGTGGCCAACGAAGTTGCCTGACTTGGTGGACATATATAATCACATCCCAGTAAATTCCACCAACTGCACTCCAGCGTACCTGATGCGAGGAAGGTCTAGCAAGTTACCCGTTGATCTGGACATGGGGGTCCTAACCCCCGAAGATACATCGCCGGATGCCGATTGGGATACCGAGAGGTGGCAAAGGTACCGCAAGGTACAAGAGTGCGTGGAAAGAAGCCTTGCTCAGGCCAGGCAAAAACAGGAAAGGGACTACAACCAGCATGCCCCTGCAATTCCTTTGCCACCTGGTGAGCACGTACTCAAACGAAAGAGGAGGCTACACAAACTCGACGACCAATGGGAAGCGGAACCGTATACCGTCCTGCCATCCGATTTTGACAACACGAAGGTTTGCCTCATCAGCAAGGATGGAGGGGAGACCTCGACGGTGATATCCAGGGACCACCTTAAAGCCTGCCCTGATAAGCTGAGAGCGAGGGAAATGGATCCAGGAACCTCCCCACCTGTAGAAAAGGAGAAGATGATCCACACTGTCCTTGGTGACTTTCCCCAGTCCTGGACTCAGATAAATCAGGCCATCGTGGTACCTGTTCTAACGTTCCACCAGCCGAACCCACCAGAACCAATGGTGGTACCAGATCATCCGGCCCCGCAACCTCAACAAGCCCTACCTGAAGATGCCGTGCCGACCGTTGAACTGGCAAATCCTCCCTCTGCTATCGGCGAGCCTGCCGTACCCACTGTTGCTAGCAGCAGCCCTGAGAGCTCCAGCCTGCCTGTGCTACCCAGACTCACTAGAAGTGTAGCTAGAAGGCAGTGCACTACACCAGCGGTAGCAAGCATAGTGGGCCCTGTTAGGCCAGTAGCAACCCCTGCGCTGCGAAGGTCTACGCGCAGCACTCAAAATCAAACTCCCCTCCGCTACAAAACTTGGAGGTATTAGTGAGGGCTGCTATTTAGTCAACAATTGTTTGTGTGCATATCTTTTGTTGCAGGTTTTAAAATGGACAAAGGAGTAATGGACAGTGAATTACTCCAAAAACTTCTAAAAGGGGACCCCTTTGTTTACCCAGGGTCCCTGCTGCTTCAACCACTGAACTGAGAGTCATAAACTGTGCATGACCTAACTTTTGCAACGTTCAAGAGTCCTCACCTCCCATAAAGGGAAGCACTGTTATGTTTAATTGTTTATGATGTTTCAAAATTTTGTGTGTTTTCTGTTAACATGTATTGTTGTTCTTATTTTCCCAGTCCGGGAGTACTGGATTTAACCGGGGGGAGTGCAGCGCCCCAGAGTCCTAGTTGTTGCAGTAACGTTGCTCTGCCGCTAAGGGGAGTGATGTTGCGTCTGATTGCACTAAGGGAGTTCACCTGACCAGGTATCACACACTACACTTCACACTCCGGCCACCAGGGGGGGTGGTTCTATCTAGTAGGCCACTCCTCACACTCTGGTAAAACTGGGGGTTGGACAACAAGACAGGGAGAAGTAACTGGGAAGAGCTAGAGAGAGGACCTGTCAGGGATGGGATCCTGGCAGACTCCTAAGAGAACAACGCAACAAGTGAGCAACGGGAATACAGCAAGGAGGCAATAGGACCGGAAGGAGTCGTGCTGAAAGATCGAGGCAACATCCTTCTGAGGCGCAAACAGTCAGTGGCCGGAACGCCGAGAAAGTAAGAGACTTTAAGCATTACTTCAAACCACGGCAGGACAGCCAATTATAGGTTGGCTGTCTCACTTAAATACCTAAGCAGACAACGGAGGCAGCTGTGGGAGAGGGGCGACTCTAGAGTCCCGGAAGAACTCCAGGCCTACCCCGTCATACGGGTGCGTCCTAGCCATATCATCTGGGGGACGGAGAGAGAACGAACATCAGAGGCAGACAGAATCAGTTGTGAGGACTATCCCGGCGTGCTCAGCAGGGAAGGACTACAACACATAGGCGCTAGCAGGTAGACGCTGATTCTCACCTGTCAAGGGGAACTCCTAATGTGCCTTTGGACCGGTCGGTCTCAGACAGCCCGGTTAACAGTGCTCTGGATTGGCTAACTTGAAGCCTTCAGTAAAGAGGTAAAGAGACTGCAACCTGGTGTCCTCGTTATTTACTGCGACCTGCACCGCCCACCACAACATCGCCACCATCCACACCTTTCATTGGGCGCCCCTCAGCAGGGTCACGGACCGGGTCTAGCCACCGTGACAACCCCAGGACAGAGACTCAGAGGCCCGGTACCGGGTACCCCTCGGCCCTGCGGCAGTGGGGGCGCTACACAGTGTGAACCTAGCCTTAGGACTACAACCGAGTAGCACGGGCTCTGTTCACAAGAAACAGCAATGCTAAAAAACAGTCTTTACTGCTTCACTAAATACTTATAAAGGTGTATCATGAGGCTGTCACTTTACAGGCAAAGACCGGGAACGATGACAGAGTAAAATCTATTTTTATTTAAAAAAAGAGCCGGTTCACGAGCCGAAAGAGCCGGCTCTTTATAGTGAGCAGAGCCGAAAGAGCCGGATCACCAAAAAGAGCCGGACTGCCCATAACTATTCCAGACTGACATCTGTTTGCACGGCCTCCTGGAAGCTCTGTCAGCTTGCAGGCCCTGGCCTAGTGTGACTGCCAGGCGCTGGTCTGAAGCTGAGTCTTCAGTGTGTGTTATCAGGGACCTTGGTGGGCCTGCCATGTAAGGAGGCTCTGGGCCACAGTATGGGCATCCTGTCCTGTCAGTTTTGGCTGAGACTTATCCTCTAATCTCTGGAGCTGAGTCTGAGCCGCAGCCTGACTCTGGGTCACAGCTGCCACAAACGTACAGTCCTGTGCATTGGGACATTTTCCCTCCTCGCATGGGATCTCAGGTGGGTCACTTGCTTCCACCTTCTCTGTAGCATTTACTTGCAAGGGAGGAACATAGTGGGACACCATCCGTACCTAGCAACACATTGGTGGGAATAGCCTCTGATACTCCCACTTCTCTCAATCCTTTCCCTGCTCCCCAGTTCAGGTACACACAGGCCATGGGCACGGCAGGGCTGACCCCTTCAATCCCGGTTATAGACATAGTCATTCCTGGTATGATATTGGCAGGGGTTATCATGGCTGGACGCACCAGGGTCACCTCTGCCCTAGTGTTCCTGAGACCAAAGGTGACTTTATTGCCAACGGTGACAGATTGACAGTTCTCATTAGCCGGCCACAAAGATGACAGATGTTGGGGACACAGACGGCTTTGTGGTTGTGGTTGGGCGTTTCTCCCTATCAGGTCAGACAGCGCTAACATGTCCCACTTTGTTGTAGGAGAAGCACCGGCGTGCATCGCCTAGAGAATGTCGACTCCCCGGGGCCCCATAGACGGAGGGTCCCCGTTTGGCTTACTGTCATGATTCTCAATGGCGAGAGAACATAGCCCAGCATATATGAGAACGAGCTCTTGGAAGATGGAAACTATACTGACCATGAACTAAACCTGCCGCACAACTAGAAGTGGCCGGGTAGCATGCCTACGTTTTTTTATCCCTAGATGCCCAGCGCCAGCCGGAGAACTACCTAATCCTAGCAGAGGAAAAGACAGTCCTGGCTCACCTCTAGAGAAATTTTCCCAAAAGGCAGACAGAGGCCCCCACATATATTGGCGGTGATTTTAGATGAAATGACAAACGTAGTATGAAAATAGGTTTAGCAAAATCGAGGTCCGCTTACTAGATAGCTGGAAGACAGAAAGGGCACTTTCATGGTCAGCAGAAAACCCTATCAAAACACCATCCAGAAATTACTTTAAGACTCTAGCATTAACTCATAACACCAGAGTGGCAATTTCCGCTCACAAGAGCTTTCCAGACACAGTAACGAAACAGCAGCTGTGAACAGGAACAAAATGCAAAAACACACAAGGACAAAAGTCCAACTTAGCTGGGAGTTGTCTAGTAGCAGGAAAATGCACAGAAAGGCTTCTGATTACATTGTTGACCGGCATGAAACTGACAGAGGAGCAAGGTTATATAGCGACTCCCACATCCTGATAGGAGCAGGTGAACAGAGGGGATGATGCACACAAGTTCAATTCCACAAGTGGCCACCGGGGGAGCCCAGAATCCAATTTCACAACAGTACCCCCCCCTCAAGGAGGGGGCACCGAACCCTCACCAGAACCACCAGGGCGATCAGGATGAGCCCTATGAAAGGCACGGACAAGATCGGAGGCATGAACATCAGAGGCAGTGACCCAAGAATTATCCTCCTGACCGTATCCCTTCCATTTGACCAGATACTGGAGTTTCCGTCTGGAAACACGAGAGTCTAAGATCTTTTCCACAACGTACTCCAACTCACCCTCAACCAACACCGGAGAAAAATCGAGGATGAAACCCCGAATTACAGAAAAACGGGGACACCAAGGTGGCAGAGCTGGCCCGATTATTGAGGGCGAACTCCGCCAAAGGCAAAAAAGCAACCCAATCATCCTGATCCGCAGACACAAAACACCTCAAATATGTCTCCAAGGTCTGATTAGTCCGCTCGGTCTGGCCATTAGTCTGAGGATGGAAAGCAGACGAAAAAGACAAATCTATGCCCATCCTAGCACAGAATGCCCGCCAAAATCTAGACACGAATTGGGTCCCTCTGTCAGAAACGATATTCTCCGGAATACCATGCAAACGAACAACATTTTGAAAAAACAGAGGAACCAACTCGGAAGAGGAAGGCAACTTAGGCAAGGGAACCAGATGGACCATCTTAGAGAAACGGTCACACACCACCCAGATGACAGACATCTTCTGAGAAACAGGCAGATCCGAAATAAAATCCATCGAGATGTGCGTCCAAGGCCTCTTCGGGATAGGCAAGGGTAACAACAATCCACTAGCCCGAGAACAACAAGGCTTGGCCCGAGCACAAACGTCACAAGACTGCACAAAGCCTCGCACATCTCGTGACAGGGAAGGCCACCAGAAGGACCTTGCCACCAAATACTCAAAATGGCCCTCGGGCGTATTAAATGCGGTTTTCCACTCATCCCCCTGCTTGATTCGCACCAAATTATACGCCCCACGGAGATCAATCTTAGAGAACCACTTGGCCCCCTTTATACGAGCAAACAAATCAGTAAGCAGTGGTAACGGATATTGATATTTAACCGTGATTTTATTCAAAAGTCGATAATCAATACACGGCCTCAAAGAGCCGTCTTTCTTAGACACAAAGAAAAAACCGGCTCCTAAGGGAGATGACGAAGGACGAATATGTCCCTTTTCCAAGGACTCCTTTATATATTCTCGCATAGCAGCGTGTTCAGGCACAGACAGATTAAATAAACGACCCTTAGGGTATTTACTACCCGGGATCAAGTCTATGGCACAATCGCACTCCCGGTGCGGAGGTAGTGAACCACCCTTAGGTTCTTCAAAAACGTCACGAAAGTCAGACAAGAATTCAGGAATCTCAGAGGGAATAGATGATGAAATGGAAACCAAAGGTACGTCCCCATGAGTTCCTTTACATCCCCAGCTTAACACAGACATAGCTCTCCAGTCGAGGACTGGGTTATGAGATTGCAGCCATGGCAATCCCAGCACCAAAACATCATGTAGATTATACAGCACCAGAAAGCGAATAACCTCCTGGTGATCCGGATTAACACGCATAGTCACTTGTGTCCAGTATTGTGGTTTATTACTAGCCAATGGGGTGGAGTCAATCCCTTTCAGAGGTATCGGAGCCTCCAATGGCTCCAAATCATACCCACAGCGTTTGGCAAAGGACCAATCCATAAGACTCAAAGCAGCGCCAGAGTCGACATAGGCGTCCGCGGTAATAGATGACAAAGAACAAATCAGGGTCACAGATAGAATAAACTTAGACTGTAAAGTGCTAATTGAAACAGACTTGTCAGGCTTCTTAGTACGCTTAAAGCATGCTGATATAACATGAGTTGAATCACCACAATAGAAACACAACCCATTTTTTCGTCTAAAATTCTGCCGCTCGCTTCTGGACAGAATTCTATCACATTGCATATTTTCTGGCGTTTTCTCAGTAGACACCGCCAAATGGTGCACAGGTTTGCGCTCCCGCAGACGCCTATCGATCTGAATAGCCATCGTCATGGACTCATTCAGACTCGCAGGCACAGGGAACCCCACCATAACATCCTTAATGGCATCAGAGAGACCTTCTCTGAAAATCGCCGCCAGGGCGCACTCATTCCACTGAGTAAGCACAGACCATTTGCGGAATTTTTGGCAGTATATTTCAGCTTCATCTTGCCCCTGAGACAAGGACATCAAGGCCTTTTCCGCCTGAAGCTCTAAATGAGGTTCCTCATAAAGCAACCCCAAGGCCAGAAAAAACGCATCCACATTGAGCAACGCAGGATCCCCTGGTGCCAATGCAAAAGCCCAGTCTTGAGGGTCACCCCGGAGCAAGGAAATTACAATCCTGACCTGCTGTGCAGGGTCTCCGGCAGAGCGACACTTCAGGGACAAAAACAATTTGCAATTATTTTTAAAATTTTGAAAGTGAGATCTATTCCCCGAGAAGAATTCAGGCAAAGGAATTCTAGGCTCAGACATAGGTGCATGAACAACAAAATCTTGCAAATTTTGTACCTTTGTGGCGAGATTATTCAAACCTGTAGCTACACTCTGAAGATCCATTTGAAACAGGTGAACACAGAGCCATTCAAGGATTAGAAGGAGAGAAAGAGAGGAAGGCTGCAGTATAGGCAGACTAGCAAGTGATTCAATTAAGAGCACACTCAGAACTAGAGAAAAAAAAAAAAAATAAAAATTGTAGCAGACTTCTTTTTTCTCTCCTTTCTCAGCCAGTAATTTAACCCTAGATGCCCAGCGCCAGCCGGAGAACTACCTAATCCTAGCAGAGGAAAATTTCTCTAGAGGTGAGCCAGGACTGTCTTTTCCTCTGCTAGGATTAGGTAGTTCTCCGGCTGGCGCTGGGCATCTAGGGATAAAAAAACGTAGGCATGCTACCCGGCCACTTCTAGTTGTGCGGCAGGTTTAGTTCATGGTCAGTATAGTTTCCATCTTCCAAGAGCTCGTTCTCATATATGCTGGGCTATGTTCTCTCGCCATTGAGAATCATGACAGTTTGACCGGACCTTACTGTTGTGAAATTGGATTCTGGGCTCCCCCGGTGGCCACTTGTGGAATTGAACTTGTGTGCATCATCCCCTCTGTTCACCTGCTCCTATCAGGATGTGGGAGTCGCTATATAACCTTGCTCCTCTGTCAGTTTCAGGCCGGTCAAACTGTCATGATTCTCAATGGCGAGAGAACATAGCCCAGCATATATGAGAACGAGCTCTTGGAAGATGGAAACTATACTGACCATGAACTAAACCTGCCGCACAACTAGAAGTGGCCGGGTAGCATGCCTACGTTTTTTTATCCCTAGATGCCCAGCGCCAGCCGGAGAACTACCTAATCCTAGCAGAGGAAAAGACAGTCCTGGCTCACCTCTAGAGAAATTTTCCCAAAAGGCAGACAGAGGCCCCCACATATATTGGCGGTGATTTTAGATGAAATGACAAACGTAGTATGAAAATAGGTTTAGCAAAATCGAGGTCCGCTTACTAGATAGCTGGAAGACAGAAAGGGCACTTTCATGGTCAGCAGAAAACCCTATCAAAACACCATCCAGAAATTACTTTAAGACTCTAGCATTAACTCATAACACCAGAGTGGCAATTTCCGCTCACAAGAGCTTTCCAGACACAGTAACGAAACAGCAGCTGTGAACAGGAACAAAATGCAAAAATACACAAGGACAAAAGTCCAACTTAGCTGGGAGTTGTCTAGTAGCAGGAAAATGCACAGAAAGGCTTCTGATTACATTGTTGACCGGCATGAAACTGACAGAGGAGCAAGGTTATATAGCGACTCCCACATCCTGATAGGAGCAGGTGAACAGAGGGGATGATGCACACAAGTTCAATTCCACAAGTGGCCACCGGGGAAGCCCAGAATCCAATTTCACAACAGTAAAACTGACAGAGGAGCAAGGTTATATAGCGACTCCCACATCCTGATAGGAGCAGGTGAACAGAGGGGATGATGCACACAAGTTCAATTCCACAAGTGGCCACCGGGGGAGCCCAGAATCCAATTTCACAACAGCTTACCTCCCTTCCAGCTGAATCCCGATGGCTTCCGCACCTCAGGCATCCTGTTAGCCACATAGCAGTCCGCAATCCTTGCAGCCTGATCCGCAGTTTGTGGCTCCTGATCACACACAAATTGTCGTACATCCGTGGGGCACATGTGAAGAAATTGATCCTTGACCATAAGATCCGTTAAGTCCTCAAAACTGTCAACAGAAAGTCCCCTGATTCATTGGTGGAACGTGGTCCTCAAGGTGCTCACAACATCTGCATAGCTGTCAGTTGATCCACGTTGTATGTTCCGGAACTTTCTCCGATACACTTCTGGTGTTAGGTTGTATTTCTTGATCAGGGCCTCTTTTATGGCCTCATAGTTCCCATCTAGATCTGGTGGAAGGCCAGCAAAAACTTCCAGGGCTTTGCCTCTCAAACCTGGGGTTAGATACTGTGTCCACTGCTCACAGGGTAGATGGTATTGCCTGCAGGTTTTTTCAAACCCCCAAAGTAAAGTATCTAAGTCTGTATCCTTCTCCATCACAGGGAAGTTTTCCAGACGTGGTCTCCTTGGATTTATGTCCTGGGAGGGAGTTATCTGAGGACTGATACCCCGCTCTATTTGAGCCATCTGAAGCTGGAAAGCTCTGTCCTCTCGGCGTTCTGCAGCCTCTCTCTCAGCCTGTCGGTCCCGGCGTTCTGCAGCCTCTCTCTCTCTCTCTCTTCCCAGTCCCGGCATTCGGCAGCCTCTCTCTCAGCTTGTCAGTGCTGTAGAATAAGCTGCATGCGCAGATTGGGATCACTTGTTCCCAGCCATTGTAAGTCCATTTGCAAAGTACAGTCCATAGGCTCCTCAGCACTGGCATTGCTGGCATTTCCATCAGGTATCTCCGGTGCAAGGGCTGGCATTGCTGGGTCTCTCTGAGGTGGGCTCTCTCTTTGCCCAGATGTTCCAGCACTTTGTGTCTATGTCCTGCTCGACCAAGGCGCGTATCAGTGGCTCCCTTGATCTGTCGGCCGTCTCTATTCCTCTCTGCTCACAGAAGCCGGTCAGAGCCGTTTTGCTCTGCTTCTTGTACTGGGCTGCCATATCGATGAACAGCCTTTCCCAAATAAAAGATAGAAAAGAAAAACGGGGAGGGGAAACTATTTGCAAGTATGTCTAAGTAAGCACTGCGTTGAACCTTGTAGAACTGGTGCACTCCTCGCAAGGATACCAATTCTTTAGTACAGGGAATAATTGCTTAAACCATGCATTAATGCTTTAATAGAAATAATTCTATCCCACCGCTCCGCTACCAATTGTCACGGATCCCTACACCGTGGTGTAACTAATTCGTCAGGTGACATGGGTTGTGCCTGCAAGGGTTAAGCTATCTCCGGGCGATGAGTCCCGGAAATATTAATATTAATAATGTCTACCACTCATAAGGCTCACACACCTTAGGCTATGGATTCTTTTAGAACATTCAAGGGTCAACTTGTTAAAGTTTTATACTTTAATACTAAAAGGTTCAGTGCGTACAGTAAGAAAAGGTATAAAAATATGATAATAAAAAGACATACAACTTATGCAAAAAAGTATAAAAAATAAACAGGAGAAACTTACAGAAATTATCTAACTGGTAGCTTGCTTTCTGCTCCCTGAGGGGGGTGAATGGAGTTGGTGGAACACATCAGCGTCTCAGGCTGCCCTCACATGTGAACACGTTTCTCTGTATACAGCCCTAATTTATAGCTTTGGTCTGGAGGTCAGGTTTCTAGACCAACCCCTCAGGTTAATATCATAATTGCTTGTTTTTTTATTGGACCACGGCCGCGCTCCTTAATGAATATATTATTTCTCTTGAGATCCTTTGTGTAAAAGTTCTCACAGAGATACTATCAGGCCGTAATTAACATCTCTCTTCAAAGAGCTAGGAGGTGTCAAGTGCTACCTTTCTTCTTGGCTTCCAGCAGGACCGTCCTGGTGAGATTGGAGACAGAAGTCTACTTGTCTCAGGAAAATACATATTAACACCTGGGTGTGACCTGCAGCTTTTCAAGACAGATGTTACATTATTGCCAGTGACACAATAAATCTATACATAGTCCACTGCACACACACACACATACACACACACACACACACACACACACACACACACACACACACACACACACACACACACATATTTCACTACATAAAGATTTCTTTGTTTTGTTTTTCAAATAAACTCATGGATGGTATTGTGTCTCAGGACTCAATGGATCTCTGAAATCACCCTCCTTAACCCCTTAGTGACAGAGCCAATTTGGTACTTAATGACCAAGCCAATTTTTACAATTCTGACCACTGTCAATTTATGAGGTTATAACTCTGAAACACTTTAACGGATCCTGCTGATTCTGAGAATATTTTTCCGTGACATATTGTGCTTCATGTTAGTGGTAAAATTTATTTGATATTACTTGTGTTTATTTATGAAAAAAAACAGAAATATGGCGAAAAAATTTTAAATTTTGCTATTTTCACACTTTGAATTTTTATGCCCTTAAATCAGAGAGATATGACACACCAAATAGTTAATAAATAACACTTCCCACATGTCTACTTTACATCAGCACAATTTTGGAAACAAATTTTTTTTTGTTAGGAAGTTATGTGTTAAAAGTTGACCAACAAAATTTACAAAACCATTTTTTTAGGGACCATCTCACATTTAAAGTCACTTTAAGGGGTGTTCCTGACAGAAAATATCCAAAAGTGACACCATTCTAAAAACTACACCCCTCAAGGTGCTCAAAAACACATTTAAGAATTTTATTAACCCTTTACGTGCTTCAAAGGAAGTGAAGCAATGTGGAAGGAAAAAAATTAACATTTAACTTTTTTTTACAAACGTTTTACTTCAGAACCAATTTTTTTTATTTTCATAAAAGTAAAAAGAGAAAAGGAACAACAAATACCTCATATGTGGGGGTAGACCACTGTTTGGGCGCACGCCAGAGCTCAGAAGGGAACGAGCACCGTTTGACTTTTTCAATGCAGAATTGGCTGAAATTTAGATCAGACACCATGTTGTGTTTGGAGAGCCCCTGATTTGCCTAAACAGTGGAAACCCCCCCCCCAAGTGACTCCATTTTGAAAACTAGACCCCTTAAGGAACTTATCTAGATATGTATTGTGCACTTTAAACCCCCAAGTGCTTCACAGAAGTTTATAACGTAGAGCCGTGAAAATAAAAAATCTTTTTTTTTCCTCAAAAATGTTTTTTTTAGCCAGCAATTTTTTACTTTCACAAGGGTAACAGGAGACATTGGACCCCACAAGTTGTTGTTTAGTTTGTCCTGAGTACGCCGTTACCTCATATGTGGGGGGGGACCAAAGTTTGGGCACACAGCGGGCTCGGAAGGGAAGTTGTGACGTTTTAAAATGCAGCCTTTGATGGAATGATCTGCGGGCGTCATGTTGCGCTTGCAGAGCCCCTGATGTACCAAAACAGTAGAAACCCCCCACAAGTGACCCCATTCTGGAAACTAGACCCCCCAAAGAACTTATCTAGATGTGTGGTGAGCACTATGAACCCCCAAGTGCTTCACAGAAGTTTATAACGCAGAGCTGTGAAAATAAAAAAATAATTTTTTCCACAAAAATTATCTTTTCATCCCAAAATGTTTATTTTCACAAGGGTAACAGGAGAAATTGG
Source organism: Ranitomeya variabilis (assembly GCF_051348905.1). Lineage (NCBI taxonomy): Eukaryota > Metazoa > Chordata > Amphibia > Anura > Dendrobatidae > Ranitomeya > Ranitomeya variabilis. Next base: position 545,277,408 of record NC_135232.1, on the reverse strand, counting down.
ACCCCAAAACTGAAGCCCCATATGTGGGGGTAAACCACTGTTTGGGTGCATGGTAGAGCTCAGAAGGAAGGGAGCACCATTTGACTTTTTCAACTCAAAATTGGCTGGAATCAATGGTGGAGCCATGTAGTGTTCGGAGATCCCCTGATGTACCTAAACAGTGGAAACCCCCAATTCTAACTCCAACCCTAACCCCAACACACCCCTAACCCTAATCCCAACCCTAACCATAATCCTAATCATAACCCTACCCCCAACACACACCTAACCCTAATCCCAACCCTAACCATAACTCTAATCACAACTCTAACACCAACACACCCCTAATCCCAACCCTAACCCTAATCACAACCCTAACCCCAATACACCCCTAACCCAAATCACAACCCTAATCATAACCCTAACCACAAACCTAGCCCTAATCCCAACACACCCATAACCCTAATCCCAACCCTAACCACAACCCTAATCCCAAATCCCAAACTATAATTTTAATCCAAACCTAATCCTAATCCCAAACCTAAGCCTAATCCCAACCCTAATCCTAACCCCAACCCTAATCCCATCTCTAACCACAACCCTAATACCAAACCTAACCCTAATCCCAAACCTAAGGCTTCTTTTACATTTACCAGGTTTTTTGCGGCACATTATTGCGGGCCTTTTTTGCAGGCTGTATTGCCGCAATTTCCACGGTCTGCCGCAATAACGGACCGCAAAAAACTTGCAGATCGCCATTTTTCGGGTTTGCAATACTATGGCAAATGTATTGGAAAAAAAAACCGGCAGTCCGCAAAACCTGAAGTCACGAAGCACCGCACAAACAACCTTCCGTTGTTTTTGAGGCCCCATTGAATTACAATGGGGGCCATGTCCATAAGCCTTGAAAAATATTGAGCAGGCTCGATATATTTTCTCAGCCGTACATACGTCCCTCACGGCCATACGGCATACGGCGCTCTGTGGAATTGTTGCGTTCCATTTTTTGTGGCCCCATGGAAATGTATTGGGACTGCAAAAACGGGACGCAAAACCACGGTAAGTGTAAAAGGAGCCCTACCCTAATCCTAACCCTAATTTTAGCCCCAACCCTAACCTTAATTTTAGCCCCAACCCTAACCCTAACTTTAGCCCAACTCTAACACTAATAGGAAAATGGAAATAAATATATTTTCTCTATTTTATTATTTTTCCCTAGCTAAGGGGGTGATAAAGGGGGGGTTACTATTTTTTTCATTTTGATCACTGTGATAGGGTTTATCACAGTGACCAAAATGAACCAATAAAAAAAATCTTCCCATTATTGCCGGATGCCGGCATGCAGATCTCAGCAGGCGCACTGCGCATGCACCCGCCATTTCCCTGATCAAGATGACGGTGCCCACTGGAGGAAGCAGGAGGGCCGAGGAGCACCGGGAGACACTGGTAAGTATGGGGGGAGCGGGACCCTATTTCTCTCTCCTCTGATGTGCGATCACATCAGAGGAGAGAGAAAATAACTGGCACATTGGAACCTTTTTTTTTGCAACCGCTGCTACACGGGGTTGGTAAAAACGGACCCCAATTATGGCACATCAGACTTTTTTTTGTGGTAAGCGGTAAATACCTGGCGATCGCAAAACCGGGGTCGGTAAAAAACGACCCGAATCATATTCTCTGGGGTCTCAGCTACCCCCGGCAGCCAAGACCCCAGAGAAAATCTGACTCTGGGGTGCGCTATACACTTTGTCCACAGCACCGTTAATTAACGGCGCTGTGGTTAAAGTACCCTTAACTACCGCCGTTAAAAGGCATATCGGCGGTCATTAAGGGGTTAAACACATGTGATAATTAGTTTTCCAGGTGATTCTAATTAAAGGAAAACTACTTAAAAATAATACTCCACATTATTAAGCAGGCCACAGTTTTCAAGTAACATGGGAAAGAAAAAGGATCTCTCTGCTGCCGAAAAGCATCAAATAGTGCAATGCCTTGGTCAAGGGATGAAAACATTAGATATTTCCTGAAAACTTAAGCGTGATCATCATACTGTTAAGAGATTTGTGGCTGATTCTGAGCACAGACGTGTTCGTGCTGATAAAGGCAGAATGAGGAAGGTTTCTGCCAGGCAATTTCATCGGATTAAGAGAGCAGCTGCTAAAAAGCAAACAGATATTTGAAGCTGCTGGTGCCTCTGGAATCCCTCGAACCTCAAGGTGTAGGATCCTTCAAAGGCTTGCTGTGGTTCATAAACCTACTATTTGGCCACCCCTAGAGTGTTCACAAGCAGAAACGGTTGCAGTGGGCCCAGACATACATGAAGACTAATTTTCTTTAATTTTTCTTGTTTACTGATGAGTGTCGAGCAACCCTGGATGGTCCAGGTGGATGGAGTAGTGGATGGCCACCGTGTCCCAACAAGGCTGCAACATCAGCAAGGAGGTGGAGGAGTCATGTTTTGGGCCGGAATCATGGGAAAACAGCTTGTAGGCCCTTTAAGGTTCCTGAAGGTGTGAAAACTACCTCTGCAAAGTATAAAGAGTTTTTGACTGACAACTTTCTTCCATGGTATAAAAAGCAGTAAAAAGTAGAAATGTGTCTTCAGGAGCAAAATCATCTTCATGCATGGTGGATGGCCACCGTGTCCCAACAAGGCTGCGACATCAGCAAGGAGGTGGAGGAGTCATGTTTTGGGCCAGAATCATGGGAAAACAGCTTGCAGGGCCCTTTAAGGCTCCTGAAGGTGTGAAAATGACCTCTGCAAAGTATAAAGAGTTTTTGACTGACAACTTTCTTCCATGGTATAAAAAGCAGAAACGTGCCTTCAGGAAAAAAATCATCTTCATGCATGACAATGCACCATCTCATGCTGCACAGAATACCTCTTAGTCAACGGCTGCTATGGGCATAAAAGGAGATATACTCATGGTGTGGCCACCATCTTTCCCTGACTTCAACCCTATAGAGAACCTTTGGAGTATCATCAAGCAAAAGATCTATGAGGGTGGGAGGCAGTTCACATCAAAACAGCAGCTCTGGGAGGCTATTCTGACTTCATGCAAAGAAATACAAGCAGAAATCTCCAAAAACTCAAGTTCAATGGATGCAAGAATTGTGAAGATGATATCAAAGAAGGGTTCCTATGATAACATGTAACTTGACCTGTTAGGATGTTTTGGAGTTTGTCACGATTCACACCGTGACTGTCACCAGTTCTCACGATCCCTTAGCCGCTGCCACCAATATGTCACGGATTGGGGTGACTTTAGACCACCAGACGGCTATCACACGTGCAGGGGGGCTTATCTTAGTTATCCCTCCACTGCCACAATGTGATGGAAAAAACACACACAAGGCTAGGGACCGCTTAGTTTACAGCAGGGGCTTATTTTAGGTATCCCACTGCTCTTCAGTACACCATGAACTGCAGGGATTTGTGTATATCCCGCTTACAGTTCCACTTAAACTTTGCAGCTCTCTGGCGCCCCCCCTTTCTGTCAGGTCAGATTAGGTACTGCACCTAGGGTAATTAGTCGCCAGAAAGGCTGCCTGCTATGTACTGGCTATTGGGCACGCTGCAGCAACGCGATAAACTACTCCCGCTCAGGCAGGAACAATAATTATCAACGCCGCAGTCGCTACAGCACCCCAGAGCCACCACTGCAATAATATATAATATAAATGGACAGTTTTATTACACACTAATGCAAAAAGACAAGACATTTAGAACCATTAAAAACAAGGGGATGACACATATCCCTGAAACAACAAAGCCTGTAATGAGGCCTATGCACCGCACCCTAGCATGAAGGTAAATATATACACATGCCCAGTATAATAAATCAGATGCCCTGAAAATGATACACTAGCTAAAAATGAGGACCTCCCTAGTCAGTGTAACAGCCCCTAAGCAGAAAAGCAAAGAGGGGGTGTGCATCTAATGCAGAATGAGTCCATGCCCAGTGATAATCTTGGATCTGCAAAAGAATAATGGTGCACACAACATAACATTAAGAAGACCACCAAAATAGCTGTACACAAACACGGATGTCATACCAACCAAGGGAAGAACGTCCGATGGTCCGGAACAAACGGGCAAAAAATAGCCATGAAAGTAATAATAAAGGCAAGGGCATGTGTGTCCTATAGCAAAGCGGTGCGGGCAGCAGACACCCAACGCGTGTCGCCACGCTAAAGTGGCTTCATCAGGGGTAAGGTCTGCATGCCCTGTCCTCTGTTTAAATAGAAAATCAAGGGTAACTTACCCAATCATCAGCTGTGTGAAAGGGAACGCCGCGTGGAGTAGCCATAATGGCATTACGATATGCCGGGCCCGGCATGTATGTACCGCGCATGCGCCGGCATTCCTGAGCGGAAGTGTGAACTCCGCTCATGGTTGCCGTGGCAGCGCGTGTCCAAGGAAAGAGCGCTTGCGCAACGAAGAAAGGAAAGAGTGTTTAAGGTGAAAGAGCCTAAGAGCACAAGAGGGGCCGCAACCTACGGGTAAATACAAAGCACAAAGCAGGGAGCCCAGCGGTGTGGAAAATGGTGCTGGAGCCCCACTGTGTAGTACATGTAAAATGGATTGATGCAACACAAGGTTAACCCTAAACCGCTAATAGGAGGCAAAATATCAAAGGGTTATATTCCTGAATAAACAGGGGAGTTATACATAGTAGCAGCTATTACAATCGTATATCTAAAGGCCAACCATATAGGACTGTAAGCAAATAACTCGAAAAATAAGCATATACACATATATATAAAAATATATAAAAATATAAAAATATATATAATGCAAATAATATGTATACTAGATATAATAAATATAATGAATATAATAAAGGCTGTACAGCAAATGGCAATAATTACCGTAGATATGATCTAGAATTTTTACTAACAGACTGGCCTATATGAAAAAGTCCAATTCATTGTTTATAAAAGCCAGTAAACAAAAGATCTTCGTTTATGCCAAAAGGAATGACACAATTCAGGTCAAAAATCCACTTGGATTCACGTTTGAGAAGTTCACGGGTGACATTACCACCCCTGATGTTCATGTTTACTGCTTCCAATCCTAAAACCTTCGTGCCAGCCCACTGTGAGTTATGTTCCACCAGGTAATGCGCCGCCACTGATGTAAGGGTCTTCCCCTTAGCCTTGTCCCTTTGTGCTGTGTTGACATTGGAGAAATGTTGATGCATACGTCTCCTAAGTTCCTGTGTTGTTTGGCCCACGTAGATCTTTGGACAGGGGCACACCAAAGCGTAGATCAAATTCCGGGACCTACAATTAAAGTAGGTTTTAGTAGGCGTCTGTGAAGATAAATAAGGAATCATAATTTTCTCTCCACGGCTAGTAAAGGGACATATGCTGCAATTGCCACATGGAAACGTTCCCTTGAGTCTGAACCCTCTGCCAAGCCTCGTGGCCGGTCGTTGAAAATGGCTATGGCTCAATTGATCCCTCAAGCTTCTAGCCCTCCTGGCCACCAAATTAGGATGGGGGGCAATGTGAGGGAGGAGTTTCAACTCACTCCGTAAAATACCCCAATACTTGGACAGGATTCCACGTAGGTCCTGCCATTGATTATTAAAGGCGGTAATTATACCGAGCGGTCTCTCTCTGACCCTGTGTCTCCCCTGTAACAGGTCATCCCTGTCACTATTACTGGCAACCGAAAAGGCCCGGGAAATGACCCGTTTAGGGTAACCCCTTTCCTGGAAGCGTGCAGTGAGGTCCCGGGAGTGACTAGTAAAATCTTCTTGTTCACTGCAATTTCTCCTAACCCTTAGGAATTGACCCTTGGGAATGCCAGTTTTTAGATGCAAAGGGTGAAAACTCTCAAAGTGGAGAAGGCTATTCGTAGCCGTTGGTTTCCGAAAGAGTGTTGTCTGAATTCGCCGACCCCTCACCTGTAGTTTCAAATCCAAGAAGTCGACTTCCGTCTGAGAATAGTGAGATGTAAGACGGATGTTCCAGGGGTTATCATTAAGAGTGTTCACAAAGTCCTTCAGGCCTATCTTTTTTTCTTTCAATGTATTACTCTTAGTCTTTATAGGATTGGGTTGAGTCCCACTGAGCGTGGTGCCCCCATTTTTCTTGCTTTGTTCAGCACCCCAGAGCCTGCACACGGTATTGCTGCCACCAGCTTCGATTAAACGGGTCCGAAGCTAACCCAAAACAGTAGCGTAATTCCCTTCAGAGACAGGGTACGGTTTAGGGCAGGAAGAATGAACTAGTATTAAATATTATACCCCATAAATGATTTTTAGGCAGTGTTTATAAAAAGTTATTTTACAAGGATGTTACAAAAGAGACAATTGCAAATATGTACAAGGTAATTATAAAAAAAACAGGGAATAACATGAGAAATACACTTACAGTTGTTCAAAGCATTGCAGGCAACCAGGCTAGGGGAGTTTCCATCTATCCCAGTGCATTAGCACTCGCAGTCAGGTCGCTTCAGGTAAAAACTCACAACTGACCCCTGGAAGCCTGCCAGCAACTTTATAACCTACAGCCTGTGACCTCACAGAAAGGGTTGAGTTAGGATCGCCCTCCCCTTTCTTCAGTTTGAGTAAGGCAACCTTAAATTTGTCTACTTTCTATAACTTCGCTCCAAAACATGTCATAGTCGTAACAAACCCAGCATTCATCTCGGATTATCGTGGGCATTCCAATGAGATCAAATATGCCCTGTCTGGGATACATATTTACAGAGAAATCCCTACTTCTTCACCAGATGGAGTTAGACGCCCGTGTTTAGAGTGATGGGTAGGTCCACCGAGTGGAAGTAAGAATATGTATTTTCGTGCTCTTAACTTAGATGGTTTGCTTAATATCTTACAAAAACAGAACAAAAGAACTTTCATGGATTCTGGAAGTTTCTCATCCAGTTAAAGCTGGTCACTTTCCACTACAGGAAATGCCGGTCGTAAATACCTTGGTGAGGGGGATGAAAGCTTGTGAGCTGAAAGTCAGGAATTTGCAGCTACAAGCTGTTTCAGAGACACTCCAAGAAGGGGGGCTTAGCCCACAGCATGCTAGCAAGAGAACTAAACTTATATGATATTTCATACCATATCGTGACACCTCCCCCTTTTGGTGTGCGCTAGAGAGGTAGAACCCCACGGTATGCCTCCATGCGCACCTCAGTGGGTTCACCCTGGCGGGACAGTCCATCTGCATTCCCATGCTCTTTGCCCGCTTTGTGTTTAATGGTGAAGTCAAATTGCTGAAGGGCAGAGGCTCCAGCGCAGCAACCTGCCGTTGGTTCCACACATGGTGCTTAGCCAGCGCAGAGGGTTGTGGTCAGTCACCACAGTGAAGGTGCGACCGTACAAGTAGGGCTGCAAGCGCTGCAGGGCCCAGACTATGGCCAGGCACTCCTTCTCGATGGTGGAGTAGGTCACTTCCCTCGGCAAAAGTTTCCGGCTCAGGTACAACACGGGGTGCTCTTGGTCCTCCGAGTCAACCTGGCTGAGCACAGCACCGAGGCCAAACTCGCTGGCGTCGGTCTGTACCAAGAACGGTCGACTGCTGTCGACTGCTTTCAACACAGGGGCGTTGCACAGTGCAGTTTTCAACGCCTGGTAGGCCCCCTCACAGCCATCTGTCCAGTTGACGATGTGGGGTAGCTTCTTCCTGGTGAGGTCCGTCAAAGGTTTTGCCAGGCCACTATAGTGCTGCACAAAGCGCCTATAGTACCCTGCAGTGCCCAGGAAGGACATCACCTGTTTCTTGGTCCCAGGAGTGGGCCAGTTCACGATCGCGCCCACTTTCTCAGGCTCTGGCTTCAGGGTGCCTCCGCCTACCCGGTGCCCCAGGTAGTGGACCTCACTCATGCCCATCTGGCACTTTCCCGGCTTGATAGTCAGTCCTGCTCGGTGGATTCGCCTGAGCACCTCCTCGAGATGCTGCAGGTGTTCTGTTATGATCCCAGTGGTAGAGGATCTCTGATATTCCGGCAAGATAGCAAAAACATAAATACTGCTCTAGGGAGGTGGAAACTGGGCTAACCGCATAACTGATCCTAACACACACAACTAGAAGCAGCCGGTGAACGTGCCTACGTTGGTTCTAGACGTCTCGAGCCAGCCGGAGAACTGACTACCCCTAGAGGGAAAATAAGACCTCACTTGCCTCCAGAGAAATTGAACCCCAAAGATATAGAAAGCCCCCAACAAATAATAATGGTGAGGCAAGAGGAAAACACAAACGTAGAGATGAACTAGATTCAGCAAAGTGAGGCCCACTAGTCTAGATAGACAGAAAATAGACAGTGGACTATGCGGTCAGCAGAAAACCCTACAAAAACATCCACGCTGAACATTCAAGAACCCTCACACCGACTGATGGTGCGGAGGGAGAATCTCAGCCCCCTAGAGCTTCCAGCGAGCCAGAAAATCAAATATTAAGCAAGCTGGACAAAGACACTGAAAAATGCAAACGATCCAAATTATACAAAACGGACTTAGCTTTTCTTGCATGAGACAGACTGAAAGGAATCCGGAGGAGACCATATAGGTCTGGATACAACGATGCCAGGCAAGAGACTGAGTCCGGAGGAGACTTAAATAGGGAACACCCGCTGCTTAACGACACAGCTGGAGCTCAGGCCTGCAACAAGACATGCCTAACACAATACCGTTAGTGACCACCAGAGGGAGCCCAGAAACACAGTTCACAACAGTGTTCCCCCAGGAGGGACTGAAGATGGCAATGTCATCCAAGTACGCCACAGCGTACATCTCCAGTCCCTGAAGCAGGAGGTTGACCATCCGCTGGAAAGTGGCAGGGGCATTCTTCATGCCGAAGGGCATGACCGTGGACTCGTACATTCCAAAGGGTGTGATAAAGGCGGACTTCTCCTGTGCCTCGGGGCTCAGGGGAATCTGCCAGTATCCGCGACTCAGATCCAATATTGTCAGGTATTTTGCGCCAGCTAACTTCTCAAGCAGCTCCTCGATGCGCGGCATTGGGTGCGCGTCAGAGGCTGTAATGGCGTTGAGCCCCCTGTAGTCCACGCAGAACCGGGTGGTCCGGTCCTTTTTTGGCACGAGCACTACAGGTGAGGCCCACGCGCTCTTTGACCGTCGAATCACCCCCAGCTGTAACATCTCATCGATCTCCTGGCGCATAATCTGCTGCACCTGGTCAGAGATTCGATAGGGTGTTCGCCGTAGTGGGGCGTGATTCCAGGTGTCCACCTCGTGGACGGCTAACTCAGTCCTTCCAGGCCGGTTGGAGAACACGACCCGGAAGGGTTCCAGTGTGGTTTGCAACTGCAACCGCTGTGGTTCATCTAGCGAGGCGCTTACCTCCACGTCCTCAATGGACCCACCGGCCTTGGCTTGGGCCAGCATGTCCAGGAGGGTGTCCTCCTCCCCGTCCTCGGGTAAGCTGCAGACCGGTAGGATGAAAGGTTCACGTTCGTGATGAGCCTTCATCATGTTGACGTGAAAGGCCTTTCGCCTACCCCGAGCGTGGTCAAGCGTGACCACGTAGGTGACCGGGTTGAGCTGTTGGTGGGCGAAGTACGGGCCCTCCCAGGCTGCCTGAAGCTTCTCCGTTGGTACGGGGACCAGCACCCACACCTTTTGACCCACATGGTAGGTCCGCTCCCGGGCGTTCTGGTCGTACCAGTGCTTCTGATCAGCCTGAGCCTGCGTCATGTTGTCATGCACCAACTGCGTCAAGGTCTGCATCTTGTCACGGAAGCGCATGACATACTCCACTATGGACACTTCAGAAGGGTTCGGCTCCTCTTCCCAGGATTCTCTTACCAATCCAAGGGGTCCCCGGACTTGCCTGCCATACAGGAGCTCGAAGGGGGAGAACCCCGTCGAGGCCTGCGGAACCTCTCGGTAAGCAAACAGCAGGTGTGGGAGATACCGCTCCCAGTTGCGCCCTTGAGTCTCAACCAGCATGTGTAGCATCTGTTTGAGGGTACCATTGAAGCATTCACACAAGCCATTGGTCTGTGGGTGATACGCACTCGATACCAGGTGCTTCACCTGCATTTTCTTACAGAGAGCCTCCATTAGGTGAGACATAAATTGGGTCCCTTGATCAGTAAGCATTTCCCTGGGAAATCCTACATGTGAAAAGATGGCCAACAGGGCATCCGCCACGTTATCTGCCCTAGTTGAAGACAGAGCTACTGCCTTGGGGTACCGGGTAGCGTAGTCTACCACAGTAAGAATAAATCGCTTTCCAGAGCTGCTGGGGACGGCCAGCGGGCCCACAAGGTCCACCGCGATCCTCTGGAAAGGCTCCTCTATCACTGGCAAAGGGATCAGGGGAGCCTTAAGAGCAGGCCCCGCCTTCCCCACTCTTTGACAGGTGACACAGGAGCGGCAGTAGTTTGACACATCTGTCCCCATCTTAGGCCAATAGAAGTGTTGAGACAGCCGGGCCTTAGTTTTGCTGATCCCCAAGTGTCCAGCTAGCGGGATCTCATGGGCAATCCGCAACAACTCACCCCGGAATTGCTGCGGGACGACCAGTTGTCTTTCCCTCAACCACTCCTTTTGTGATTCTCCGGGTACTGTCTCCCGGTACAACCTTCCTCCTTCCCAGAACACCTTCTCCTTATCAGTCTCGGAGAAGCGCGTCCCGGCGAGTTGTCTCAAACTCTCTAGGCTCGCATCTGTGTGCAGAGCAGCCTGAAACTCCTGGCTAGGGGAAGCCAGAAGCGATGTCAGGGTCCCTTCCCCACGGGAGCCCTCTGGGACCTGCTCTGGGTCCACCTCTGGTTCAGTCATACTGATTACTGAGGAGGGTCCGGGAGGCAGACAGTTATCTGCGTTCCGGGCACTCTGACTGCGGGTGACAGCAGCTACGTAGGCTGTCTCCCCGGGGATTTCTACAGACCCATCAGCCGACGCTGCTATGGGCTCTACCTCCCCATTCACCTCCATTACATCAGGAGCATTGCTACTTATGGGCCAGTTACCTTCCTCAGTGGCACTGGTCAATTGCATGGCATCACCTTCCTCACGGTTCCCATGTATCTCCCCATTTCCTGTAGCACCGACACTTGCCCCTGCTAGGGGTTCCTCAGCCGTCTCACTCCGCAGAGCGACGTGGCTGAGCACTCCTGTACCTATGGACACATCAACTTTCACAGAAACATCATTATCAGGTTCAGTTGGCACAGGTACAACATTTTCACCATCAATCCTAGGGAAAAAATGGTTATCAGATGCATCATTACTAGACCAAGCATGGTCAGGTAACACATGTGATTTCCCATCATCATCATCATCATCATCATCATCATCAGGGTTAACGTTACCCTCATCAGTAGATTGGGGAGGGGTGTCAACGTTGTAGTATGCAACCAACCTCCCCAAATCAGTCCCCAACAAAACATCAGTGGGCAAATTATCAGACAGCCCCACTTCCTTCACCCCGCTCCCAGCACCCCAATCAATATAAACCCAGGCCATTGGCAAGGGACAGCTGATGCCCCCAATCCCAGTGACAGTTAGGGTTTTCCCCGGAATGATTTCTTCAGGGGCCGCCAGTTCGGGTCGGATGAGGGTTCGTTCAGCCCCGGTGTCTTTGAGGCCTGTAGCAACATGACCTCCCATAGTGACGTGCTGTACATTGTCACACACCCTCCCAACCACACCACCCACCAAAAGAACTGCTGCATTAGGCCCTGGGGCCTTGGCTGAGAGGTTCTTCTGCTTGTTTGGACAGAAGGTACTGATATGACCAGGCTGCCTGCAGTGGTAACACTGGCGAAGTTCGGTGGTAGGTCTGGTGCTGTTGGCCACGGGGACAGGACCTCTGGTGTGTTGGCTGGCAGGGGTACTGGCGTTGAATGCAGGCTTACCCCCTCTCCAGCTGGAGGTGACTGGCTTCCGCACTTCCGATCTACGGTTGGCCTCATAGGCATCGGGAATCTGCGCTGCTTTCGTCACGTCTTTGGGTTCTCTGTCCATCACGAACTGTCGCACCTCAGCTGGGCAAAGATGGAAGAACTGGTCTTTGATCATCAGGTCTCGCAGCTGTGCAAAGGTGGTCACTGACAGTCCTTGGGTCCACTGGTCAAAGTGGGTCCCCAGTCCATGCACCACATCACTGTAACTGTCGTGTGGGCCACGTTGGAGGGTCCGGAACTTCTTATGGTACACCTCGGGTGTAAGCTGGTACTTGGCTATGAGGGTCTGCTTGATAGCCTCATAGTCACCATCTTGTTCTTGAGGGAGGGCAGCAAACGCCTCCAGAGCTTTGCCTCTCAGCCCTGGTGTCAGGTATCGTGCCCATTCTTGTGTAGGCAGCTGATAATGCCTGCAGGCTTTCTCAAAGACCCGCAGAAAGGTGTCCAAGTCCCAGTCCTTTTCCATAACAGGAAAGTGATTGGGCCGGGGCTTCGGTGTCTGAGCGATGCTGGGCTCACGGCTCTGGGCGGTGTAGGGCATCCCCCCCTGCCGGAGCATCTCCAGTTCATATTCTCGCTGGGCCTGGCGCTCTGCTCTCTCAGCCTCTCGCTCGGATCGCTGGGCCTGGGCCTCTCGTTCGGCTCGGGCCTCCTGCCGGTATTGCTGAATCAGCTGCAGACATCCATCATGGTCGTCAGTGGGGAGTTCTTCCAAGGCCGCCAGCAGGTGGGGGTCCAATTCGCCCTGATTGCTAATAGGGCCGGAATTCAGTGGTTGGACCTCTGCTGCAGCACCACCTCTGCTGATGCTGGCTTCTGCGGCCTCTGGGCTCTGTGGCCTGGCTTGGTCTAGAGCGGCTTCCTATTGCACCAGATCTGCGACCAGTTGGCCTTTGTTTTTGCCTGCAAAGTCAATATGCTGTGACCTGCTTAAGGCAATAAGGGTGTCTTTGGTCTGCTGCTTATAAAAGGTTTCTCCCAGCACAACCATGGTTGCCAAATAAAAGATAGGACAGAAAAACAAAGAGAAGGGAAGGGATAATTACCAGTACACACAATTGTCTCAGGACTAGAAAACAGTGAGTTCGTTCTCCAAACTTATTTGCGCAGAGTCCTCACAAGAACTTTGCAAGTTTTTAGTGAGAGGAATGATTGCTCAAACCCAATCACTAATGCTCTAAGATCCCACCGCCTTGCCACCAATTTGTCATGGGTCCACACCGCAGCCACCAATTTGTCACGATTCACACCGTGACCGTCACCCCTACGTCACGGATCGGGGTGACCTTAGGCCAACAGACGGCTATCACATGTGCAGGGGGCTTATCCTAGTTATCCCTCCACTGCTACAATGTGGTGAAAAAAACACACACAAGGCTATTGACCTCCTAGTTTACAGCAGGGGCTTATTTTAGGTATCCCAATGCTCTTCAATATACCACGAGCTGCAGGGATTTATGTATATCCCGCATTACAGCTCTGCTTGAACTTGCAGCTTTCTGGCGCCCCCCTACCCTCAGGTCAGATTAAGTAATGCACCTAGGGTAAATAGTCGCCAGAAAGGCTGCCTGCTATGTACTGGCTATTGGGCACGCTGCAGCGAGGCGATATAACTACTCCTGCTAAGGCAGGAACAATAATTTTCAACGCCGCAGTCGCTACAACGACACCCAGAGGCCCCGCACACGGTATGCTGCCACCAGCTTCGATTAAACGGGTCCAAAGCTAACCCAAAACAGTAGCGTAATTCCCTTCAGAAGACTTAGGGTACATTTTAGAGCATGAAGAACGAATCTAGTATTTTAAACATTTTACTCCATTAAAGATTAAGGCAGTGTTTATAAAAAGGTATAAAAGATGTTACAAAACGAGACAATTGAAAATGTGCAAGGTAATTATAAAATAAAGGGATTAAATGAGAAAAGGTAACAGTCACATGTTCTCAGGACATTGCAGGCAACCAGGCTAGTGGGTGGAGTTCCCATATGTCCCAATGCATCAGGACTGGCAGTCAGGATTCCTCAGATAAGACTCAGACAGACTCTGACAGACTCTGGAGGCTGGGTAAAGTGGAGTCACTTAAATAACCACAGCCTTGTGACATCACGAACAGGGCTGGCTTCCTCAGACCCTCCTATCTCTTCAGTCTTAGTAAATTTAACACAAGTTTGTCTAATGCCTGTATCTCCGCTACAGAACATGTCAGAATCATAACACACCCAGCATTCATCTTGTATTAACATTGGCGTTCTAATGAGACCAAATTTGGGTTTGATGGGATGCGCAGTTCCAGAGAAATCCATACTCTGTCCCTGTTGGAACTAGAAGCCCGCGTTTACCATGGCCGATAGATCCGCCGATGGAGATTCACAAACTGGATGTATTATTTTCCTAGCTTAAACCGTTGGCCCAATATCTTATCATATTAGAACAAAGACCCTCATGGATTTTGGAGAACTTCTATACCAGTTCTAGCTGGAGGAAAGTGGTATGCAACCATCCTCCCCAAATCAGTCCCCAACAAAACATCAGTGGGCAAATTATCAGACAGCCCCACTTCCTTCACCCCGCTCCCGACACCCCAATCAATATAAACCCGGGCCATTGGCAAGAGACAGCTGATGCCCCCAATCCCAGTGACAGTTAGGGTTTTCCCTGGAATGATTTCTTCAGGGGCCGCCAGTTTAGGTCAGATGAGGGTTCGTTCTGCTCCGGTGTCCTTGAGGCCTGTAGCAACATGGCCTCCCATGGTGACGTGCTGTACGTTGTCACACACCCTCCCAGCCACACCACCCACCAAAAGAACTGCTGCATTAGGCCCTGGGGCCTTGGATGAGGGGTTCTTCAGCTTGTCTGGACAGTGGGGACTGATATGACCAGTCCGCTTGCAGACGTAACACTGGCGAGGTTCGGTGGTAGGTCTGATGCTGTTGGCTACGGGGACAGGACCTCTGGTGTGTTGGCTGGCAGGGGTACTGGCGTCGGTTGCAGGCTTAGCCCCTCTCCAGCTGGTGGTGACTGGCTTCCGCACTTCCGATCTACGGTTGGCCTCATAGGCATCGGGAATCTGCGCTGCTTTCGACACGTCTTTGGGCTCCCTGTCCATCACGAACTGTCACACCTCAGCTGGGCAAAGATGTAAGAACTGGTCTTTGATCATCAGGTCTCGCAGCTGTGCAAAGGTGGTCACTGACAGTCCTTGGGTCCACTGGTCAAAGTGGGTCCCCAGTCCATGGGCCACATCGCCGTAGCTGTCATGTGGGCCACGTTGGAGGTTCCGGAACTTTCTACGGTAAACCTCAGGTGTAAGCTGGTACTTGGCTATCAGAGCCTGCTTGATGGCCTCATAGTCACCATCTTGTTCTTGAGGGATGGCAGCAAACGCCTCCAGAGCTTTGCGTCTCAGCCCTGGTGTCAGGTATCGTGCCCATTCTTGTGTAGGCAGCTGGTACTGCCTGCAGGCTTTCTCAAAGACCCGCAGAAAGGTGTCCAAGTCCCCGTCCTTTTCCATAACAGGAAAGTGATTGGGCCGGGGCTTCGGTATCTGAGCCCTGCTGGGCTCACAGCTGGACTGGGACGACCACTGCATTTGCAGTCAGGCCATCTGCAGCTGGTACTCCCGCTGCGCTTGGGCCTGTCGCTCGGCTCTCTCTGCCTCTCGCTGGGCCTCTCGCTCGGCTCGGGCCTCGGCCTCCTGCTGGTATTGCTGAATCAGCTGCCGACGTCCCTCATGGTCGTCAGCGGGGAATTCTTTCAAGGCCGCCTGCAGGTGGGGGTCCAATTCACCCGGATTGCTAACAGGGCCAGCATTCAGTGGTTGGACCTCTGCTGCAGCACCATGTTCGCTAGTGCCGGCTTCTGCGGCTTCTGGGCTCTGTGAGTGGTCTAGAGCGGCTTCCCATTGCATCAGGACTGCGACCAGTTCGCTTTTGTTTTTGCTTGCATAGTCAATGTGCTGTGACTTGCATAAGGCAACAAGGGTGTCTCTGGTCTGCTGTTCATAAAAGGCTTCTCCCAGCCCAACCATGGTTGCCAAATAAAAGATAGGATAGAAAAACGAAGAGAAAGGGAGGGGATAATTACCAGTACACAATTGTCTCACAACTAATAAACACTGAGTTCGTTCTCCAAACTTATTTGCGCAGAGTCCTCGCAAGAACTTTCTGCAAGTTTTTAGTGAGAGGAATGATTGCTCAAACCAAATCACTAATGCTCTAATATCCCACCGTCTTGCCACCAATTGTCACGATTCACACCGTGACTGTCACCAGTTGTCACGATCCCTTAGCCGCTGCCACCAATGTCACGGATTGGGGTGACTTTAGACCACCAGACGGCTATCACACGTGCAGGGGGGCTTATCTTAGTTATCCCTCCACTGCCACAATGTGATGGAAAAAACACACACAAGGCTAGGGACCGCTTAGTTTACATCAGGGGCTTATTTTAGGTATCCCACTGCTCTTCAATACACCATGAACTGCAGGGATTTGTGTATATCCCGCTTACAGTTCCACTTAAATCTTGCAGCTCTCTGGCGCCCCCCCCTTTCTGTCAGGTCAGATTAGGTACTGCACCTAGGGTAATTAGTCGCCAGAAAGGCTGCCTGCTATGTACTGGCTATTGGGCACGCTGCAGCAACGCGATAAACTACTCCCGCTCAGGCAGGAACAATAATTATCAACGCCGCAGTCGCTACAGCACCCCAGAGCCTGCACACGGTATTGCTGCTACCAGCTTCGATTAAACGGGTCCGAAGCTAACCCAAAACAGTAGCGTAATTCCCTTCAGAGACAGGGTACGGTTTAGGGCATGAAGAACGAACTAGTATTAAATATTATACCCCATAAATGATTTTTAGGCAGTGTTTATAAAAAGTTATTTTACAAGGATGTTACAAAAGAGACAATTGCAAATATGTACAAGGTAATTATAAAAAAAACAGGGAATAACATGAGAAGTACACTTACAGTTGTTCAAAGCATTGCAGGCAACCAGGCTAGGGGAGTTTCCATCTATCCCAGTGCATTAGCACTCGCAGTCAGGTCGCTTCAGGTAAAAACTCACAACTGACCCCTGGAAGCCTGCCAGCAACTTTATAACCTACAGCCTGTGACCTCACAGAAAGGGTTGAGTTAGGATCGCCCTCCCCTTTCTTCAGTTTGAGTAAGGCAACCTTAAATTTGTCTACTTTCTATAACTTCGCTCCAAAACATGTCATAGTCGTAACAAACCCAGCATTCATCTCGGATTATCGTGGGCATTCCAATGAGATCAAATATGCCCTGTCTGGGATACATATTTACAGAGAAATCCCTACTTCTTCACCAGATGGAGTTAGACGCCCGTGTTTAGAGTGATGGGTAGGTCCACCGAGTGGAAGTAAGAATATGTATTTTCGTGCTCTTAACTTAGATGGTTTGCTTAATAAAATCTTACAAAAACAGAACAAAAGAACTTTCATGGATTCTGGAAGTTTCTCATCCAGTTAAAGCTGGTCACTTTCCACTACAGGAAATGCCGGTCGTAAATACCTTGGTGAGGGGGATGAAAGCTTGTGAGCTGAAAGTCAGGAATTTGCAGCTACAAGCTGTTGCAGAGACACTCCAAGAAGGGGGGCTTAGCCCACAGCATGCTAGCAAGAGAACTAAACTTATATGATATTTCATACCATATCGTGACAGAGTTAAATAGCTTTTTTGTTCAGTGAATGTGACCTCCTAATGCTGCAAATTCAATAAATGAGCATTTTCAGTTCTTTAACCCCTTCACCCCCAAGGGTGGTTTGCACGTTAATGACCGGGCCAATTTTTACAATTCTGACCACTGTCCCTTTATGAGGTTATAACTCTGGAACGCTTCAACGGATCCCAGTGATTCTGACATTGTTTTCTCGTGACATATTGTACTTCATGATAGTGGTAAAAATTCTGTGATAGTACCTGCGTTTATTTGTGAAAAAAACGGAAATTTGGCGAAAATTTCAAAAATTTCGCAATTTTCCAACTTTGAATTTTTATGCAATTAAATCACAGAGATATGTCACACAAAATACTTAATAAGTAACATTTCCCACATGTCTACTTTACATCAGCACAATTTTGGAACCAACATTTTTTTTGTTAGGGAGTTATAAGGGTTAAAAGTTGACCAGCAATTTCTCATTTTTACAACACCATTTTTTTTTAGGGACCACATCTCATTTGAAGTCATTTTGAGGGGTCTATATGATAGAAAATACCCAAGTGTGACACCATTCTAAAAACTGCACCCCTCAAGGTACTCAAAACCATATTCAAGAAGTTTATTAACCCTTTTGGTGCTTCACAGGAATTTTTGGAATGTTTAAATAAAAATGAACATTTAACTTTTTTTCACAAAAAATTTACTTCAGCTCCAATTTGTTTTATTTTACCAAGGGTAACAGGAGAAAATGGATGCCAAAAGTTGTTGTACAATTTGTCCTGAGTACGCCGATACCCCATATGTGGGGGTAAACCACTGTTTGGGCGCATGACAGAGCTTGGAAGCGAAGGAGCGCCATTTGACTTTTCAATGCAAAATTGACTGGAATTGAGATGGGACGCCATGTTGCGTTTGGGGAGCCCCTGATGTGCCTAAACATTGAAACCCCCCACAAGTGACACCATTTTGGAAAGTAGACCCCCTAAGGAACTTATCTAGAGGTGTGGTGAGCACTTTGACCCACCAAGTGCTTCACAGAAGTTTATAATGCAGAACCGTAAAAATAAAAAATCATATTTTTTCACAAAAATTATCTTTTCACCCCCAATTTTTTATTTTCCCAAGGGTAAGAGAAGAAATTGGACCCCAAAAGTTGTTGTACAATTTGTTCTGAGTACGCTGATACCCCATATGTGGGGGTAAACCACTGTTTGGGCGCATGACAGAGCTCAGAAGCGAAGGAGCGCCATTTGACTTTTCAATGCAAAATTGACTGGAATTGAGATGGGACGCCATGTTGCGTTTGGGGAGCCCCTGATGTGCCTAAACATTGAAACCCCCCACAAGTGACACCATTTTGGAAAGTAGACCCCCTAAGGAACTTATCTAGAGGTGTGGTGAGCACTTTGACCCACCAAGTGCTTCACAGAAGTTTATAATGCAGAACCGTAAAAATAAAAAAATCATATTTTTTCACAAAAATTATCTTTTCACCCCCAATTTTTTATTTTCCCAAGGGTAAGAGAAGAAATTGGACCCCAAAAGTTGTTGTTCAATTTGTCCTGAGTACGCTGATACCCCATATGTGGGGGTAAACCACTGTTTGGGCGCATGGGAGACCTCGGAATGGAAGGAGCGCCGTTTGACTTTTCAATGCAAAATTGACAGGAATTGAGATGGGACGCCATGTTGCGTTTGGAGAGCCACTGATGTGCCTAAACATTGAAACCCCCCACAAGTGACACCATTTTGGAAAGTAGACCCCCTAAGGAACTTATCTAGATGTGTGGTGAGCGCTTTGACCCACCAAGGGCTTCACAGAAGTTTATAATGCAGAGCCGTAAAAATAAAACAAAAATTTTTTCCCACAAAAATTATTTTTTAGCCCACAGTTTTGTATTTTCCCGAGGGTAACAGGAGAAATTGGACCCCAAAAGTTGTTGTCCAATTTGTCCTGAGTGCGCTGATACCCCATATGTGGGGGAAACCACCGTTTGGATGCATGGAAGGGCTCGGAAGGGAAGGAGCGCCATTTGGAATGCAGACTTAGATGGAATGGTCTGCAGGCGTCACATTGCGTTTGCAGAGCCCCTAATGTACCTAAACAGTAGAAACCCCCCACAAGTGACACCATGTTGGAAAGTAGACCCTCTAAGGAACTTATCTAGATGTGTGGTGAGCGCTTTGACCCACCAAGGGCTTCACAGAAGTTTATAATGCAGAGCCGTAAAAATAAAACAAAAATTTTTTCCCACCAAAATTATTTTTTAGCCCCCAGTTTTGTATTTTCCCGAGGGTAACAGGAGAAATTGGACCCCCAAAGTTGTTGTCCAATTTGTCCTGAGTGTGCTGATACCCCATATGTGGGGGGGAACCACCGTTTGGACGCATGGAAGGGCTCGGAAGGGAAGGAGCGCCATTTGGAATGCAGACTTAGATGGAATGGTCTGCAGGCGTCACATTGCGTTTGCAGAGCCCCTAATGTACCTAAACAGTAGAAACCCCCCACAAGTGACACCATGTTGGAAAGTAGACCCCCTAAGGAACTTATCTAGATGTGTGGTGAGCGCTTTGACCCACCAAGGGCTTCACAGAAGTTTATAATGCAGAGCCGTAAAAATAAAACAAAAATTTTTTCCCACCAAAATTATTTTTTAGCCCCCAGTTTTGTATTTTCCCGAGGGTAACAGGAGAAACTGGGCCCCCAAAGTTGTTGTCCAATTTGTCCTGAGTGCGCTGATACCCCATATGTGGGGGGGAACCACCGTTTGGACGCATGGAAGGGCTCGGAAGGGAAGGAGCGCCATTTGGAATGCAGACTTAGATGGAATGGTCTGCAGGCGTCACATTGCGTTTGCAGAGCCCCTAATGTACCTAAACAGTAGAAGCCCCGCACAAGTGACCCCATTTTGGAAACTAGACCAAGGAACTTATCTAGATGTGTTGTAAGAACTTTGAACCCCCAAGTGTTTCACTACAGTTTATAACGTAGAGCCGTGAAAATAAAAAATCTTTTTTTTTTCCCCACAAAAATTATATTGTAGCCCCCAGTTTTGTATTTTCCCAGGGGTAACAGGAGAAATTGGACCCCAAAGGTTGTTGTCCTATTTGTCCTGAGTACGCTGATACCCCATATGTTGGGGTAAACCCCTGTTTGGGCACACGGGAGAGCTCGGAAGGGAAGGAGCACTGTTTTACTTTTTCAACGCAGAATTGGCTGGAATTGAGATCGGACGCCATGTCGCGTTTGGAGAGCCCCTGATGTGCCGAAACAGTGGAAAACCCCCAATTATAACTGAAACCCTAATCCAAACACACCCCTAACCCTAATCCCAACAGTAACCCTAACCACACCTCTAACCTTGACACACCCCTAACCCTAATCCCAACCCTATTCCCAACCGTAAATGTAATCTAAACCCTAACCGTAACTTTAGCCCCAACCCTAACCCTAACTTTAGCCCCAACCCTAACTATAGCCTTAACCCTAGCCCCAACCCTTGCCCTAACCCTAACCCTAGCCCTAACCCTAGCCCCAACCCTAGCCCCAACCCTAACCCTAGCCCTAACCCTAGCCCTAACCCTAGACCTAGCCCTAACCTTAGCCCTAACCCTAGCCCTTACCCTAGCCCTAGCCCTAGCCCCAACCCTAGCCCTAGCCCTAACCCTAGCCCTAACCCTAGACCTAGCCCTAACCCTAGCCCTAACCCTAGCCCCAACCCTAACCCTAACCCTAGCCCTAATGGGAAAATGGAAATAAATACATTTTTTTTATTTTTCCCTAACTAAGGGGGTGATGATGGGGGGTTTGATTTACTTTTATAGCGAGTTTTTTAGCGGATTTTTATGATTGGCGGCCGTCACACACTGAAAGACGCTTTTTATTGCAAAAAATATTTTTTGCGTTACCACATTTTGAGAGCTATAAATTTTCCATATTTTGGTCCACAGAGTCATGTGAGGTCTTGTTTTTTGCGGGACGAGTTGACGTTTTTATTGGTAACATTTTTGGGCACGTCACATTTTTTGATCGCTTTTTATTCCAATTTTTGTGAGGCAGAATGACCAAAAACCAGCTATTCATGAATTTCTTTTGGGGGAGGCGTTTATACCGTTCCGCGTTTGGTAAAATTGATAAAGCATTTTTATTCGTCGGGTCAGTACGATTACAGCGATACCTCATTTATATTATTTTTTTATGTTTTGGCGCTTTTATACGATAAAAACTATTTTATGGAAAAAATAATTATTTTTGCATCGCATTTTTCTCAGGACTATAACTTTTTTATTTTTTTGCTGATCATGCTGTATCGTGGCTCGTTATTTGCGGGACAAGATGACGCTTTCAGCGGTTCCATGGTTATTTATATCTGTCTTTTTGATCGCGTGTTATTCCACTTTTTGTTCAGTGGTATGATAATAAAGCGTTGTTTTTTGCCTCGTTTTTTTTTTTTTTCTTACGGTGTTTACTGAAGGGGTTAACTAGTGGTCCAGTTTTATAGGTCGGGTCGTTACGGACGCGGCGATACTAAATATGTGTACTTTTATTGTTTTTTTTTATTATTTAGATAAAGAAATGTATTTATGGGAATAATATATATATATTTTTTTCATTATTTTGGAATATTTTTTTTTATTTTTTTTTACACATTTGGAAATTTTTTTTTTTTACTTTTATACTTTGCCCCAGGGGGGGACAATACAGATCGGTGATCTGCCAGTTTGCATAGCACTCTGACAGATCACCGATCTGAGAGAAGTGCAGGCTGCTTCACAGTGCCTGCTCTGAGCAGGCTTCTGTGAAGCCACCTCCCTCCCTGCAGGACCCGGATCCGCGGCCATCTTGGATCCGGGTCTGGAGCAGGCAGGGAGGGAGGTAAGACCCTCGCAGCAACGCGATCACATCGCGTTGCTGCGGGGGGCTCAGGGAAGCCCGCAGGGAGCCCCCTCCCTGCGCGATGCTTCCCTGCACCGCCGGCACACCGCGATCATGTTTGATCGCGGTGTGCCGGGGGTTAATGTGCTGGGGGCGGTCCGTGACCGCTCCTGGCACACAGTGCCGGATGTCAGCTGCGATAGGCAGCTGACACCCGGCCGCGATCGGCCGCGCTCCCCCCGTGAGCGCCGCCGATCGCGCTGGACGTACTATCCCGTCCGTGGTCATGGGGGCCCACCCCACCTCGACGGGATAGTACGTCCGATGTCAGAAAGGGGTTAAAACATATCAAATGTTTACAGATTCTACAGTGCCTAATAATTTGGAACAGTGTATTTTGAGTTTTTATTCATTTTGGAGATTATACTGTTATCATTGGGAGGTTTCTTCAATAAAATTCGATGTATACTCTAATGCAGTGTTCCCCAAGTCCGGTCCTCAAGAGCCACCAACAGGTCATGTTTTCAGGATTTCCTTAGTATTTCCCAGGTGATAATTGCTTCAACTGCACAGGCAATAATTCCATCACCTGGGCAATACTAAGGAAATCCTGAAAACATGACCTGTTGGTGGCTCTTGAGGACCGGAGTTGGGGAACACTGCTCTAATGGGTGATGACTTTTATTAAGACTGACTGTCATTTGCACCGACCATTTAGGAAAATCCGAGAAAAATATAATTTGCATAATAATTTGGAACATGGTTTAGTAGTTATATTCTTGTACATAGGAGCAGTATTATAATAGTTATATTCTTGTACATAGAGGGTAGTATTATAGCAGTTATATCCTTATACATAGGAGCAGTATTACAGTAGCTATATTCTTGTACACAGGAGCAGTATTCTAGTTGTTATTTTCTTGTACATAGGGGTGGTATTATAGCAGTTATATTCTTATATATAGGAGCAGTATTATAGTAGTTATACTCTTGTCCATAGGAGCAGTATATAGTAGTTATATTCTTGTACATATGGGCAGTATTATAGTAGTTATATTCTTGTACATGGGGTAGTATTATAGTAGTTATATTCTTGTACATGGGGGCATTATTATAGCAGTTATATTCTTGTACATAGGAGCAGTATTATAGTAGTTATAGTCTTGTACATAAGAGCAGTATTATAGGTTATATTCTTGTACATAGGGGGCAGTATTATAGTAGTTATATTCTTGTACATGGGAGCAGTATTATAGTAGTTATATTCTTGTACATAGGGGCAGTATTATAGTAGTTATATTCTTATACATAGGAGCAGTATTATAGTAGTTATATTCTTGTACATGGGGCAGTATTATATCAGTTATATTCTTATACATAAGAACATTATTATAGTAGTTATATTCTTGTACATAGGGGCAGTATTATAGTAGTTATATTATTGTACATAGGGGGCAGTATTATAGTGGTTATATTCTAGTACATAGGGGCAGTATTATAGTAGTTATACTATTGTACATAGGGGGCAGTATTATAGAAGTTATATTATTGTACAGTACATAGGGGTCAGTATTTTAGTAGTTATATACTTATACATAGGTGGCAGTATTATAGTAGTTATTTTTTTTGTACATGAGGGCAGTTGTTACATGTACGCCGCTAGGTTCAGATAGGGGCACAACAGGTCTCATGAATTCTTTGGAACTCTGGGGGAACTGTTACTCAGGGCGACCATGTACTGCAGCTTCCTCAGGCACAAGATGGATCCACTTGCTCACACAGATATAATTTATTGAGTCCTCATGAACAGATGAACAGTGTAGTGTAATGTCACAGCACATTCAGTACAATTCAATTCTCTTAAGCATAGGCTTTATAAACAGTACAGCTGCTTCTTAGAGGCACATTGACTAACAGTCTCTTTAGATAGTACAGTTCAGCACAGATCAAGACTTCACAAAAGCTCAGGAGTATACAGCATTCCTTTCAGCACAGTGTAATGTTGGAGGGAGGGGGGTTTGCTGAGGGAGATTATCCCTGTACACAACTTCTTCCAGTCCTTATCTTTCCGCTCCTGTTAGACTTCCTCAACTAGCCTTATAGGGGTAGACCAACTCTACTCTGTACATGAATCCAGTATCCCTATGGTTCACTTGCCTGAACCTCTGTGAGAGAGATAACAGAAACACACCACTCATTCCTTTGGCTGCTGCCAGAATGGTAAACAAGTTTCCCACAATCCCCCTGGGGCTGTGCTAACCACTCCCTGCTTTTGAAGCAACAACAGTTAGCACTATTTCTAATATAGTAGCTATATCCTTATACATATGTGGCAGTATTATTGTCATGTCGGACGCTGTTCAGACCAGGTCGTTCGACAGACAGCGGTAATTCCACTATGCGCTCATTGGCGTCGGCTAGATTTTATTTAGCTGGTCCAGGGTTAATTTACTTGGTGCTCGGATTGGAAGCTGGGCCATGCCCACTGCCTTTAAATCGTTCTCCTGAACATTGGGCATCGCCGATTATAGCTTCTGTCTTGTGCGTGGTTATCTCGGTCTGGAGTGGTGAGCTAGTAGTTGGAGTATCGTTGCTGGTGGTGTATTTCCCTTTGTCTTATTTTCTCCTTCCCATATTTGTATTTGTTTTGCCCTTTGCACTTATAGTGTATTCTTGAGTGACTGCAACGTGGTGCTAATTTTTCCGTTATCCTTGTCTGTGCTATCTGTGGGTATTGGAGTGTGGTCTTCACTGGGTGGTGGGTCGTGGTTTCAGCCTAGGGTTGAAACAGGAGATAGGGCGAGGGTGGAGGCCCAGACATGCACACCATCAGTGTAAACTCTGGGAGAGGGTCAGTCAGGGTTTCGTAGTCTGAGAGAAATCGCAGGGGCCCGGGTTATTAGCTCTTTCCTACCTAGGTCTCCCGTGACATTATAATCGGCCAACATTATTTCCATGGATCCCATGATTTCCATAACCCACCAGTTGGAGGCGCTGTCCCTACAGGTCACTGAGTTGAGGGGGGCAGTGCAGCAACAGGGACTAGCAGTATCTAATGTGCAAGCCGGAGTTACAGGTAAAGTTGGTGAGCCTAAGTTTCCTTTGCCTGAAAAGTTTGCTGGGGAACGCAGTAAATTTGTTTCTTTTCGTGAAGCTTGCAAACTGTATTTCCGTATGCGCCCGATCTCCTCAGGTAATGAGACTCAGCGTGTGGGCCTGGTGTTGTCGTTATTAAGCGGGGATCCCCAAGCATGGGCGTTTTCTTTGCCGTCTGATTCTGCTACATTTAACTCTGTGGAGAGTTTTTTTTCTGCTCTAGGACACATTTACGACGATCCGAACAGAATGGCTCTAGCAGAATCTAAGATACGCATTATTTGTCAGGGGGAGCGTGTTGCAGAGGATTACTGTTCTGAATTTCGCTGCTGGGCGGTCGACACACAGTGGAATGATCCGGCGCTGCGGAGTCACTTTATTCATGGAGTTTCTGATAGGGTTAAAAAAGCCCTCCTGATGTACGAGACTCCTGCTTCACTAGATTCCAATATGAGTCTTGTTGTCCGCATTGATCGCCGTTTGCATCAGGGGGATCATGAGACGCCGCCTGTGGGAGAAGGTTTAGGTTCACGTGAGGTTGCTGCAGGTGAGCCCATGGAACCTATGCAAATCGCAGGGGTGTCACATGTTAACCATCGGAGCCCCTGTGCTCAGGAAGCAGGGAGCCTGTTTTTACTGCAGTAAAACTGGTCATTTTGCTGATATTTGTCCTCTGCTGTCAAAGAAAAACGCAACGGCGGAAAACTTCTAAGCTCAGAGGGTGTGGAGGAGTCCAATCTGAGCTTATGTATATCCTCCATGATGGTTTATCAGTGCATGCTGCTTGCCAAAGTTGTTGTCACTGGCAGAGAGCTGCCAATCACTGTTTTTGTGGATAGTGGTTCTGCCACAAATCTCATTGATGAGGAGTTTGCGCGCACAGCTGGTTTTAGGATCGAAACACTGCCTCATCCTATCCGCGTGGTCACCATCAATTCTGCTCCTCTCCCACGGGGGGAGATTACTGAGTTTGTGGCTGAGGTTCAACTCCATATTGGGGTTCTTCATTTCGAGCAGGTTACATGTAAGGTGCTCAAGAGTCTTCCGGCACAATTGGTTCTGGGTTTTCCATGGTTGTCTACACACAACCCGGTTATTGACTGGAAAACTCAGGACATAATTCAGTGGAGTGATTTCTGTCAGGAGAATTGCTTGGCCACATGTGTTTCTGCTGTGACTTCAAGCGTTCCTGAGTCACTTCTGGATTTTGTGGATGTGTTCTCTGAGAAGGGTTGTTCAGAGTTGCCACCACATCGCTCCTATGACTGTACTATCAGGTTTAAACCAGGGCCCAAATTGCCTAAAGCAAGGATTTTTAACATCTCCGGTCCGGAGAGACAAGCGCTAAAGGATTACATTGCTGAAAGTTTGAGCAAAGGGCACATCAGTAGTGTTGAGCATTTCGATACCGCAAGTATCGGGTATCGGCCGATATTTGCGGTATCGGAATTCCGATACCGAATTCCGATACTTACCGCATATCGGATACCAGAATCGGAAGTTCCCAGGATTCAAACTGCACGAATTCAGCCAATGAGGGATTATTACAAGTGTGGGCACATCCTGTTCAGCATGGTGGGCATGTAACTACTGGCAAGGCTGTGATGGGCTGCTGAAATGATGTCATGATGCACTATAAAAAACGCTGCCGCCCTTTCTGGCTCACTCTGCTGTGAATTCAGTTAGGCATAGGACGCTGTGTTCTGACTGAGGGCCAGTTGAGATAGCGATTTGCTTCATTGTGCTTTTCCCAGGCTAATTTAGCAACTGCTGTGTGTTCACCTTGCTTTTGCCTTGCAGCGCTGTTTTCACAGCGATCTGCAAGGTCTGTGTGTGTGTGTGTGTGTGTGTGAGTGCAGCCTACTCTGTAGTCTGTGTGCAGCCACAGCCGGTTGTATTCAGCTCAGGGTGGTTCACTGCCTCATACTGTTCTATCCATTGTCCTTTTTTGCAAATAGTGCAGGCTGCTGCACATTTTTTCAAATAATTCCTATTAGTGGCTTTCCACCCGTATCCAGCTAAATTGTGGAAAAACACTACATAGGATAACCTAGAGGAGGTTTTTTTGGGCCTTGCAGCGGCGTTTACGGCTGTCTGCACAATCTCTGTTATGACCTGGTGGTTATGGAGAAGCACTGATATGACCTGGTGGGTAAAATGAATCATGGACAAGCTCTGAGGAGGTGGTAGCTTTACTGACCGCAGTTCCTAATCCTAACACAAACACTAGAAATAGCCGTGGAGTGTTCCTGACTCTCCCTAGAAAACCTCGTCACAGCCTAAGAACTAACTACCCCTAAAGATGGAAACAGAAAACTATCTTGCCTCAGAGAAATTCCCAAAAGGAAAGATAGCCCCCCACAAATATTAACTGTGAGTAGAGAGGGAAATGACATACACAGAGATGAAAACAGACTTTAGCAAAGGAGGCCAATTTCGAATCTAGATAGACAGAAATAGAAAAGGATACTGTGCGGTCAGTATTAAAAACTAAAAATCCACGCAGAGTTTACCAAAATGATCTCCACACCGACTCACGGTGTGGAGGGGCAAATCTGCTTTCCCAGAGCTTCCAGCTAGCTTGAATAATTCATAATGACAAGCTGGACAAAAAGGAACATAACTTAAACTGAGCAGTAAAGTCCAAAGCAAACGGACAACCAAAGAACTAGCAAGAACTTATCTTATGCTGAAATGGACAGGCCATCAGAGAAATCCAAGGAGAGATCTGAATCCAACCCAGAGAACATTGACAGCTGGCATGGACTACAGACCAGAGCCAAGTTAAATAGCAAGGCCAGGGGAGCCGATTAGTGAAAGCAGCTGCTGCAGCCAAACTCAAGGAGCAGCAGTTCCACTCGAAACCACCAGAGGGAGCCCAAGGGCAGAACTCACAAAAGTACCATTCATAACCACAGGAGGGAGCCCAAGAACGGAATTCACAACAGTACGCCCCCTTGAGGAGGGGTCACCGAACCCTCACCAGAGCCCCCAGGCCGATCAGGATGAGCCAAATGAAAAGCACGTACCAAATCAGCAGCATGGACATCGGAGGCAAAAACCCAAGAATTATCCTCCTGGCCATAACCCTTCCACTTGACCAGATACTGAAGCTTCCGCCTCGAAAGACGAGAATCCAAAATCTTCTCCACCACATATTCCAACTCCCCCTCAACCAACACCGGAGCAGGAGGGTCAACGGAGGGGACCATGGGCACCACATATCTCCGCAACAAAGATCTATGGAACACATTATGAATGGAAAAAGAAGCTGGAAGGGCCAAACGAAAAGACACCGGATTGATAATTTCAGAAATCTTATAAGGACCAATAATGCGAGGCTTGAACTTAGGGGAAGAAACCTTCATAGGAACATTACGAGAAGACAACCAGACCAAATCCCCAACACGAAGCCGGGGACCAACGCACCGACGACGGTTAGCAAAACGTTGAGCCTTTTCCTGAGACAACGTTAAATTGTCCACCACATGAGTCCAAATCCGCTGCAACCTGTCCACCACAGAATCCACACCAGGACAGTCCGAAGGCTCAACCTGCCCCGAAGAAAAACGAGGATGAAAACCGAAGTTATAGTCCATGAGCCAAGAACCAAATTTGACGATATCGGTACCAAGCGGAGTGACTAATTCTCTTTGGTATTTTTAGGTAGATGCATGTCTGTAGTTTATTTTTTGATATGATAGCCCTTACATATACGTAGCTTATTAACCCCTTCAGCCCTAGGCCTATTTGTACCCAAGTGCCTAAGCCAATCTGACCTGTGCCACTTCATGGGCTAATAACTTTGGAACGCTTTCACCTATCCAAGCCATTCTGAGATTGTTTTCTCGTGACATATTGTACTTCACGTCAGTGCTAAATGGGAGTCAATATATTTTACCTTTCTATATAAAAAAATGCTAAATATTCGGAAATTTTGGAAAAATCGGCAATTTTTTAACTTTGAAATTCTCTGCTTTTTACAAAAATACTGATACCCCCCATAATAGTTATTAATTTACACTCCCCACATGTTTACTTCATATTGGCATCATTTTGAAAATGAAACCTTATTGTTTTACGACGTAATAGGGCTTATAGTTTTATGCGCAATTTTTCACATTTACAGCAAAACCCACTTTTCAAAGGACCAAGTCACTTCTGAAGTCACTTTAAGGGGCTTACATAACAGAAACCACCCATAAATTACCCCATTTTGCAAACTACACCCCTCAAGCTGTTCAAAACTCATTTTTAAAAACTGTTAACCCTTTAGGTGTTCCACAGGAATTTTAGCAGAATGAAGGCGAAATTTCAAAATTTCATTTTTTTTCCAGATATTACATTGTAATCCAATTTTACCTGCAACCTAGCAAGGGTTAACGGCAAACCCAAACTTGGTTACCCTAATTCTGCAGTTTATAGAAACACCCCACATGTACTCGTAAACTAAAGTATGGGCACACAGCACAGCTCAACACGGAAGGAGCGCTATGTGGTTTTTGGGTGGCGGATTCACTGGAAGAAATCTAGGGGGCCATGTCACATTTGAAGGCTGCCTGAGGTACCCCCACAGTGGAAACCCCAAAAAGTGACCCTATTTTGGAAACTACACCCCCAAGGAATCTTTTAGGGGGTATAGTGACCACTTTGACCCAACCAGTGTTTCACAGTAGTTGGAAACACTTGGTTGAGAAAATGGAAAAAGTGCATTTTTTACATGAAGGTGTCATTTTAGGCTCATTTTTTTATTTTTAAGAGGTGTACCAGCAAAAAATGCACCCCACTATTTGTTCACCAATCTCTCCCGAACACAACAACACCCGATATGTTGTCGTACACTGCAGTATTGGGGAACGGCAGGCCTCGGAAGGGAAGGAGCGCCAAATGACTTTTGGAGTGCAAATTTTACTGGAAGAAATCTAGGGGGCTATGTCACATTTGAAGACACCCTGAGGTGCCCCAACACACGCACACACACTGACACATACACGTTCTGTGTACACCAAAGCACGTACTGCTATCCTTTGCAGTTAAGTCTTTGACCGGCAATACAGAACTGATTCGAACTCTGAATCGTCTTGGCCACTGTGTGTCATATTCAATGGCTGAGGAGATCGATACAGCCCTTTGTATCCAGAAGTTGGAATGTTCAAAGGATGACATCCCAATGCCAGCAAGTATCTACCCAGGTGTGTTCACAACCCTGGCCTGGGATAACATTGACAGACTTGAGGAGACACTAAGTGGAGCAGGTACATCTCATAGAGTCAATGGCATTGCTGTTCAGTCCAATGTTGCATGCTCTGTGACAAAGAAAGTCCTGCCAGATGTAACCAAGTCGAAGAAAAGAAGCATAACTCTGACAGAATTAATGCTACCGATATACAATGTTGGGCAGCGGGGAGAGCCACCCAGGATTGAGACTTCGAATGTTAACACTACCAAGGAGGTCCAGGATTCAAAAACCAAAAACCATATCTGGCTTCTGGCTAGAATGTCAGACCATGAGGATCAGACCACCAGCAGTTGGACTGGGTTCAACATAAAAATCCGCAGCGACATTGTAGTGGCCCAGGACACTGTAAGCTACCTGCCCACTATCAATGCTCCTGCAACAGCCATGTCCACTGTGAATGAAGTCTTGGAGCAAACACATGCCATCATGCAGACCCTGAAGCTTAACAGAATTGTGTGTGTGTTTGATCAAGCACTCTATGCCAAAGCTGCCGAGGTTATCTGGAAACAGGAGAAGTTCAAGAACATTATAATTAGAATGGGTGTCTTCCACACAATCTGTAATCTCCTCTCTATCATAGGGAACAGATTTCAGGATGCAGGCCTTAGAGATCTGTGTGTTGAATCCGGTGTAATCGCTGAAGGATCAGTGTCTGGAGTGATGGACGGCCGGAGGTACAACAGAGCAGTGAGACTACACAAGCTGGTCTATGAAGCACTTATGAGGCTTGCATGGAAAAACTTCCTTCCATGGCTAGAAGAAAACCATGCAAGGGACCTTCACCATCTGGATGAAACACTGAAGAACATCACAAACTTTCGCATCAGTGTGTCGCAGGGATCCTTCGAAAAGCTCTTGGATAATGAATCTTGCACACTTACCCTGAAGCTCTTTCAAGTTTATCTTGAGACCCTCAGAAATGAACAACTCTCAGCATTCTGGATGTCATACTTGGACATGGTCGAGACCATGCTGGCCCTGGTTCGAGCTTCAAGAGAAGGCAACTGGATGCTTCACCTAGGAGCAATCCGACAGATGATACCATGGTGTTTTGCCTATGACAAGGTCAACTATGCCCGATACCTAACCTATTACTATGCCACAATGTCTCGGCTGCCCATAGAACACCCAGAGGTCCATGAATACTTCATGCAAGGTGGCTTTTCGGTCCAGATCGGTAGCAAGAATCCTTTTGGACGAATTCCTGTGGACCAGACCATTGAAGAGACAATCAACAAAGACACCCAGACACCAGGGGGCACAAAAGGCTTCAGCCTCAAAGTTGGAGCTGTTTCCAGGTTCTACCTGACATCAGAGTACCGCAGTATGTACTTGAGGCAGCTGAGGGCCCTGGTAGGCCAACAATATACTGACTTCAGCCATTCAGACCTACAGGTGTCTAGGATTAGAAGAGATGAAGCCGATGTCCAATCTTTCGTTCAACTGCTGGAGACAGGTTGGGTGAACCCCTTCAACAAAGAGCATAATGGTGAACTTATCAGTTTGTCAACAGCGACTGTAGCACCACCAGATGTAGCCAAAGACCTTCAAGGGGCATACAGTATAGGAGAGGATGCATATCAAACATTCAAGGATGAGCGTTTGGGTACCGATAAGCCAACTACATTGTTTCATGACAAGATGACGAAGAACAAACTTAAAACGTTCTCTAACATCCAAATGAAGACACGCAGACAAGGTCTTGGCAAGGAGGTAATTTTGAAGGCTGACAGAAACCTATTTGGCCAGATGATACTTGTAGCTGAGAACAGAAAGCTACAAATGAGTGATGTCTTGACTCATCCCCTGGGTCCATTGCCATGGGCACTTGCCAATGGTGATGGGTCTATCCGCAAGACCAACAAGGCTGCCCTCGCAAGGGAGTTGGAGAGGAATGCTCGTCCTGCAGAAGTGATCCCCGAGCCCTCTGCAACCATCATTGATGGGATGAGCCTGGTTCAGAAACTGAAGGGAAACAATGCAACATTTGGCCAGCTAGCAGGCACAGCAATGAGTCGCGCTATCCATGAGGGTGCTAAGAGCAAGCGCATTGATATTGTCTTTGACGTCTACAAGGAGACATCCATCAAAGATACAGAAAGAGTCAACAGATATGAAGGCACAGGGATCCATTTCAAGAACATTCAACATGGGCACAACATCCAGCAGTGGAAAAAGCTTCTAAGTAGTTCCTCCAACAAGGCAAGTCTCATAAAGTTTCTGGTAGAAGAATGGAAGGCGAAACACCACAGGGAGAAGCTTGAGGAGAAGGAGCTGTATGTCACATGTGAGCAGCTCTGCTTTAAGATCACCAAAGAACAGTGGGAAGAGGCTGCTGACCTTAAGTCAAATCAAGAAGAAGCAGACACACGCCTCCTTCTCCATGCTCTTCATGCAGCAGAATCTGGTTACAAGTCGGTCATCATCACTTCGGAGGATACTGATGTCATGGTCCTGTGTCTGGGCATGTGCCACAAAATCCCATCCCACCTGTTCCAGAAATGCGGTACACAGAACCGGACAAGATTCCTGGATATCACCACTCTGAGCCGAACATTGGGAGGCAGCGTATGTGATTCATTGATTGGTATGCATGCATTTACAGGCTGTGACACCGTCAGTGCATTCGCTGGCCGTGGGAAGATGACGACACTCAAGCAGTTGAAGATGAACAAGACATACCAGGATGCCTTTCAGGAAGTTGGTCGTTCATGGGAAGTGTCTACCGAACTTTTTGAGAAGTTACAGGAAATCACCTGCCACATGTACCTGCCAACTACCCAAACAACTGAGGTAAACAGGCTCCGTTATCAGCTGTTCTGTGCCAGACGTGGAGTGGTAGAGTCAAGTCAACTCCCTCCTTGCCAGGACTGCCTTTTCATGCATGCACTGCGTGCAAACTACCAGGCTGCGATCTGGAGGAGAAGTCTGCAGAGCCAGCCATGGGTTGCAAACCCAACAGACTGCGGTTGGATGATAGATAACGACGGAAAGCTTGTTGTCAAGTGGATGCAAGGGGCACCAGCACCAGAAGCTATTATACAGCTACTGTCCTGCAAGTGTGTGCGGTCATGTGAACTTCCTCAGTGTACTTGCCTCAGCAATGGCCTGAAGTGCACAGACATGTGCAGATTACAGACATGCCAGAACAAGGGTACTGAAGACGAGCCAGTAGAACAACAGTCAGATTCAGAGTCCGATGTTGAAGATATTATGGAGTAACATATATATATATATATATATATATATATATATATATATATATATATATATGCACATGACATGTTCAGTGTGTATTTACATAACTTGGATTAAATTTTGTTACAAATACTACATCTAGTCACTCCGGGTGGTACCGATATCGTCATATTTGGTTCTTGGCTCATGCTAAAATTCCTGTGGAACACCTAAAGGGTTAACAGTTTTTAAAAATGAGTTTTGAACAGCTTGAGGGGTGTAGTTTGCAAAATGGGGTAATTTATGGGTGGTTTCTGTTATGTAAGCCCCTTAAAGTGACTTCAGAAGTGACTTGGTCCTTTGAAAAGTGGGTTTTGCTGTAAATGTGAAAAATTGCGCATAAAACTATAAGCCCTATTACGTCGTAAAACAATAAGGTTTCATTTTCAAAATGATGCCAATATGAAGTAAACATGTGGGGAGTGTAAATTAATAACTATTATGGGGGGTATCAGTATTTTTGTAAAAAGCAGAGAATTTCAAAGTTAAAAAATTGCCGATTTTTCCAAAATTTCCGAATATTTAGCATTTTTTTATATAGAAAGGTAAAATATATTGACTCCCATTTAGCACTGACGTGAAGTACAATATGTCACGAGAAAACAATCTCAGAATGGCTTGGATAGGTGAAAGCGTTCCAAAGTTATTAGCCCATGAAGTGGCACAGGTCAGATTGGCTTAGGCACTTGGGTACAAATAGGCCTAGGGCTGAAGGGGTTAATAAGCTACGTATATGTAAGGGCTATCATATCAAAAAATAAACTACAGACATGCATCTACCTAAAAATACCAAAGAAAATTAGTCACTCCGGGTGGTACCGATATCTGGCCCGGCTCATGGACTATTACAAAAGAAAGGCGAAACCAAGGTAGCCAAACTAGCCCGATTATTAAGGGCAAACTCGGCCAACGGCAAAAAGGTCTCACCCAATCATCCTGATCCGCAGACACAAAGCATCTCAAATAGGTTTCCAAGGTCTGATTGGTTCGCTCCGTTTGGCCATTTGTCTGAGGATGAAATGCTGACGAAAAAGACAAATCAATGCCCATTCTAGCACAAAAGGACCGCCAAAACCTAGAAACAAACTGGGAACCTCTGTCAGACACAATATTCTCCGGAATGCCATGCAAACGAACCACATGCTGAAAGAACAATGGAACCAAATCAGAGGAGGAAGGCAACTTAGGCAAAGGTACCAAATGGACCATCTTAGAAAACCGGTCACAAACCACCCAGATGACAGACATCATCTGAGAAACAGGAAGATCAGAAATAAAATCCATGGAAATATGCGTCCAGGGCCTCCCAGGGACCGGCAAAGGCAAAAGCAACCCACTAGCACGGGAACAGCAGGGCTTGGCCCGGGCACAGGTCCCACAGGACTGCACGAAAGAACGCACATCCCGCGACAAGGAAGGCCACCAAAAGGACCTGGCAACCAAATCTCTGGTACCAAAAATCCCAGGATGACCAGCCAATACAGAACAATGAATCTCAGAAATTACCTTATTAGTCCATCTATCAGGAACAAACAGTTTCCCCACTGGACAGCGGTCAGGTTTATCAGCCTGAAACTCCTGAAGCACCCGCCGCAAATCAGGGGAGACAGCAGAAAGAATCACCCCCTCCTTGAGAATACCAGCCGGCTCAAGGACTCCCAGAGAATCAGGCAAAAAACTCCTAGAAAGGGCATCAGCCTTCACATTCTTAGATCCCGGAAGATACGAGACCACAAAATCATAACGGGAGAAAAACAGAGACCATCGAGCTTGTCTAGGATTCAACCGCTTGGCAGACTCGAGGTAAATCAGATTCTTATGGTCGGTCAAGACCACAACGCGATGCTTAGCTCCCTCAAGCCAATGTCGCCACTCCTCAAATGCCCACTTCATAGCCAACAATTCCCGATTGCCGACATCATAATTACGCTCAGCAGGCGAAAACTTTCTGGAGAAGAAAGCACACGGTTTCATCAAAGAGCCATCAGAACTTCTCTGAGACAAAAGGGCCCCTGCCCCAATCTCAGAAGCGTCAACCTCAACCTGAAAAGGGAGAGAAACATCTGGCTGACGCAGCACAGGGGCAGAAGTAAAACGACGCTTAAGCTCTTGAAAGGCCTCCACAGCCGCAGAGGACCAATTCACCACATCAGCACCTTTCTTCGTCAAATCGGTCAGAGGTTTAACCACACTAGAAAATTAGCAATGAAGCGGCGATAAAAATTAGCAAAGCCCAAAAATTTCTGAAGGCTCTTCACAGATGTGGGTTGAGTCCAATCATGAATGGCCTGGACCTTAACAGGGTCCATTTCAATAGCCGAGGGAGAAAAAATGAAACCCAAGAAAGAAACCTTCTGAACTCCAAAAAGGCACTTAGACACCTTCACAAACAATGCATTAGCACGAAGGATCTGAAATACCATCCTGACCTGCTTCACATGAGACTCCCAATCATTGGAAAAAACCAAAATATCATCCAAATATACAATCATGAATTTATCCAGATAATCTCGGAAAATATCATGCATAAAGGACTGAAACACAGATGGAGCATTAGAGAGCCCGAAAGGCATCACAAGATATTCAAAATGGCCTTCGGGCGTATTAAATGCTGTTTTCCATTCATCACCCTGTTTAATACGAACAAGATTATACGCCCCTCGAAGGTCGATCTTGGTAAACCAGCTAGCCCCCTTAATCTGAGCAAACAAATCAGAAAGCAAAGGTAAAGGGTACTGGAATTTCACCGTGATCTTATTGAGAAGGCGATAATCTATACAGGGCCTCAAGGAGCCATCCTTCTTGGCAACAAAAAAGAACGCTCCCAATGGTGACGAAGACGGGCGAATATGCCCCTTCTCTAAGGACTCCTTTACATAACTCCGCATAGCGGCATGCTCTGGCACAGACAGATTGAAGAGTCGACCCTTAGGGAACTTACAGCCAGGAATCAAGTTAATAGCACAATCACAGTCCCTATGAGGAGGTAGGGAACTGGACTTGGGCTCATCAAATATATCCTGGAAATCCGACAAAAACTCCGGAACTTCAGAAGATGGGGAAGAGGAAATTCACATCAAAGGAATATCGCAATGCATCCCTTGGCAACCGCAACTAGTCACAGACATAGATTTCCAATCCAGCACCGGATTATGTAGCTGTAACCATGGAAAACCCAGCACAACAACATCATGCAAATTATGCAACACCAAAAAGCGAATATTTTCCTGATGTGCTGGGGCCATGTACATGGTCAACTGTGTCCAGTACTGAGGTTTATTCTTGGCCAATGGCGTAGCATCTATCCCCCTCAAGGGAATAGGGCTCTGCAAAGGCTGCAAGGAAAAACCACAGCGCCTGGCGAATTCCAAGTCCATCAAGTTCAGGGCAGCACCTGAATCCACAAATGCCATGACAGAAAAGGACGATAATGAGCAAATCAAGGTCACAGATAAGAGAAATTTAGGCTGTACAGTACTGATGGTAACAGACCTAGCGACCCTCTTAGTACGCTTAGGGCAATCAGAAATAACATGAGCAGAATCACCACAGTAAAAACACAGCCTATTCTGGCATCTGAATCCCTGCCGTTCTGCTCTAGTCAAAATCCTATCACATTGCATAGGCTCAGGACTCTGCTCAGAGGATACTGCCATATGGTGCACAACTTTGCGCTCGCGCAGGCGCCGATCAATCTGAATGGCTAGAGACATAGATTCGCTCAAACCAGCAGGCGTGGGGAACCCCACCATAACATCTTTAAGGGCTTCAGAAAGACCCTTTCTGAAAATTGCTGCCAGAGCCTCCTCATTCCATTTAGTGAGCACAGACCATTTTCTAAATTTCTGGCAGTATACTTCTGTCGCTTCCTGACCCTGACACAGGGCCAACAAGGTCTTTTCTGCATGATCCACAGAATTAGGTTCGTCATACAATAATCCGAGCGCTTGAAAAAATGCATCTACATTAAGCAATGCCGGATCCCCTGATTCAAGGGAGAATGCCCAGTCCTGAGGGTCACTGTTATGACCTGGTGGTTACGGAGAAGCACTGATATGACCTGGTGGGTAAAATGAATCATGGACAAGCTCTGAGGAGGTGGTAGCTTTACTGACCGCAGTTCCTAATCCTAACACAAACACTAGAAATAGCCCTGGAGTGTTCCTGACTCTCCCTAGACACCTCGTCACAGCCTAAGAACTAACTACCCCTAAAGATGGAAACAGAAAACTATCTTGCCTCAGAGAAATTCCCAAAAGGAAAGATAGCCCCCCACAAATATTAACTGTGAGTAGAGAGGGAAATGACATACACAGAGATGAAAACAGATTTTAGCAAAGGAGGCCAATTTCTAATCTAGATAGACAGAAATAGAAAAGGATACTGTGCGGTCAGTATTAAAAACTAAAAATCCACGCAGAGTTTACCAAAATGATCTCCACACCGACTCACGGTGTGGAGGGGCAAATCTGCTTTCCCAGAGCTTCCAGCTAGCTTTAATAATTCATAATGACAAGCTGGACAAAAAGGAACATAACTTAAACTGAGCAGTAAAGTCCAAAGCAAATGGACAACCAAAGAACTAGCAAGAACTTATCTTATGCTGAAATGGACAGGCCATCAGAGAAATCCAAGGAGAGATCTGAATCCAACCCAGAGAACATTGACAGCTGGCATGGACTACAGACCAGAGCCAAGTTAAATAGCAAGGCCAGGGGAGCCGATTAGTGAAAGCAGCTGCTGCGGCCAAACTCAAGGAGCAGCAGTTCCACTCGAAACCACCAGAGGGAGCCCAAGGGCAGAACTCACAAAAGTACCATTCATAACCACAGGAGGGAGCCCAAGAACGGAATTCACAACAGGTCTCCGTGTAAGTGCAGCTCGCCCTGTAGTCTGTGTGCAGCCACAGCCGGTTGTATCCAGTTCAGGGTGCGTCACTGCCTCATACCGTAAAATACATTGTCCTTTTTTGAAAATAGTGCAGGCTGCTGCACATTTTTTCAAATAATTCCTATTAGTGGCTTTCCACCTGTATCCAGCTAAATTGTGGAAAAACACTACATAGGATAACCTAGAGGAGTTTTTTTGGGCCTTGCAGCGCCGTTTATGGCTGTCTGCACGGTCTCCGTGTGAGTGCAGCTCGCCCTGTAGTCAGTTCTGCCAAAAAAAATAAATAAATAATAAAGTTCACCAAACACACCACTTTACAGTTGTGTAGGCCACATTAGCTCATATTAAAGTCTAGTCCACACTTTAGAAAATTAGTGTTTCTTATACCTGTTAGGAGCTGTTCAGGAATAAGCACACTAAGCCCTTACTACTTTTCTGCTTATCTTTATCAGTCAACCAAGATGAAGAAGGCAGGGAGTAAGGCACGTGGGCGTGGGCGCGGAGCAGGGAGAGGACGTGGGGATTCTGTGCCTGCTGCGGGCACCGGTGACTCATCATCACCCAGTTTCAGGAGGAAACAGTCCTTCATGCACAGCTTTGTTGGAGAGCGCCGTACACCGCTGCTGCGTGAAGACCAAATTGAAGCCGTTGTCGGATGGATGGCAGCTAACGCATCGACTTCAATTAGTGCCACATCCTCTCAGGCACAGAGCACTGGAGAGCACCCATCTGTCTCTTCACCACCTGCCAAATTGCCCAGGCAGTCAGAGAGCCCAGGACAGGAGCCGTCTCTACTGTTCTCTGAATCTCTTGGCTTGGAAACAGGTAGCCAGCCAAGCAGCATTGGAGAAATGGAAGAAGAGGCAGTGTGCAGTGATGCGCAACAGCTTTGTCTCTCTGACTCTGAAGAGGCGGATGGGCCAGTGCCTCCGGTCACCACACCGCAGTACGCATATGATGACGACACTCAGGTGCCACTTTCTGGTGCGTGCTGTGCTGCCGAGACTACCCAGGAGGAGCAGTTGGTGGCAGAGGGTAGTGTAGATGATGAGGTCCTTGACCCATTGTGGCGTGAGGGACAGGAAGGTGGTGGGAGCAGCTCTGAGGAAGAGATTCCCTGAAAGGGCCAAAGAGGGAGAGGGAGGGGGAAGACTGCGGAGCCTGTAGCCTCCACTTCGGCACCCGTTAGGAGCATGTCTCTTCCAAAAGCCAAAAAGGGCGCTCCCAAGACATGCAGTGCCTGGTCCTTTTTTGACACAGTTGCAGATGACATTTGCTTTGTCAAATGCAAGGTGTGTCATCATAAAATCAAAAGAGGGAGAAATGTTGGCAACCTCAATACCTCAAACATGTGGAAACATGTGCGGACCAGGCACGCGGTGGAGTTACAAAAACACACTGAAGACCTAGGCCAACCAACAGCGGCAGCTACCACCTCTTCAGCTCGTGTTGCCTCTTCCTCCAGCTCACACACAGCTGGTTCGGCTTCCTCCCAGGATCGCCATGGAAGAACCTCTGGCACTGTTGTCCAGAGACCCACTGTAATTCCACCCGCAGCACCACGTTCCCAGTCATCCTCACACTCCCAGCCCTGTCTACAGCCATCGGTAGTACAGCCATGGGAGAAAAGGCGGCCTTTCTCGGCAAACCACCCACAAGCACAGGCTCTGACTGCAGGCATTGCCAAACTTCTGTCACTGGAAATGCTGTTATTCAGGCTGGTGGAGACTGACAGCTTCCGTGACTTGATGTCATTGGCAGTCCCACAGTACAATGTGCCCAGCCGCTTTTATTTCAGCAGGCAAGCCGTCCCTGCCCTGCACAAGCATCTGGAGGGACACATAAAACACGCGCTACTGAACGCCATCAGTAGCAAGGTCCACCTCACCACCGATGCGTGGACCAGTCACCATGGACAGGGGCGATACCTTTCCCTCACTGCCCATTGGGTTAATGTTGTTGAGCCGGGTACAGATCGTGCGAGTGGCGCAGGACGTGTCCTGCCCACTCCAATGATTGCAGGAATCCAGTCTGTACGCATTGACTCCTCCTCATACACAAGTTCCTCTGAATCATCGCTGCAGGAGCCGTCACAGTCCACCTCCACATGGACCCGTGAACGTTTACCGACATGAGCACAGCCGTGGCCAAACGTCAACAGGCCGTCTTGAAATTAATTTCTTTGGGGAATCGAAGCCACACAGTGCAGGAGCTCTGGAATGCCATCAAGCAGGAGAGCGATGTGTGGTTTGTGGCAGCGAATCTCCAGCCAGGCATGGTAGTGTGTGACAATGGCCGAAATCTGGTGGCAGCTCTGGGCCTCGGCAACCTCACTCACATCCCATGCCTGGCACATGTGCTCAACTTGGTCATGCAGAGTTTTTTGAGGGACTATCCGGATCTTGATGCACTGCTGCACAAGGTCCGCCTAGAGTGTACTCACTTGCGGCGTTCCAGCACGGCAAGATCGTGCATTGCAGCTCTGCAGCACCGATTCCGCCTTCCGGAACATCGCATCATATGTGACCTACCTACCAGGTGGAATTCCACGTTACATATGTTGGAGCAGTTGTGTGAGCAGCAGCAAGCAGTAATGGAGTACCAGCTGCATCAGGCGCAAAGAAGTCGCACTCCGCGCCGTTCAGACTTCACAACCACAGAGTGGGCCACTATGAAGGACGTCTGCCAGGTTTTGCGTCCCTTCGATTATTCCATGCAGATGGCGAGTGCAGATGATGCACTAGTCAGCATGACTGTCCCCCTTATCTGCCTGCTTCAACAAACACTGCAAGCACTAAGGGATGATGTTGTGGAAGAGGTGGAGGATGAGGAGTCACCATTTCCATCAGCTTCTGGACAGTCAACGCCACGAAGTTCCTCACAAACGCGTAGGCAGGGGACACTTTGTGAGGAGGATGAGGAGGAGTCAATGGAGGAGGAAGACATCCGTCCAGAGGAGGGAGTTACACAATTGTCCAGTAGTCAGTGTGTAGAGCGTGGGTGGGGTGATGAAGATCGGGCAGAGATCACGCCTCAAGCAGGGGACAGCGTTTCTTGGACAGTTGGCAGTCTGCAGCACATGGTTGATTACATGCTGCAGTGCCTGAGAAACGACCGCCGCATCGCCCACATTCTCAACATGGCTGATTATTGGGTGTACACCCTCCTCGATCCTCGCTACCGGGACAACGTACAAAGCCTCATCACACCGTTGAACCAGGAGCGTAAAATGCGGGAGTACCAAGACACACTGGTGAATTCCATCATCTTCTCCAGTCCAACTGATAGAAGTGCTGCTAGTGCTTTACAAAGCAGCTCAGTGCGTCCAGGCAGTGGAGGAGGCTCTGCACAAAGAGGGAGCAGAAGCAGTGCCTCTGCCCAAGGCAAGACCAGTATGGCCCAACTGTGGCACAGTTTTGTGTGCCCGCCGCAAATGTCTACACCATCACAGGCGGCTCCAGTCAGCAGGAGGCAACGGTTCCGTCAGATGGTGACCAGACTACATGTCTTGCCCTCTTACTGTACTCCCAGACTGCTCTTCCCCTTTCAAGTTTTGGGTCTCTAAGCTGGATACATGGCCAGAGCTAAGCCAGTATGCATTGGAGGTGCTGGCTTGCCCTGCGGCTAGTGTATTATCGGAACGCGTCTTTAGTGCTGCAGGTGGTGTACTAACAGACCGTCGCATGCGACTATCCTCCGATAACGTTGACCGGCTTACTTTTCTGAAAATGAACCAGGCCTGGATCTCGCAGGAATTTGCCACTCCTCTTCCTGATTAAATAATTGGGTGACTGTCTACAGTATCCAGGTCTCCTGTTGTGTTCATCTTTCTACCACCTGAACTGTAATTCCTGGGCTCCAACACCGCCAGTTGAGGCTCAGAAGTGCAGGCTGCACAGTGAAAACACACGACCCAGTGTTATTGGGTTTCAGTAACGTCAGCTGATCCCCAGCTGTGTAGCCGGCAATGTGTCCTGTGACCGCCACGATGACACAACAACTGAAATTGAAGGGAACCTGTCCCCCCCCCCCCAGGCGTTTGTTACTGAAAGAGCCACCTTGTGCAGCAGTAATGCTGCACAAGAAAAAAGGTAGCTATTTTAGTTTAGCTCCTTGCACACGCAGAACTTAACACTTATAAAATGTGTCCACTGATACCGTAAAACCGTCCCGGAGGTGGGACTTTCCTTCGTAATGTGACGCAGCAGACCTGTCATTCCTACCCCCTTGGTGCCGTGCGCCGCCTCCTCAGCGTTGTTTGATTCTGTCCCGGAGCCTGCGCTGTTGTTATCCCTTGGCCAGGCACACTTAGCGCTGCCCGTCTTCTGACGGCACTTGGTGTCAGGCTGGCTGCGCCTTTGCGGCCGCGCTGGCCGAGATCCCGCCTCGCAGTGTCTTCTGATTTCATCACACTGCGGGCCTGTGATCCATGGCCATGCGCAGTGCATACCTTCACCTCAGGCTCTCACTCATCTCCCTCCGCCTTCTTCAGACTGTGCGCCGTCAGCTGATCCCTAATAGCATGCCACGGCCGGGATGCCGCACAGTCTGAAGAAGCTGGAGGGAGGGGAGTGAGAGGCGAGGATATGCACTGTGCATGACCATGGATCCCAGGCCCGCAGTGGGATTACATTAGACGACACTGCGAGGCGGGATGTCGGCCAGCGCGGCCGCACAGGCTCAGCCAGCCTGACACCAAATGATGTCAGAAGACGGGCAGAGCTAAGTGCGCCTGGCCAAGGG
The DNA here is from genome assembly GCF_051348905.1 of Ranitomeya variabilis. NCBI lineage: Eukaryota > Metazoa > Chordata > Amphibia > Anura > Dendrobatidae > Ranitomeya > Ranitomeya variabilis. The sequence continues at coordinate 545,233,767 of NC_135232.1, read as the reverse complement.
ATAACATAACAGCGCAGGCTCCGGGACAGAATCAAACAACGCTGAGGAGGCGGCACACGGCACCAAGGGGGTAGGAATGACGGCTGTGCTGCGTCACATTACGAAGGAAAGTCCCACCTCCGGGACGATTTTACGGTGTGAGGGGACACATTTCATAAGTGTCTACTTCAGCGTTTGCAAGGAGCATAATTAAAAGAGCCACCTTTTCCTTTTGCAGCATTAGTGCTGTACAAGATGGCTCTTTCAGCAGCAAACGCCTGTGGGGGGGGGGGTAAAGGTTCCCTTTCAACTTGCTCCAGTGCAGGCTTCGGCCTACACTCTGCTCCTCCTGCTGTCCCTGGACTCTAACACCGCCAGTTGGTGCCCGGAAGTGCTGGCTGCACAGAGAAAAACACCAGCCAATGTGTCAGTGGGGTTCAGCAACGCCAGCTGTTCCCCCGCTGTGTAGCCGGCAACGTGTCCTGCAAACGCCACGCAGGCACAACAGACCTAAAACTGCCTCCAGTGTAGGCTTCGGCCTACACTCTGCTCCCTCTCCTCCTGCTGTCCCTGGGCTCTAACACCGCCAGTTGGTGCCCGGAAGTGCTGGCTGCACAGAGAAAAACACCAGCCAATGTGTCAGTGGGGTTCAGCAACGCCAGCTGTTCCCCCGCTGTGTAGCCGGCAACGTGTCCTGCAAACGCCACGCAGACACAAAGCTGCCGCCAGTGCAGGCTTCGGCCTACACTCTGCTCCTCTGCTCCTCCTGCAGACCCTGGGCTGTAACACCGCAAGTTGGTGCCCGGAAGTGCTGGCTGCACAGAGAAAAACACCCGCCAATGTGTCAGTGGGGTTCAGCAACGCCAGCTGTTCCCCCGCTGTGTAGCCGGCAACGTGTCCTGCAAACGCCACGCAGACACAACAGACCTAAAACTGCCTCCAGTGCAGGCTTCGGCCTACACTCTGCTCCCTCTCCTCCTGCTGTCCCTGGGCTCTAACACCGCCAGTTGGTGCCCGGAAATGCTGGCTGCACAGAGAAAAACACCAGCCAATGTGTCAGTGGGGTTCAGTAACGCTAGCTGTTCCCCTGCTGTGTAGCCGGCATCGTGTCCTGCAAACGCCACGCAGACACAAAGCTGCCTCCAGTGCAGGCTTCGGCCTACATTCTGCTCCCCCTGCTGACCATTTGCTCCAACACCGCTAGTTGGGGCTCTAGGAAGACAATCTTGAATAGGTCCCCATCCTGGTTCCAGTACCGTCAGCTGGTTCCGGGTAGAGCCTTTGGCTTAGGTGCCTCCCTCTGGGTATCTGAGTTCCACCAACATCAGGTGGTCCTTGGTAGTGCTTTCAGGCACTGGTACCTCCTGCTTAGTAACCGGGTTCCAGTAACGTCAGCTGGTCCTTGGTAGTTCTATTGGCTCTTGGACCTTCGGCTACCCATCCGGGTTCCAGTACCGTCAGCTGGTTCTCGGCAGTGTCTTTTGCTCTTGTACCTTCTGCTCCCCATCTTGGTACCAGTACCGTCAGCTGGTTCCGGGCAGAGCCTTTGGCTTAGGTGCCTCCTTCTGGGTATCCGAGTTCCACCAACGTCAGGTGGTCCTTGGTAGTGCTTTCTGGCACGGGTACCTCCTGCTTAGTTACCGGGTTCCAGTAACGTCAGCTGGTCCTCGGTAGTTCCATTGGCTCTTGGACCTTCGGGTAGCCATCCGAGTTCCAGTTCCATCAGCTGGTTATCGGCATTTTCTCAGCCTTCTTGTACCTTCTGCTACATTTCCAAGTTCAAGACCCTAAAGACGACGACCCGGAAGACCACCCCTAAGTTGACGATGACACCAGAGACGACAACCACTGAGATGACGACGACCCTGGAGACGATGACCCTGAAGACCACCCCGATGACGACAACGACGACGACCCTGGAGACGACGACCCTGGAGACGACGACATGGAAGACCGAGAAGCAGAAGAACAAGAGGCTGCAAAACAAAGAGCAGAAGAACATTAAGCATAACACTAAATATCAGAGCAAAAGATATTATCTAAATTATAAGCAGAAGAAGACTAAGCAGTGTATGGGGGTGAGTCCGTTCCTCCTCGTGGTGCCCCTGGATAAAGCCTGATGCTGCAGGCCAAACTGAACGCGGACAAATGTAACTCTTTTGTGACAGGCAGAACGGAAGGTGTAATCTTCAAACTTTTATAGATAACAACTACAGGAATGCCTGTCACAAATAAGAATATGATGAAGAAGTAAATATGAAGAATAATAGTTGAATAAAAAGAATATGAAGAATGTAACAAAAAAAATAATAGGTAGAAGATGAAGAAGATGAATAAGGTGAAGAAGAAGTTGATGTCAAAGATGCTGATGATGATGAAGAAAAAAGTGTGGGAGAAGTTAAAAAAAAGGTGAAGGGCGTGGAAGTAGTGAAACATCAATATCTGACAAAATAAAAAAATTCTTAACATAGTCAATATCTTTGTAACTCCGAACATCTTAAAAAAAAAATAAAATTCCTGCTATTCTATTTGATTGGGCTAAACCTCTATGCCTTTAATGTCTCCGCCACCTCCCCCAATACATCCTACATTATTCTTAGTTGTTTTCCTTCATGTAGAGTGAACCTACAAGGAAAGAAAGGGTTTATTTTAATTCCGATATTTTCGTCCCATTGACTTGCATTGGTATTGGGTATCGGTATCGGAGAGATCCGATATTTTGCCGGTATCGGCCGATACTTTCCGATACCGATACTTTACAATATCGGAAGGTATCGCTCAACACTACACATCAGGCCTTCATCCTCACCAGTGGCAGCAGGGTTCTTCTTCGTTAAGAAGAAAGATGGTGGACTACGGCCGTGTCTGGATTTCAGGGAGTTAAACCAGATTACGGTTCGTGATCCATACCCTATGCCATTGATACCGGATTTGTTCAACCAGGTGGCAGGTGCTAAGTGGTTTACCAAGCTTAACCTCAGGGGGGCGTACAACCTTATAAGAGTCCGTCAAGGTGATGAGTGGAAGACGGCTTTTAATACTCCTGAGGGTCATTTTGAAAATTTGGTGATGCCGTTTGGGTTGACAAACGCACCTGCAGTGTTTCAACATTTCATAAATGATGTGTTCTCGCATGTTTTGGGGAAATTCGTTATTGTGTACCTAGATGACATCCTCATATATTGTTGCGACCGTGATACTCATTTAGATCATGTCAGGGAGGTGTTACAGCTTCTCAGAGAGAATAAGCTATATGCAAAACTGGAGAAATGTGTATTTTCGGTACAGGAGTTACCTTTCTTGGGCTATATTGTGTCTGCTTCTGGTTTTAAAATGGACGCCGCTAAGGTGCAAGCGGTGTTGCATTGGGAACGGCCTGATAACCTAAAAGCACTTCAGCGGTTCCTTGGGTTTTCTAACTACTATAGGAAGTTTATCAAGGATTTTTCTATCATTGCTAAACCGCTAACTGACATGACTAAAAAGGGTACCAATTTCTCCGTTTGGCCTGAGGCTGCTGTGTGCGCATTTGAATCTCTTAAGAACAGGTTTGTTTCGGCTCCCATTCTTGTGCAGCCAGATGTATCGAAACCTTTTGTTGTAGTAGTCGATGCGTCTGAGGTTGGAGTGGGGGCGGTGCTGTCACAAGGCTCATCCTTGAGCGGTTTGCGTCCATGCGCCTATTTTTCCAAGAAACTGTCGCCCGCCGAACGTAACTACGATATCGGCAACAGAGAGTTGTTGTCAATCAAATTGGCCTTTGAGGAATGGCGACACATCTTGGAGGGGTCGGTTCATCAGGTTACTGTTATTACCGACCATAAGAATTTGCTTTATTTGGAGTCTGCCAAGCGTCTGTCTCCCAGGCAGGCTCGCTGGGCATTGTTTTTCATGCATTTCAACTTTGTTGTCACTTACAGACCTGGTTCTAAAGACACTAAGGCGGATGCTTTGTCCAGGTGTTTTCCTGGGGGAGAGCCTTGGGAAGATCCAGTACCCATCCTCCAAAAGGGTGTTGTGGTTTCGGCTCTCACTACCGAGGTTGAGGCTGAGATTGCCGAGGCCCAGGAGGAGGTACCATCTGAGCTTCCCATCAACAAAACGTTTGTACCGCTTCATCTCTGCTTAAAGGTTTTGGTGGAGCATCATGATGCTGTCCTGGCTGGCCATCCAGGGGTTAGGGGTACCTTGGAGTTGGTGTCACGTCAGTTTTGGTGGCCCAAGATCCAACAGGACGTGGTTTCATACGTGTCAGCTTGCACCACGTGCGCTAGGACTAAGACGCCCCGCTCCCGTCCTGTTGGCACACTACTTCCTCTCGAGGTACCTTGTAAGCCATGGACGGAAATCTCCATGGATTTTATCACTGATTTGCCCTCCTCAGTTGGGAACACGGTCATCTTGGTGATTGTTGATCGGTTCTCAAAAATGTCGCAATTTGTGTCTTTGCCTTTGTTGCCTAACGCTAAGACTCTGGCTCAGGTATTTGTGCAGGAGGTGGTCAGACTTCATGGGGTTCCGTCTGACATCATTTCTGATAGGGGGTCTCAGTTTGTGGCAAAATTTTGGAAAGCATTTTGTTCACGGCTGGGGATCAAGTTGTCTCATTCTTCGGCGTTTCATCTCCAGTCAAATGGTCAGACCGAGCGTATGAACCAAAATTTGGAACAGTACTTACGCTGCTTTGTTTCGGATAACCAGGAGGAGTGGTCGAAGTTTCTTCCTTTGGCTGAGTTTGCCATCAATAATCACCGCCAGGAGTCGTCTGGGGAGTCTCCGTTTTTTTGTGTTTACGGGCTTTATCCTCAATTTTGTACTTTGAGTCAGGGGGGCGCTTGGGGGCGTGGTTATGGGCCTGAGGAGAGGTCCTGGGTACCAGCCTCGGACGTTCATGCGGATCGGCTGGTCAGGTTTTTCACCGCCGCCATCCGGACAAGCCGAGTCCTATAAGCCATGAGGGCCCTGGGGTCCGTCGTAGAAGGCGGGGTACTGTCATGTCGGACGCTGTTCAGACCAGGTCGTTCGACAGACAACGGTAATTCCGCTTTTGTCCACTATGCGCTCATTGGCGTCGGCTAGATTTTATCTAGCTGGTCCGGGGTTAATTTACCTGGTGCTCGGATTGGAAGCTGGGCCATGCCCACTTCCTTTAAATAGTTCTCCTGAACATTGGGCGTCGACGATTATAGCTTCTGTCTTGTGCGTGGTTATCTCGGTCTGGAGTGGTGAGCTAGTAGTTGGAGTATCGTTGCTGGTGGTGTATTTCCCTTTGTCCTATTTTCTCCTTCCCATATTTGTATTTGTTTTGCCCTTTGCACTTATAGTGTATTCCTGAGTGACTGCGGCGTGGTGCTAATTTTTCCGTTATCCTTGTCTGTGCTATATGTGGGTATTGGAGTGTGGTCTTCACTGGGTGGTGGGTGGTGGTTTCAGCCTAGGGTTGAAACAGGAGATAGGGCGAGGGCGGAGGCCCAGACATGCACACCATCAGTGTAAACTCTGGTAGAGGGTCAGTCAGGGTTTCCCTAGTCTGAGGGAAATCGCAGGGGCCCGGGTTATTAGCTCTTTCCTACCTAGGTCTCCCGTGACAATTATACAGGGTGTAACTGCATCAGGTGCAGCGGATGTAATCACACCCAGGCCCTGGAGCCTATGGGGCCCTAAAAGACCCTTTGGCCTATAGAAAAAGACTATTGTTATTAAATATTTAAAATATTTGGGGGCCCCGTTGGAGCTTTCGCATCGGGGCCCTTGAGTTTCAAGTAACACTGCTGGTATTATAGTAGGTATATCCTTATACACTACATTCTACATACAGGAAGTATTCTTTACAATACTGCACGGTTATTTGACATGATCACATGAAGCAGAATGCGCAGGCTAAAGGTTTATCTTCGGGATATGTTATGAAAAGACATTGATCATTAGAAAAGCCTGTTATGCTTGGAAGAGGTGAAGTGAAAAATGGAGGAGGACAACTGGCAACAAGATGGATTGAGATAATCACAAGTAATGAGTCTGTTATTGAGAAGCCTGAAGATCCTGAAAATAAAATGTTGGAACATCTAGTCACATGGACACCTTGAGCTAGAAACAACTATCCTCATAATATTAGTTATAGCATGCAGACAGGAGGACAAATAAGAGATCTTATTTCGAGAGCAATGGAACTCCTGTACTACCAAAAAGTGATGACTTTTTAGTCTGAAAGTTTAATTTCTTTAGAGGTAATGTGACGATAAATCTAGCAAGGTTCCTCATGAGGAGAGGATTTTTATTTTACAATTATTTATAAAAGGGTTAATCCTTTAGAATTTTTGAGGATTTTTTTTTACTATTTCCTTACCCATTTTGTAGGAAGAATATGCAGAATTTGCCTATTAGGGCTTCATGGCCGTCGTCATGGTTGTTGAAGTGATTTTTTAAAGTGCCCCTGTCAGCAGGATTGTGGTCAGTAACTGCAAGCAGTGTCAGGTCGGCGCCGTTATATGGATTACAATGATACCTGGCGATAAAATCCGTCTTGTGGTTGTTGTGTAATCTGTATTTTCAGCTTTGAGTTAATGATATGTTCGTGCACCCGGGCGGCCTGTGAGGGTCTTCCCGGGCGGCCTGTGAGGGTCTTCAGGTATTCATCTGTATGGCTTCTGACAGGTCACTGATCCCTCACTGACTCGGCCCCTAGTTTACATAATGAATATTATGTACCGCATTTTTTGGACTATAAGACGAACTCTTTCCCCCAAAAATTTGGGAGGAAAATGGAGGGTGCTTCGTATAGTCTGGTCGCAGGCTTACCAGGGGGTTGCAGCAGTGGTATAGCAGCGTCCCTTCCACAGGGAACCGACGGCTGCAGAGGTGTGGCGATGCTGAAGCTCGGTGTTGGCGGTGGGCGGTGTGGAGTACATCGTTGGTTTCCTTGTGGCCATCTTCCTGAAGCAGTGGCTCTCAGGAGGCTGCGCGTGCACAGATTGAGATCTCGGCATCCCTTGGCTTCAGGAAAATGGCCGCAGGAGGCCGCGCGTGCACAGATTGAGATCTCGGAGGCCATTTTCATGAAGCCGAGGGCCGCAGTAATATGGCTGCTGAGAAACAGGTGATGCACTCGACTTTGTTCGTCGTGGACACCGGGCCGTGACATCTCCACGTTTCTACCACTGGCACCCTGAGGAAGGGACCCTGCTCCATGCTCTGCCTCACCACCGACTCCGGACCTGCAGCATCGCACCGCTGGGATACCACGGGACTGCAGCATTGCCCCACCTGCCGCCGTCGGCTTCCTGAGGAAGGGACCATGTCTCCGGTGACCCTGCTCTACCACCACCGGCCCTCAGGTAAGATACTTTAAATTCGTACAATAAGATGGACCCCCATCTTATAAAAATCTTTTTTCTGCTATGTTCCACCCCAAAATTTGGGGTGCGTCTTAGGGTCTGGTGCATCTTATAGTCCAAAAAATACAGTATATATTTTTTATAAATCACCTTCAGCAGGCACCGGCACTGCAGCATGATCGCACATATACTGTAATGTGCATTTAATTGTTTTATTTGATGGTATAGATAAATTCATTAAAAAAATCTGTAGAAAAATGACGTCGGCCACACCTGTGCAGTAGCAGCTATTGGCGAACCTATATCTACTGTGCAGGCGCTACCGGCGCAATCTTGGAAGAGGCAATTGCTTTTCCCCCATTACCGGTGGCGTCTACACAGTAGCATCTATAGGATCGCCAATAGCTGCTACTGCGCAGGTTCGTTCGGCACCATATTACCACAGATTTTTTTTAATGAATTTATTTATAGCATAAAATAAAAGAATTAAATGCACATTATATGTGTGATCATGCTGCAGTGCCACCGCCTGCTGAAGTGATTCTCTTTTTTCTCAATATATATAATATTCATTGTGTAAAATAGGGGGCAGATGACTGAGGGATCAGTGACCTGTCAGATGCCATACTGATGAATATATAAGTTCTCCTGCTCACGGTGCCATCTGACAGGCCCAACCAATGAACTCACTTCACCCATGTGATGTCGGCGCAAGCACCATGGGTAAATTTTCCCACAGTGCTCGCACTGACATCAGAAAGGTGAAGTGAGTTCACTGGCTGTGAACTCGCGGGAACTGTCAGACGGTACCGCGAGCAGGAGAATTTTCTCACGCTCACAGTGCTCTCAGACAGGGAATACCAGTTCACAGAGAGACACTGAGCACACAGTGCTCAGTGTGTCTGCTGGATGACAGGCTGCATGGTCGCATCATGCAGCCTGCCATCTAGATGTAGCATAGCTGGACCCGTCGTGGGACAAATGGATTAAAAGCATCTCTGCAGAAAGGTGAGGAATATTGTTGTTTGTTTTTTTACCTCTTTGGCAGATGACGAGGGCATCGGGGGAATGGGTGAGGTTGTAAGTATGGTTTAATTAAGAATATTAAAGGAGTGTCATTCTTTCATTAAAGTACTTTTTTCTGGGTGTCTGTGTTTTCTTACAATGTGACTGTGGGGTTAGTAATGGGGGCATCTTATTGACGCCTCTCCATTACTAACCTTGGGGCTTGATGTCACCTGACAGTGGCATCAACCTCCCCAACTATCACCCCTCTTGCCACCGCTACAGGGCAAGTGGGAAGAGTGAGGCTAAGTGCCAGAATTGGTGCATCTTAGAGCCTTTTCTGGGGCAGCTGAGAACTGATGTTTTTAGCCTGAGGGAGCCAGTATCCAAGGCCCTTTCCTAGGCTATTAGTAATAGCCCGCAGCTGTCTGCATAGCTTTTGCTGGTTATTAATTATAGGGGGACTCCACATCATTTTTTGGGGGGTTCCCCCATTTTAATAGCCAGTAAAGGCTAATTATATAGCTGTGAGCTGATATTAAAAGACTGGGAAGATCCATGCTTATTACACCCTTCTCAGGCTATAAACATGTGCCCCTAGCCGTCGGCTTTCCCTCTGCTGGTTACGAAAATTGTGCGGGATATTTTATTAATTAAATACATGTCCAGTAATTTGCACACACTATACCACTTGTATTTATCACTGACATCTATATATCTATCTATTCTATATTTACTGTATGTAATCCATCTCTTCTATCCTGTTGGCTCCTGCAGTGATTTGACAGAACATGGCAGATGAGTTACCGTCTTTTCTTCTATCTATCTAGCTATAGAAACCCTACAAGAGAAAAAATGAACAAAAACCCTGCTGTAACTAAGTAAATAAAAAGCAAAAAGTGCACTTAAATAACAGAGTTTTTAGTAATACTGTTTTTGATCAAAAATAGCATAAAAGCCATCCCACCACGACAAGGTAACTCTGATGGGTACAGTCCTACACTGTCTAATATTAAAATCTTACCATGTGTCAATGTTGACCTCAGTGTGAATATGGGCAGACAAACGGACCGGGCCCAACCAGTGAAACACAAGTCTGGGAAAGCCTTATATACAATCTCTATACTGTAATATACAGTATATATACATATATATATGTGTGTCTGTCACTGACATCTATATATCTATGTATTCTATGTGTATATATTCATTCTATCTATTCTATTCTAACCTGTCAGAGTGATTTTAGTGTATGCGCACATGAATTGCCGGCTTTTCAAAGGACTCCGGTGCTTAAAAAACTGACAGCACTCGCATGGTCTAAGTGCTGTGCCATTTTTTTTCTCGCACCCATAGGCTTGCATTGGTGAGTTTCAGACAATATACGCGTAAAATCGCAGCATGCTGCGAATTTTACACGCACGTCGAATACGCCTGAGAAAAAATACGGTGATGTGAGCTGCCCCACAGATTAACACTGGTCCGAGTGCTATGCGATATTTTCTCGCATAGCACTCATCCGTATTCTACGCTAGTGTGACCCCGGCCTAATCAGTATAACGGCGCCGACCTGACACTGCCTGTAGTTACTGAGCACAATCTTGCTGATAGGTCCCTTTAAATGTGTGTTTACAAGTTCTTCTGTTTTCTTAACCTGTAAAAATAAAGTTCCATAGAGGACCTCTAGTTTATGATAAGCTTCATGTGTAAAACAGGACTGGACCTACAATTTGTTGAGAGCAGCCAATATTGTTATGTCAGCCAATATTACAGTCCGTTAGTCCTCAGTGGAGACAGGAACAATTCATCCAGACACGGATAAGGAAAAGCGGTTCTGGGCTTTTAAAAGTTGAATTTCCAGAACCTGGCAAAGCCAAAGTATCCTCATTCTGCACTTTATAATTTGGCTGTGAATGTACTGTATTTATATAATTGAATGCAACTTACTCAGGTAATTTTCCAAATAGAGATTATTCTTGTTCTTGTACAAGCCCAAGTGAGATATTTTCTACACAAACACAAAGCCATGATCCTCCTTTCCAAAAGCACGGCACAGAAAACATCAGTAACCAGAGACCCAAACAAATCTTTGTAACTTGGAGCACTAACATACCTCCAATCCAGGAGTCCATCACAAACCTTTCCTATCAAGGACTGGACATAATTCTGCCAAATAGTGACATCAATTCCTCTGATGGTCAAAAGTATAACAGGTACTAGACATGACACAAATATTACCGAGCACAAGATGAACATTGCTTGTCGGGGATTCATCCCATTTTCATTGACCAAAGGTCTGTTTAGAGAAAATCTGGCCATGGACAACTCTTCGAAATGTGGACTCCAGGGCCAAACTTCCACCCAAAGCAGAGTAAGAATCCAACTCAACCCTTCAATGAAGACATACCTCCAACACAAGAATACCAACCTGACAACATATTCATCTCTGAAAGACAGAAACACGACTCAATGGAGTCAAGGATTACGCATGTCTAAGGGTACTGTCACACAGTGGCACTTTGATCGCTACGACGGTACGATCCGTGACGTTCCAGCGATATCCATACGATATCGCAGTGTCTGACACGCTACTGCGATCAGGGACCCCGCTGAGAATCGTACGTAGTAGCAGATCGTTTGGAACTTTATTTCGTCGCTGGATCTCCCGCTGTCATCGCTGGATCGTTGTGTGTGACAGCGATCCAGCGATGCGTTCGCTTGTAACCAGGGTAAACATCGGGTTACTAAGCGCAGGGCCGCGCTTAGTAACCCGATGTTTACCGTGGTTACCAGCGTAAAAGTAAAAAAAAAAAACCCGTACATACTCACATTCCGGTGTCCTTCAGGTCCCTTGCCGTCTGCTTCCCGCTCTGACTGACTGCCGGCCGGAAAGTAAGAGCAGATCACAGCGGTGACGTCACCGCTGTGATCTGCTTTCACTTTACGGCGGCACTCAGTCAGAGCGGGAAGCAGACGGCAAGGGACCTGAAGGACACCGGAATGTGAGTATGTACGGTTTGTTTTTTTTTACTTTTACGCTGGTAACCAGGGTAAACATCGGGTTACTAAGCGCGGCCTTGCGCTTAGTAACCCGATGTTTACCCTGGTTACCCGGGACCTCGGCATCGTTGGTCGCTGGAGAGCGGTCTGTGTGACAGCTCCCCAGCGACCACACAACGACTTTCCAACGATCACGGCCAGGTCGTATCGCTGGTCGTGATCGTTGGAAAGTTGCAGAGTGTGACAATACCCTAAGGAAGAAAGAACACAACAAACTCCAATAGACCACCCTGATTGTTGAAGTTACAATACAACTTCAAAGTTGGGACCAGTGGTCACCAGGTCAAGTAGAAAAACAAGCTAATGTAAACATAGCTACTGAGAAGACAACCCAAGAGAATTGAGCTTGGCTAAGTTAAGTCAATGCTTTTATAAACAGACATCCAGATCATACATATCCAGTTCTTACATACAAGAAAGCATGGAAGAGATGAAGTACGAATTAGAGCCATTGATAAATCTGTTACCCGGGAGAACTACCTAAGAGAAAAGAAAATATGGAAAGATCTACAGGAATGGTAAACACAACTGTCACCGGCAGGACCCCTAGTGCAGCACAGCGGTGTTCCTCCTCTCCAATCTCCGCACAGTTGATGTCTGCTTAAAATTTTAATGGCGGTCATTAATGTTTATTTCATACATAATGGATATGTGAATATCCCACACCTCATTATTTACACTTATCCAATGACTCCTGCAGGGAAACAAGCAGTGGGAGCCATGGAGGAGTAGGCTGAGCACAGGAATGCCAACGACAGGTGGCATTACCTGCAGGATAGAGGAACGGCGTCCACAGCTGTAATAACATTTCATCATGAATATCAAGTGTTGCATTGTTGGGAAATCTACTGGTGGAGCCGGTCCAGAAAACAAGAGTCGCTTCATAGTGGTGTCTTGTATTCGGTGGAGTTTCACCACAAAATTGGTCCTAGATCTATTGTCCTCTGTAGAGGTTGCTGTAGCTCTTACATAAGACCATTTATGTAGGTTACAATTTTCCATGTCACTGCACATTTATATTAAACAGTCAGAGTGAGGGGAGGCACTAATAGCCCAAAATCATATTCAGAATTGTTGTAGAGAAAAAATAAAAATCTGTACAGACATTTCCAGGGAGGGTAAATTGCCCTCCACACATTGAACATATGGGATGAGAGAAAGAACTAACACTTAAACCTCCATTGAAGTAGAACTCCACATTGAACATATGGGATTAATTATAGGTGGGAAGAGGAAAACAAATTATAACTAGGGAAAAGAAAGTGGGCTGACACTTCCATCTCCATTGAAGCAGTGACTGGATAATTTCAGCAGGGAGATTTGCTTTGAAGAAGACAACAAGCCTGAGCTATGTTTATGCAAAGGCAGAGAAGTACCTTTCCCAGGGATAGGGCTTCTTCTGATCAAATAATCTTTTTAGATGTTTTCGAGCCAGTGGTCAATAATGAATATTGGGGTCTTGCATCAATCTGATATTTAAGGGAGGCATATTTTTGGTGAAATAGTGAAGGGGCAAACATAACGTAATCACTCACATGACTGTAAGGCCATTCTAACACCAACTAAATAACGATCCGATGGATGGTGCTATCCATGTCATGTTTCATCTCTATAGACAAAACTGCAATAAGAAACATGACGACAATATCTATTGCCTGGAACCTCCAGGGTTGAAGAAATCCTGTAGGATAAGGATCCCATGGAACTTATGAGGATCTAGGGCTTCCCACAACCAATCCCCATGTGAGCGCATCAAGGGGGGAAAGTGGACATAGCCTTGAGCTGATAAAAATGAAAGTTTGGGTCTCTGTCATCCTGAAAGTCATTGTTCGCTGTGAGAGTGGTCCATTTTCCTACTCAGAGCGCTTCCCTCCAGCAGCCATCCCTCGTCAGTCAATTGCGCAATTGTCCTGATGACTGGAGGACGCGGCAATTGCTTTCACCTGACAAAATGGTGACAGACTCAGGATCTGTGTGCCACCCCAGCTGCGTATTCGTGATAACTGATGGCAGCGGTGGAATCTACGAGACCTATGTAATATATGTGAGTCCCAGGGCTGTTATCATTGACAATAATCATGACATATTCATAAAGAATTCAGAGCTACAAAATCCCACAAATAACAATATTTACGTGAGACGAGTAGTGACATTAAGGAATGAAACATCTAAATGTTGCCCAGAGTGCCAACGAGAGTTTAAATGAGTGGAATCTTCCTGTTTCTTGCTCTGGATTTAAAGGAAAGTATTAGATTAGCAGTATTGACTCATGTGAGTGATGAATTACAAAAGATCACTGAGAACACTGCCTATCCATCACCAGACATCAGAGGTGACATCACTAAGAATGCCTACTATCCATCACTAGAGATCAGCAGTAACATCACTGAGAATGCCTCCTATCCATCACCAGACATCAGCGGTGACATCACTAAGAATGCCTCCTATCCATCACTAGAGATCAGCGGTGACATCACTGAGAATGCCTCCTATCCATCACCAGACATCAGTGGTGACATCACTGAGAATGCCTCCTTTCCATCACTAGAGATCAGCAGTGACATCACTGAGAATGCCTCATATAAATCACCAGACATCAGAGGTGACATCACTGAGAATGCCTCCTATCCATTACTAGAGATCAGCGGTGACATCAATGAGAATGCTCCTATCCATCACTAGAGATCACCGGTGACATCACTGAGAATGCCTCCTATCCATCACCAGACATCAGCGGTGACATCACAGAGAATGCCTACTATCTATCACTAGAGATCAGTGGTGACAACACTGAGAATGCCTCCTATCCATCACTGGAGATGAGCAGTGATATCACTGAGAATGCCTCCTATCCATCACTAGAGATCAGAGATGACATCACTGAGAATGCCTCCTATCCATCACTAGAGATCAGCGGTGACATCACTGAGAATGCCGCCTATACATCACAAGAGATCAGCGGTGACTTCATTGAGAATACCTCCTATCCATCACCAGATATCAGCGGTGACATCAATGATAATGCGTCCTATCCATCACTAGAGATCAGCGGTGACATCACTGAGAATGCCTCCTATACATCACCAGACATCAGCGGTGACATCACTGAGAATGCCTCCTATCCATCACTAGAGATCAGAGATGACATCACTGAGAATGCCTCCTATCCATCACTAGAGATCAGCGGTGACATCACTGAGAATGCCGCCTATACATCACAAGAGATCAGCGGTGACATCACTGAGAATACCTCCTATCCAGCACCAGATATCAGCGGTGACATCAATGATACTGCGTCCTATCCATCACTAGAGATCAGCGGTGACATCACTGAGAATGCCTCCTATACATCACCAGACATCAGTGGTGACATCACTGAGAATGCCTCCTATCCATCACTAGAGATCAGTGGTGACATCACTGAGAATGCCTCCTTTCCATCACTAGAGATCAGCAGTGACATCACTGAGAATGCCTCATATAAATCACCAGACATCAGAGGTGACATCACTGAGAATGCCTACTATCCATTACTAGAGATCAGCGGTGACATCACTGAGAATGCTCCTATCCATCACTAGAGATCACCGGTGACATCACTGAGAATGCCTCCTATCCATCACCAGACATCAGCGGTGACATCACAGAGAATGCCTACTGTCTATCACTAGAGATCAGTGGTGACAACACTGAGAATGCCTCATATAAATCACCAGACATCAGAGGTGACATCACTGAGAATGCCTCCTATCCATCACTAGAGATCAGAGATGACATCACTGAGAATGCCTCCTATCCATCACTAAAGATCAGCGGTGACATCACTGAGAATGCCGCCTATACATCACAAGAGATCAGCGGTGACATCACTGAGAATACCTCCTATCCATCACCAGATATCAGCGGTGACATCAATGATACTGCGTCCTATCCATCACTAGAGATCAGCGGTGACATCACTGAGAATGCCTCCTATACATCACCAGACATCAGTGGTGACATCACTGAGAATGCCTCCTATCCATTACTAGAGATCAGCGGTGACATCACTGAGAATGCTCCTATCCATCACTAGAGATCACCGGTGACATCACTGAGAATGCCTCCTATCCATCACCAGACATCAGCGGTGACATCACAGAGAATGCCTACTATCTATCACTAGAAATCAGCGGTGACATCACTGAGAATGCCTCCTATCCATCACTAGAGATCAGAGATGACATCACTGAGAATGCCTCCTATACATCACAAGAGATCAGCGGTGACATCACTGAGAATACCTCCTATCCATCACCAGATATCAGCGGTGACATCAATGATAATGCGTCCTATCCATCACTAGAGATCAGCGGTGACATCACTGAGAATGCCTCCTATACATCACCAGACATCAGCGGTGACATCACTGAGAATGCCTCCTATCCATCACTAGAGATCAGAGATGACATCACTGAGAATGCCTCCTATCCATCACTAGAGCTCAGCGGTGACATCACTGAGAATGCCGCCTATACATCACAAGAGATCAGCGGTGACATCACTGAGAATACCTCCTATCCATCACCAGATATCAGCGGTGACATCAATGATACTGCGTCCTATCCATCACTAGAGATCAGCGGTGACATCACTGAGAATGCCTCCTATCCATCATCAGACATCAGCAGTGACATCACTGAGAATGCCTCCTATCCATCATCAGACATCAGCGGTGACATCACTGAGAATCCCTCCTATCCATCACCAGACATCAGTGGTGACATCACTGAGAATACCTCCTATCCATCACCAGACATCAGCAGTGACATCACTGAGAATGCCTCCTATTCATCATCAGACATCAGCAGTGACATCACTGAGAATGCCTCTGTCACGATATGGTATGAAATATCATATAGGTTTAGTTTCTCTTGTCAGCCCAGGATGTGGGCTAAGAAACCCCCCCTTCTCTTTTACTTCAGAGTTGAGCTGCCTTTCCACTGTGCATGGGGGAAGAGAGTTTTATTGACGAAAGGCATTTACGACCGGCATTTCCTGTAGTAGAAAGTGCTCAGCTTTAACTGTTAGAGAAGATTCTAGAATCATGAAAGTCCTTTGTTCTGTTTTTGAAAGATATTAGGCAAACGATTTAAAATACGAACACAAAAATATATCGTTATAATCACACTCGGAGAATCTACCCATCCCTCGAAACACAGGTTTCTAGCTCCATCTGGTACAGAGGTAGGGATTTCTCTGTCAGTGTGCGTGACAGGTGGGACATGTTTGGTCTCACTGGAATGCCGGCGATGATACGAGATGAATGAGGGGTATGGTGCGATTATGATATGTCCAGCAGCGGAATTACAAGTCTTAGAAAGATTTAGCTTATACTTAGTCAGAATGCAGAGAGAGGAGGGACTGGGATAGCCAGCCCTTTTGGTGATGTCACCAGGCTAAACTATAACTGTTTTGGCCGGACTCCAGCAGGCAGTCTGTTGCTGGAAGAACATGTGGGTCTGACCTGAAGAGCTGTACCTCATGCATTGGGATTTTTGGGAGCCCCTCCCCCTAGCATGGTGTTTGCCTGAACTGATATGAACTAAGAACATGTGAGTTATCTTTTCTTCCTTTAATCCTTTTATTTTCATAATTACCTTGTACATATTTGCAATTGTCTCATTTGTAACATCTTTGTAAAATATTTTTATAAAAAGCACTGCCTACATTCTGTGGGGTATATTATTTCATGCCAGTCCTTTCTCCCTGCTCTAAAAACGTACCCTAAGTCTCTTGAAGGGGAATTACGCTACTGTTTTGGGGTTAGCTCCGGACCCGTTTGATCGGAGCTGGTGGCAGCTTACCGTGTGCCGGCTTTTGGGGGGTCACTGTAGCGACTGCGGCTTGATAATTATTGTTCCTGCCTGAGTGGGAGTAGTTATCGCGTCGCTGCAGCGCGCCCAATAGCCAGTACATAGCAGGCAGCCTTTCTGGCGACTAATTACCTTAGGTGCAGTACCTAATCTGACCTGAGAGTAAGGGGGGCGCCAGAGAGCTGCAAGTGTTGAGTGAAACTGTAAGCGGGATACACAAATCCCTGCAGTTCATGGTATATTGAAGAGCAGTGGGATACCTAAAATAAGCCCCTGCTGTAAACTAAGAGGTCAATAGCATTGTGTGTGTTCTTTTCATCACATTGTGGCAGTGGAGGAAAACTAGGATAAGCCCCCTGCACATGTGATAGCCGTCTGCTGGTCTAAAGTCACCTCAATTCGTGACAGCCTCCTATTCAATACTAGAGATCAGTGGTGACATCACTGAGAATGACTCCTATCCATCAGCAGACATCAGTGGTGACATCACTGAGAATGCCTCCTATCCATAACCAGACATCAGTGGTGACAACACTGAGAATTCCTCCTATCCATCACTAGAGATCAGAGATGACATCACTGAGAATGCCTCCTATCCATCACCAGACATCAGCGGTGACATCACCGAGAAAGCCTCCTATCCATCACTAGAGATCAGCGGTGACATCACTGAGAATGTCGCCTGTATATCACTAGAGATCAGCAGTGACAACACTGAGTATGCCTCATATCCTATTGCTCTGACATCACTGAGAATGCCTCCTATCCATCACCAGACATCAGCAGTGACATCACTGAGAATGCCTCCTATCCATCACCAGACATCAGCGGTGACATCACTGAGAATGCCACCTATGCATCATTAGAGATCAGCGGTGACATCACTGAGAATGCCTCCTATCCATCACTAGAGATCAGTTGTGACATCACAGAGAATGCCTCCTATCCGTCACTAAAGATCAGCGGTGATGTCACGATATTGTATGAAATATAATATAAGTTTTATTCTCTCATTGCCAGCACCTATAGGGTGGGCGTTTCTTTTCAATGGGTGTAGAAGAGCTTTTATTGCTCTGGCTGTCAATTCCTGACTTTGAGCAACTTACTCTTCATGCCCCTCCCAAAAGAATTTTTACGATCGCTTGTGTTGGCTTAAACTTTCCTCCAGCTAGAACTGGTATAGAAGTTCTCCAAAATCCATGAGGGTCTTTGTTCTAATATGATAAGATATTGGGCCAACGGTTTAAGCTAGGAAAATATTACATCCAGTTTGTAAATCTCCATCGGCGGATCTATCGGCCATGGTAAACGCGGGCTTCTAGTTCCAACAGGGACAGAGTATGGATTTCTCTGGAACTGCGCATCCCATCAAACCCAAATTTGGTCTCATTAGAATGCCAATGTTAATACAAGATGAATGCTGGGTGTGTTATGATTCTGACATGTTCTGTAGCGGAGATACAGGCATTAGACAAACTTGTGTTAAATTTACTAAGACTGAAGAGATAGGAGGGTCTGAGGAAGCCAGCACTGTTCGTGATGTCACAAGGCTGTGGTTATTTAAGTGACTCCACTTTACCCAGCCTCCAGAGTCTGTCAGAGTCTGTCTGAGTCTTATCTGAGGAGTCCTGACAGCCAGTCCTGATGCATTGGGACATATGGGAACTCCACCCACTAGCCTGGTTGCCTGCAATGTCCTGAGAACATGTGAGTGTTACCTTTTCTCATTTAATCCCTTTATTTTATATTTACCTTGCACATTTTCAATTGTCTCGTTTTGTAACATCTTTTATACCTTTTTATAAACACTGCCTTAATCTTTAATGGAGTAAAATGTTTAAAATACTAGATTCGTTCTTCATGCTCTAAAATGTACCCTAAGTCTTCTGAAGGGAATTACGCTACTGGTTTGGGTTAGCTTCGGACCCGTTTAATCGAAGCTGGTGGCAGCATACCGTGTGCGGGGCCTGTGGGTGTCGTTGTAGCGACTGCGGCGTTGAAAATTATTGTTCCTGCCTGAGCAGGAGTAGTTACATCGCCTCGCTGCAGCGTGCCCAATAGCCAGTACATAGCAGGCAGCCTTTCTGGCGACTAATTGCCCTAGGTGCATTACCTAATCTGACCTGAGGGTAGGGGGGCACCAGAGAGCTGCAAGTTCAAGCAGAGCTGTAATGCGGGATATACATAAATCCCTGCAGCTCGTGGTATATTGAAGAGCATTGGGATACCTAAAATAAGCCCCTGCTGTAAACTAGGAGGTCAATAGCCTTGTGTGTGTTTTCATCACATTGTAGCAGTGGAGGGATAACTAGGATAAGCCCCCTGCACATGTGATAGCCGTCTGTTGGCCTAAGGTCACCCCGATCCGTGACGTAGGGGTGACGGTCACGGTGTGAATCGTGACAAATTGGTGGCTGCGGTGTGGATCCATGACAAATTGGTGGCAAGGCGGTGGGATCTTAGAGCATTAGTGATTGGGTTTGAGCAATCATTCCTCTCACTAAAAACTTGCAAAGTTCTTGTGAGGACTCTGCGCAAATAAGTTTGGAGAACGAACTCACTGTTTTCTAGTCCTGAGACAATTGTGTGTACTGGTAATTATCCCTTCCCTTCTCTTTGTTTTTCTGTCCTATCTTTTATTTGGCAACCATGGTTGTGCTGGGAGAAACCTTTTATAAGCAGCAGACCAAAGACACCCTTATTGCCTTAAGCAGGTCACAGCATATTGACTTTGCAGGCAAAAACAAAGGCCAACTGGTCGCAGATCTGGTGCAATGGGAAGCCGCTCTAGACCAAGCCAGGCCACAGAGCCCAGAGGCCGCAGAAGCCAGCATCAGCAGAGGTGGTGCTGCAGCAGAGGTCCAACCACTGAATTCCGGCCCTATTAGCAATCAGGGCGAATTGGACCCCCACCTGCTGGCGGCCTTGGAAGAACTCCCCACTGACGACCATGATGGACGTCTGCAGCTGATTCAGCAATACCGGCAGGAGGCCCGAGCCGAACGAGAGGCCCAGGCCCAGCGATCCGAGCGAGAGGCTGAGAGCAGAGCGCCAGGCCCAGCGAGAATATGAACTGGAGATGCTCCGGCAGGGGGGGATGCCCTACACCGCCCAGAGCCGTGAGCCCAGCATCGCTCAGACACCGAAGCCCCGGCCCAATCACTTTCCTGTTATGGAAAAGGACAGGGACTTGGACACCTTTCTGCGGGTCTTTGAGAAAGCCTGCAGGCAGTACCAGCTGCCTACACAAGAATGGGCACGATACCTGACACCAGGGCTGAGAGGCAAAGCTCTGGAGGCGTTTGCTGCCCTCCCTCAAGAACAAGATGGTGACTATGAGGCCATCAAGCAGGCTCTGATAGCCAAGTACCAGCTTACACCTGAGGTTTACCGTAGAAAGTTCCGGAACCTCCAACGTGGCCCACATGACAGCTACGGCGATGTGGCCCATGGACTGGGGACCCACTTTGACCAGTGGACCCAAGGACTGTCAGTGACCACCTTTGCACAGCTGCGAGACCTGATGATCAAAGACCAGTTCTTACATCTTTGCCCAGCTGAGGTGTGACAGTTCGTGATGGACAGAGAGCCCAAAGACGTGTTGAAAGCAGCGCAGATTGCCGATGCCTATGAGGCCAACCGTAGATCGGAAGTGCGGAAGCCAGTCACCACCAGCTGGAGAGAAGGTAAGCCTGCAACCAACGCCAGTACCCCTGCCAGCCAACACACCAGAGGTCCTGTCCCCGTAGCCAACAGCATCAGACCTACCACCAAACCTCGCCAGTGTTACGTCTGCAAGCGGACTGGTCATATCAGTCCCCACTGTCCAGACAAGCTGAAGAACCCCTCATCCAAGGCCCCAGGGCCTAATGCAGCAGTTCTTTTGGTGGGTGGTGTGGCTGGGAGGGTGTGTGACAACGTACAGCACGTCACCGTGGGAGGCCATGTTGCTACAGGCCTCAAGGACACCGGGGCAGAACGAACCCTCATCCGACCTAAACTGGCGGCCCCTGAAGAAATCATTCCAGGGAAAACCCTAACTGTCACTGGGATTGGGGGCATCAGCTGTCCCTTGCCAATGGCCCGGGTTTATATTGATTGGGGTGTCGGGAGCGGGGTGAAGGAAGTGGGGCTGTCTGATAATTTGTCCACTGATGTTTTGTTGGGGACTGATTTGGGGAGGATGGTTGCATACCACGTCCCTGACACCCCTCCCCAATCTGCTAATAAGGGTAACGTTAACCCTGATGATGATGATGATGATGGGAAATCGCATGTGTTACCTGACCATGCTTTATCTTGTAATGATGCATCTGATAACCATTTTTTCCCTAGGATTGATGGTGAAAATGTTGTACCTGTGCCAACTGAACCTGATAATGATTTTTCTGTGAAAGTTGATGTGTCCATAGGTACAGGAGTGCTCAGCCACGTCGCTCTGCGGAGTGAGACGGCTGAGGAACCCCTAGCAGGGGCAAGTGTCGGTGCTACAGGAAATGGGGAGATACATGGGAACCGTGAGAAAGGTGATGCCATGCAATTGACCAGTGCCACCGAGGAAAGTAACTGGCCCATAAGTAGCACTGCTCCTGAGGTAATGGGGGTGGATGGGGAGGTAGAGCCCATAGCAGCGCCGGCTGATGGATCTGTAGAAATCCCCGGGGAGACAGCCTACGTAGCTGCTGTCACATGCAGTCTGAGTGCCCGGAACGCAGATAACGGTCTGCCTTCCGGACCCTCAGTCATCATTGTGACTGAACCAGAGGTGGACCCAGAGCAGGTCCCAGAGGGTTCCCGTGGGGAAGGGACCCTGACGTCGCTTCTGGCTTCCCCTAGCCAGGAGTTTCAGGCCGCTCTGCACACAGATGTGAGCCTAGAGAGTTTGAGACAACTCGCCGAGATGCCCACCTCCGTGACTGATAAGGAGAGGGTGTTCTGGGAATGAGGAAGGTTGTACCGGGAGACAGTATCCGGAAAATCGCAAAAGGAGTGGTTGAGGGAAAGACAGCTGGTCGTCCCGCAGCAATTCCGGGGTGAGTTGTTACGGATTGCCCATGAGATCCCACCAGCTGGACACTTGGGGATCAGCAAAACTAAGGCCCAGCTGTCTCAACCCTTCTATTGGCCTAAGATGGAGACAGATGTGTCAAACTACTGCCGCTCCTGTATCACCTGTCAAAGAGTGGGGAAGGCGGGGCCTGCTCTTAAGGCTCCCCTGATCCCTTTGCCAGTGATAGAGGAGCCTTTCCAGAGAATCACGGTGGACATTGTGGGCTCGATGGCCGTATCCAGCAGCTCTGGAAAGCAATACATCCTTACTGTGGTAGACTATGCTACCCGGTACCCAGAGGCAGTAGCTCTGTCTTCAACTAGGGCAGATAAGGTGGCGGATGCCCTGTTGGCTATATTTTCATGTGTAGGATTTCCCAGGGAGATGCTTACTGATCAAGGGACCCAATTCATGTCTCGCCTAATGGAGGCTCTCTGTAAGAGAATGCAGGTGAAGCACCTGGTATCGAGTGCGTATCACCCACAGACCAATGGCTTATGTGAA